>NW_020697707.1:583412-591124 GCF_002925995.2 Terrapene triunguis | reverse complement strand
GGGGGGGGGGGTTCAGCGGCGCGGCACTCCGCGGGGGGCTGGGGGGTTCAGTTGGGGGGTTCGGCAGCGCGGCTCTCCGCGGGGGGGGTGGTTCAGCGGCACTCTGCGGGGGGCTGGGGGGTTTGGCGGCGTGGCGCTCTGCGGGGGGCTGGGGGGTTCGGTGGGGGGGGTTCAGTGGCGCTCCATGGGGGGGTGTTGTCGCGGTGCTGAGGGTGTGTGTTATGACGGCGCTATGGAGGGCGGCACTCTTTTTTTTTGCTTGGGGCGGCCAAAAAGTTAGAGCCGGCCCTGCTCTCGGAGGGAAGGACCCATCCCTGAATTGCCGCCGAAGAATGAAGCGGCGGTGGTAGAGCGATCGCGGCTTTTTTTTTTAAAATTATTTTTTGCCGCTTGGAGCCGGCCCTGTCCTCTGGGCGCAAGTTGTGGTTCCCTTCACTGCTGTAAACACACAGCATGTATAAATAATATTTTTAAAAGTACACATGCAATTTTTCCTCTGGAGAAAAGAAGAAAAGTACCACATGAAACAGATGTTAGCCATGTTACTTAATGCATCCCTGGAAAGTGCTCAAATCTTGCAATGATGAGCGTGGTATCAGACTAGAATGAATAAAGGTGTGAGACTTTAAACAGTTCAGGAAGTACAAGTTGACATTTTCATTATTATTATTTATTTGTAGTACGGCAGCACCTATGAGCCCCTGTCACGGACCAGGGCCCCACCGTACTAGGCAAAATATTGAATAGACGCGCATGTGATGATAAGTATGAGGCATTACGTATCACAATGCATATGCACAAGGGGGCTGAACTGAGATTGCAGAAGCAGCCTTAATTCTGGCATGTCCTAATATTTGAGTGCTTGACAAAATAATGTTCTTTTAACATCGTTTTTGTTTGTGTGCATCATAAATAATAATCATCATTCCCAGTTACCACATTTATTACTTGCTTGGTCTGGAGTCTAAACTTCCCATGTCACTTACAAAGCAATTCAGCAGATCTTATGCAACTGCAGTGAATGTGGCTATATATAAAATTGCTGCAAGTAGTATCGATATTATTCAGCATTATGAATATGGGAACTGACTGACAATAAAAATCAAGAATGATTAACTCTATGGCCTAATGGCTCCACGGCAGCTGCAGCCAGAAATCAATCTGCTGATTTTCCCTGTGAAAACTCTCTGAGGCAGAGCTGTGTTGTGCTCCCTGTTTTTTGCTTTAAAGAGCTGTCATTACTATAGCAAACCGACCGGAAAGCCAAACCGGAGGAGAAAGCATCTGACATCACCTAAGGTGTACGGGGAGATTTTGGCAAACCAGTAAAGTGCCTGAAACCACTATGGCTTATTACTAAAAGCAGCCTCGTCAGCAGGCTTAGCTTAACCAAGGCAGGAGGGGAGGGGGTTTTGGGTGCCACAGAAAGGGCAGCTTGACCCCGCATCCCTCCTGATAAGAACTGTGTTGAAGTTGCTGATACACGCATTTTAGAAGAGCAGGATGTGCCCCAGGAATGTCTACTGGGGCCTCAAGGCTGCAAACTCCGGAAAAACCCACACCTGGTTAATCAATAACCAGAAGGAACCTCTTGCTTGACCATTGAAACTGCTTACTTAGCAAGTTTTCTTTAAGGGACATGTCATTCTATTACTAATGTATAAATAAGGGGGAAAAGTTTGAGGTAGTTGGACTCATTTGGACTCTCCCTCTGGATACATCTCATGGTCCCCACCAGCAGACGGAAGATTTGGCCACTGGAAGCCTGTCACTGTGTCACTCGAGAGCCACACTCAGCTTTGGTAACTATCAAGGGCTGGGGGGGGGGGGGGGGGGGGGTTTACTAACCTGTTGCGGACGTGTGTAAGTGCTTGAGACTAAGTAAAGTTTAGCTTTAAGTGAAAGCACTCTTGTGTTGTCCTGTTTGTGTCAGCCATCTATCGGTCGGACGGCCGTGTCTCCCCTGATTTATTTCCTGACACCACCTCGCACAGAGTAAAAGTTACCAAGAGCTTTGGGTTGAAAGAACCCCGGGTAACAAAGGAACCATGGACTAAACCATTTACAGAATTCCTCACCCAGGGTGCATGATGAATTTACCATGGCATTGGCCCCAAATAATAGTTTTAATACACTTTAATTAAGATTGAATTTCATGTGCCCTGAAAGCACAGACCCAAACACCACTTTCCCTGCCAGAAACACCTAAAGGAAAGGAAATCTCTGCAAAATACCTTTCCCCAAGATCATTCTATCAGGGGCATCGGATTTGCCATCAATTTTAGGTTCTTCTATGGCTTCCCAATCACTGTGGTATCTGAGCACTTTCCAACACCCCTGTAAGGTAGGGCAGTGCTGTTATCCCCATTGTACAGATAGAGAACCGAGGCACAGAGAGACTAAGGCCCAGATCCTCAAACATACTTAGGCTCCTAATATCCATTGATTTAATTCTTCAAGTGAAATCCATAGACGTTAGGAGCCCTGCTCTAGGGAAGTGATACTCAGCCTGGAGCTTCAGGAAACTCTTCAGGGACCCCACATGTGGCATCCACTGATGGATCATCGCTCCTCTTCAGTTCTTCCACAAGTCTGTGGAGCAGGCTGGGGGCAGGGTCCGCAACAAAATGAGCATAGTGGCTCCCTAACTCCACCTAGGACACGGGAGGGAGGGAAAGATGGAGAGACCTCTCCCAATAGCCAGGAAAGGGAGAGAAGACAGGGAAAGACTAGAGGCCAGAAGAGGGAGGAACCAGGACGCAGGAAGCTAAAAATAATCCCATCTTATTGATGCAATGTGGTTTTCCTCATGATTGCCTCAACATCCACATGATGGTGAGACAAGATGACACACATCATGATGGAAATAAGGCCACGGCAACTGATTTGTTTGTAGCTCCGTTCAGTGACAATGTGGCCTGTTGCTCTAGGGGTTTTGCTGGTCTAGGCTACTTGGATGATGTCTGCTCACTCCCAACTCAGTCATTCTGTGGGGAAAAGTTTGTTCTTACAGTATTTACTCTACAATCAACTAGCGAATCCTGGTATACACACAATGACCAAGATTTTCAAAAGTGACTAGCAATTTTGGCAGCCTTAAGTTTTGGGTGCCTAATTTGAGGCCTGGTTTTGTGCTGAGCACACACTCCCTGAAAATTAGGCTCCCTGAAGGTGTGTCAACTTAGGCACCCAAAAATTAAGCCTGCCGAAATTGCTAGTCACTTTTAAAAACCTAGCATATGCTTTTAATATGTAACAAATTCCTGAAGGTGCCTATAGGGGGAGCTTTTCAAAGGCACTTCGGTGCCCTAGCAATCCACCCCACGCCCACTTCCCCCTCACACACTCTAGACTCATCTCCATGATTATTATTATTCTCCTGTTTCCTTTGGCTGCGGCAAAGCCAATCAGCTGATACAAATCTCTATTCCACAGGAGAAATTACCCTGAGAAGGGAGGGACATCATTTCCCAGACTGTGTCCTACCCTAAAAGATGAAGAGGAGGCAGTGTGCAGGTGAGGGATGGTTCTGCCCAGAGGATATGGACCAGACACCATTTTGCTTCAGAATTAATTTTAAGAGGAGAAGGGTGTCATGACTGAGGTTGTTGCTCTTGGTGAGGCAATCTATACCCTCCCTTTTTGTTCAATCTGTGTGTGCTGCTCCTGCGTAGAAGTTCTCCTCAACTCTTTAATGAAAAACTCTGCTTTCAAAATGCCCTTTGCTTTAACTGGATAATTGAAATGCAATGCACTCTCTTGGTCTTCCTATACATATCCTGATAGCCAATTTATTCCATCTGCCTCTAATACTGGGGACGTCTCATAAGATCACATCTGTTACAGTGCCATATCAGTTGAATTAAAGAATTTAAAACTGCAGTAAGACCTGGAGTTGGAAACTTGCACTGGATAATTTGTAATTTTCTGCATGTTAACAGTTATATTTTCTTCCCTGAACACGCCATTAAACAGCACGATCAGAGACTGCTAAGCTTTAGGGCCTCACATTCTGACAACTAATGTGCTATTTTTTTAAATCCTTGCTCATCCTTATCTTTGCACCACACAATTTAGCTGTTGCCTTTACTTGTACATGTAATCAGCAAAGCTTTTATCATTAAGTACCAATAACAGAAAAGCTAATTCAAGCTAAATTATTTATAGATCAGATCAATGAGAAAACCCTATTTTAGATCACTGACTCTTTTTTGTCATGCCACAGATTAGGTTTCACCTGAAAACAAAGGGAAATCGTACACAAGATACTGCAAAGACACCAGATTCTTTTGCATATTTTAACATATTTGGACAGTGTTTCATTAGTTTCACACCAGCACTGTACAGTCTGTGTTTTGTAGACGGATATACACTGGGAGCAACCACTTGGGTGGAATTATTTCATTTACACCAAAGTATTACAAGTGCAAATTTCAGTATCTCACTCTGCTTCTCAAAACAGGTAGGTCTTTGTATTAACTGTGTAGCATCCAACACACAACCCAGTGAGGAACACAGAACAGTAACTAAACCTGGTAACAAGAGGGGGTGATGTCAGAGTTGTGCTTTAGGCGCCAGTCCTACAATTTGGTGTGTGTGGGGGGGTTAAGACTGAGGTTGGCTGGAGGCCATTTCCTTGGTTTAATTTGCAGCAGCCTCTGGCTTTTCCGCCAGAAATGTCCTCTGTGCTGGAGTCCAGGAGTGGTGGGGAGAACCCTCTGATTTAGGTGGATTTAAGGCCCCCTTTGTGCAGCGGGAGTATCAACAAAGGGGCCACAGCAGGACCGAGAGGCTGGCCCACAGTGCCCAGCTGTAAATATACAATAACTAGAACTAGGCATGATGTTATTCATAGTCACAACAGTAGAGCTGAGCTGAGAGCACAAACTTCACTGTAACACAATGGAGCAATGAACGACAGGTTAGGTCACCACAGGGCTTAAATTCTCCTAGATTATTTCCCGGAGTCATGTATGCCCCCCCCCCCCCATTCAGGGCTCTGGGCTTCAGCTGTGGCAGGAGGTTTCAGGGCTTTAGCCCCACAGGGGTTGGGGGTCACACTGGGGCTCTGGGCTTCAGCCCATTAGGGAAGGGAGGGTGCCGGGGCTCAGGGCTTCAGCCACGGGGCCCCGCGGACCCCTGAAACCGGCTCTCGCCTAGGGTTGCCAACTTTGTGATTGCAGAAAATCGAACACCCTTGCCTCACCCCCTGCCCTGCTCCTTCCCTGAGGCCCCTGCTGCTCACTCCATCCCCCCTCCGTCCAGCACTCGCTCTCCCCCACCCTCACTCGCTCATTTTCACCGGGATTTCACAGGGGGTTGGGATGTGGGAGGGGGTGAGGGCTCCAGCTGGGGGTGCAGGCTCTGGGGTGAGGCTGGGGATGAGGGGTTTGGGGTGCAGGAGAGGGCTCCGGGCTGCGGCTGAGGGGTTTGGAGTGCAGGAGGGGGTGTGGGTTGTGAGCTCTGGGAGGGAATTTGGGTTTGGGAAGGGACTCAGGGCTGGGGCAGTGGGTTGGGGTTTGGGAGGGGGTGCGGGGTGCAGGCTCCAGGAGGGGGCTCAGGGCTGGGGCAGGGGGCTGGGGTGGTGAGGCTCCAGCTGGGGGTGTGGGCTCTGGGATGGGGCCAGGGATGAGGGATTTGGGGTGCAGGATGGGCTCTGGGCTGGGGGGTAGTGCCAAGGGGTTCAGAGTGTGGGATGGGGCTCCAGGCTGAGGCAGGGGGTTGGGGCGCAGGAGGGGGTTTCAGGTGTGGGCTCCAGCTGGGTGGCGCTTACCTCAGGTGACTCCTGGGAAGCGACCAACATGTCCGTCTCCTAGGCGGAGGCACGGAGTGGGGGCAGAGTGCGGAGCCGCCCTGGCCACCCCAGCCACTTCTGGGAGCTGTGCAGAGCTGGGGCAGGCAGGGAGCCTGCCTTAGCCCTGCTGTGCTGCCGACCGCACTTTTAGCAGCCCGGTGGGCAGTGCTGACTGGAGCCACCAGGGTCCCTTTTCGACCAGGCGTTCCGGTCGGAAACTGGATGCCTGGTAACCCTACTCTCGCCCCTCCCCGCAAGGGGTTTGAAACTATTTACTGGAGCTGCGCTCTGGACAGCTCTGGCTGAATTGAGCCCTTGGTCAGTCATTCTCAAACTGTGGTATATGGGTAAAATCCACGGACAGCAGCCACCTAGGCCCGCCACAGCTGCCCAGGTTTATGCAGCTCCCAGCCCTGCCCCCACCACTGCTTGGGGAAGAATGCATGGGGTAGAAAAATCAGTGGCTCTCTTCTTCTGAGAATCACAGGTGGGGCTGTACAAAACTTGCCAGCTTTGGACAACCAGGCCCAGAGAAACAGCCAGTCTGGCTGGGAAGCAGTTATAATGCTAGGACTGGCCAGAGAAAAAGAGTTACATTTTGCAAAGAATGTTGAGATTTGGGAATTTGATTTTTATTCTGCTTCAGACGCCCATACTGAGACCTTCTGAAAAATTTCATGACAAAATACAGTGGAGAGACTCAGCCACAATAGCCAATAGCCCAGTGTAAAACTGACCCATGGAGACCCACATTTAAATCCTGCTCTTCTTGATTTGGAGCAGGGACATGAATCTAGGTTTTCCATATGCCAAGTGAATGCTGTAAACCCCTAGGCTACTGGCTGTGGAGTCGGGGAAGTGATGGTGCCAGAAAGGGTTAAACATCCTGCAGGATAAATGACTCAAATTCAACACTTAAAGACATGTGGGGAGATAATGTTTGTGTTTTTGTGTATTTACATATATATGGGTAGTGGTCAACAATGTAATCAACAGTCCCCAACTATGCTGTATTCTGTTAATTCAGAGATCAAAAGAACATCCTAGCATTTAAATGAATTGTAAACTCAGGATATCTCTGTATTGATCTCATTTTTGAAATGTATAGCAAATCATCTGTGAATGGTGGAGAAACAGGCAATTGCCTTTTGTTAATTCGTATAGCTAAGTCCCCCGTGATGGACCTACTTCAAAGTTGCCCTATTGTAAGCCAAGTGACTCCGATTTGTCAAAGGAGCCTTGAAATTGTATAAAAGATCCTTGGGTCCCAATCCTTTTTATCTCAGATCTGCTGAGGTTTCATGCAGGGGAAGCCTAAGCCACAGGGACTGAGATCCCAGTTCTGACTGGACCACCCAGAAATATAAACATTGGACTATAACCTATGGACTATTTCTGAAAGAACTCTTTGCAACTACAAAGCTCACCATCTCTGCTATGAATCTGAACCTCAAGAATTGAACTCATGTCTATATGCATACTGATCTTTTAACCATACTTTTTCTTTTATTTTTTTTAAATAAATTTTAGTTTAGTTAATAAGAATTGCCTGAGAGCGTGTATTTGGGAGAGACCTGGAATATTCATTAACCTGGTAGGTAATAAGCAACAAAGAGTCCTGTGGCACCTTATAGACTAACAGACATATTGGAGCATAAGCTTTCCTGGGCGAATACCCACTTTGTCAGACGCATGTGGTGAAAATTTCCAGAGGCAGGTATAAATATGCAGGCCAGAATCAGTCTGGAGATAACGAGGTCAGTTCAATCAGAGAGGATGAGGCGCTCTTCTAGCAGTTGAGGTGTGAAAACCAAGAGTTTCTCCACCCTTGGTTTTCACACCTCAACTTCTAGAAGAGGGCCTCATCCTCCCTGATTGAACTGACCTCGTTATCTCCAGACTGATTCTGGCCTGCATA
>NW_020697707.1:496679-583312 GCF_002925995.2 Terrapene triunguis | reverse complement strand
AGCCCCCCGCCGTGGCAGCTAACCCCACCTGCTGCGGCAGCTAACCCAGCCCGCCACCCTCCCCACCCGGGAGCCCCCCACACAGCAGGTACCCCCCCTCTGCAGCTAACCCCGCCCGGGGAGCCCCCACCCCGCTCCGCGGCAGCTAACCCCGCCCACCTGGGGAGCCCCCCCCCCGTGGAAGCTAACCCCGCCTGGGGAGCCCACCCCAGCTCTCCTCCGCTCCGCCGCCTCCGCTGAGCACGCCGGCACTGCTCTAATACTCCTCCCCTCCCAGGCTTGCGGCGCTGATTGGAGGAGAATTAGAGCGGGGGCTGTGTGCTCAGCGGAGGAGGCAGAGTGGAGGTGATCTGGGATGGGGAGCGGTTCCCCTGTGCGCCCCCCCCCATTACTGCGGGCAGCCCTCCCCGCACCCCAGCTCACCTCCACTCCACCTCCTCGCCTGAGCAGGCTTTTAGGCGCCCTCAACCACTAGGCGCTCTAGGCGGCCGCCTAGTGGTTGCACCGGCCCTGCATGCGTCTGACGCAGTGGGTATTCACCCACGAAAGCTTATGCTCCAATACGTCTGTTAGTCTATAAGGTACCACAGGACTCTTTGTTGCTTTTTACAGATCCAGACTAACACAGCTACCCCTCTGATACCTGCTAGGTAATGTGTCCGATCCTTTGGGATTGGTAGAACCTTTTCTTGTATGTGATGAAATAAGATTTTCAGTAATCTTCATCATTCTTGACATGGGTATCTGGATGGAGGCCTGAGGCTGGGTTACTTTAAGGGAACTGTGTTGTTGGCTTCTGTGCAACCAGTGAGGTAATAAAGAAGCTGTTTTGTGCTGGCCTGGAAAAATCTAAGTATTGAAAATATCCACCCAGCTTCGGGGATTGTCTGCCCCATACTTTGCAGTTCACCCTAATTGAGTGACCTCAGATGGCCCCCCCGGGACTCCAGTCACAGGGGGTCTCTCTCTCTCTCTCTCTCTCTTTCATTCTCTTCAACCCCTTCTCTCCACCCCCACATATCCTGCACCCGAGAAACTTTCCTGATGAAAGTCTCATAAAAACAATACATTTCTGTGAAAATTTTTAGATGAATCTGCATTTTCTGATGAAAAAAAAAAGTTTCAACAAAAATGCCCAACCAGGTCTAGTTTACACAACACAGGTGTTTTCATAGCAACTTCCTTCTGTCTCTGAATGTTCTTAACAGGGCTGGCGCTTCCATTTAGGGCGCCAGGATTTGGGGGGGGGGGCGGCATTTTGCCGCCGTTGGCGGCAATTCGGCAGCGGGGGGTCCTTCCGCGCTCCGGGTCTTCGGCAGCAATTCTGCGGCAGGTCCTTCACTCGCTCCAGGACCCGCCGCCAAAGTGCCCCGAAGACCGGAAGCGCGGAAGGACCCCCCACCCCCCACCGCAGAATTGCCGACGACGACGGGGAGCGCGGAAGGACCCCCGCCTAGGGCGCCAAAAACCCTGGCACCGCTCCTCGTTCTTAAATACACTCAGCTGTCAACAAAGAGTGCTTAACCTGGTTAGATATGCAGAGGATGAAGCATGGATTAGCGCTATTGTACGAAGCCTGACAATCAGACTTGTATTTTTAGTTGGCATTAGCATTTTAAAAATAGCACCGAAATCCACAAGGGGCAGAGAGGATAAGAGAGCTTGAAATAACGCAAGACTACTCCAAGGTATAGCGAGTGTCGCTCTCTCTCACCTACATCAACATTGTGCTAATCTGAGTTTGCAGATTTTCACTAGTACTTAATAATGGCTCTCAAAGGAGACTCTCAGAACACTTCACAAATATTAATTAACTAAGCTCTTCTATGTCCAGACAGGGCGGAAAGCATTATATATCCCTTTACAGCTGCCTACCCTGAGGCATAGGGGCCCAGACTCTCAAAGGTATTCAGGCTCCTAACTTCCTCAGAAATCTGTGTAACTTGGGACACTATCTTTGAGGATCTGGAAAGCTCAAGTCCCTTGACCATTGTCATATAGCATGTCAAAGCCAAGACTAGAACCCAGGAGTCCACACTCTCAGTCACCTGCTATAACCATGCAGCCTTCCTTTGCCTGCTCAGGAACAGAAAGGGGACCCTTGCTGCCCTGAATTGCATGTAGCCCTGTTGCAATGGCACCTGTGGGGCTTTAGAGGGGCACAGGAATCACCCCTGGAAAACTCTGCCCCAGCCACACCTTTGCTTCCTTCAGCACACTCCTGACCCACAGTGGAATGCTCCTGGCACCTGGGGCTACTGGGGAAGGAGGGCAGAGCTGGCTCTGCATCTGGCATTGTGGCTCCATCCACTGTGGGTATTCCAGGGGAGGGCTGCAGGCCTTCTCTGCAGCTCCTTTGTGTCAGAAGGGGGGCCCAGTGCAGCAATGGAATTCATCCATCAGGAGGGATCCTACAGGGAGAGGTGGTTCCCATCACTTAAAGGAAGGAGAAGAAAAAGACCGTTCAGGGAATGCAGCTGTGGGCCAACCCTCCCTTTGGACATTCCATCTCTAGGGCCCTCAAGGAATGACTGGGAGGGGCTCAGCAAGTTAACCGGAGAAACACATGCCTTGGAAACATGTCTTGGTAAAGTCAGGCTCTCCATACCATGTTTCAAACTTACTGGAAAATGCTTGGTACTGCTTGCACTCTGAATGACTAAGGAATAGTGCCATTTCCCCCCCTCTTACCTAATTTTTCTCTTAAGCAGTATCTGTTGAAAAATAAACTTCACTCAAATTCCAGATGCATTTAACTAAATGAAAAAAGGTCCCTTTGTGCACCAAAGCTTTAATTACATTATTACTTCTGAATATTTTATATTCAATTATTTCAAGACCCAAACCTTTTTCTTTAACCAAAGAACATACTAATTTTAAACACGTTGGCAGTGCTGTCTCACTGGCATTCCTACAGTTCTCAGATACGTTGCCGTCCACATGAACTCCTGGGGCCTGAGTGTCCATTGTGATCTGGCCATTCTGCAGCACTCCAGTGATGCAAACTCTCCATAAAGCCAGTGGAAACTCCCAGAGGTATAGGGGCATGGTCAGAGAAACAATATTGTGCAGATCCCCAGCTGCCAGAATGGCCTTTTGTGCTATTAAAACGATTGGAGGTTTGGAAAAGACATCTTCCAATGGAGAGAATGCAGGGGCTCCAACTATTTAGCTCATTGAAGAGAAAGGTTAAGAGGCATGTAGCGATGCGGGACTCACCCCTGCGGTGCCTCCTGCTGGGAATTAGCTCTGCCAGCCTTGGAGCGCCCTCTACAGGCCAGTGATCCACCTTGCCGCTGGCCCCGTGTCCCTCCCAGGACCTCGATGCCCCTTTTCTCTGGGTGCTGCCCCCTGGGAGTAACCCCTCAATCTTAGGGTTTCCCCTCCCCAAGGAACCCCCACCCACTAACCCCACCTCGCCTCAGTAGACGGCTACTGCCAGTCATTGTCTAGCCCCCACACCCTGAGACAGACTGCAGTATCAGCCTACTCATCACTGGCAAGGTTGGGTTTGGACCTGCTGCCTCTGCCTACCCGTGGGCTGCCCTCTGCAACCCCCAGTACCCCTTGGCCTTCTGCTAGGCCGCAGCCTGGGTCTTTCCAGGCTGGAGCTCCCCAGCTCCTCTGCCTTTCCCCAGCCCTGCTCCACTCAGGTACCCTGTCTCTGCTCCCTGCAGCCAGGCCCTTCTCTCTCTGAATGCAGGGAGAGAGTCTGTTTGGGCTCCTGGCTCACAGCCTTTTTATACAGGCCAGCTGTGGCCTGATTGGGGCATGGCCCAGCTGCAGCCACTTCCCAGTCAGCCCAGCTTAGCAGCTCCCAGCCACCACCTTCTCGAAGGGCTGTTTTAAGCCCTTCTGGGCAGGAGCGGGTGACCACCCCGCTACACGGCAACTTGAGAACAGTCTGGAAGTACCCACGCAGGGAGATGATCTCTGACATTAGGGGGCTCTTTAGTCTTGCATACAAAACCATAGCAAGAGTCAATGAATGGAAGTGGAAGTAACAGGCATTCAAATTGGAAATAAAATGCATCAGTGAGGGTAATTGTTCAAAACGATTAGTAGGGCTGTAGTAAATATGTGGAATCTTTAAATCGACATGTGCTTCACTGAAACGCTGAGTTAGTAGCGTACACAACAGTGTACACTTCTGAGCACAGAAGAATAATCCCTCCACTGCAGGAACTCCTGGGTGAAATTCTCTGGCCTGCTTTATGCAGGAGGTGAGACTGGATGATCACAGTAGTCCCTTTAGGCCTTAAAAGTTATTCATTCCCAGAGACATACAGGCATATGAGCCTCAAATCCCAGGACCAATCCCAAATAGAGTTGCATTTAATCAATTTACGGTTTAAGGAAGAGGAGAGAGATATAAAGCTTCAGGAAAGATTTTACCCTTATTCAGATGTATACCAGGAAACTGCTTTACTTCAGGCAAGGAAACACAAGTGACAAAGGGGAAAGGATGCCTACAGTAACCTGACATGTCAAAAGTCTACAGTTTGCACCATTCGCTGTTCTCTCAGATCAAGATATGAGTACGGGCCTGGAAGGTTCCCTGAACAACTTTCTTCACTCTTCAAAGAAAGATCTGTAAGTCCCCCTCACCCAACAGGGGTTTTCCTACAAATTCAATCTACATATGGATTCATATTGCACCAGTCACCATGGTGTCACGGTGCCTTCTCTTTTGTTGTCTCCCATTTCGTCTGCCCTTTCTACCCAGATCCCTCCTGTGCTAGCATCTCAGTGTATTCCCTCTTAGGTCATGACTGACTTTGTTCCTTATAGCCCACCGCCTCCTTGGAGAACCCTCAGAAAACCCAGTGTTTCTCACTAAAGCGGCACTGAATAGTTCCTTCCTGTTTCGGAGCTCTCCCCTCATCCTGTGGTGAGAGGCAGCCGCTACCTCAGTTTCTCTGCCTACCTATGCTTCAATTTCCTCCTGAGCTGGTAGGGAAGATTAATTGCACCCTCTGGCTAGCTTAGGAATGTCCTCTCCTTGTAGGGTAAGGGAAAGTCCGCACAGAACACAAAGACTCCTTTGCTCTCCCCAAGCCACAGTCCTCTTCCCAGTGTGCATGCAGCCCTCTTCTTTGGATACAGGAAATGAAGGAGGGTCTCATCCCACCTCCTCAGTGATCCCCAATCAATAAGCCAGTACCCACACTGGACCTAGACCCATACTGCTGCTCTTCTCCCAGGCTTTTTGGGTAGGGAACCTCTTAAAGAGACATCACAACTTCACCTTGGCTTGCACGGATTCAAGTTTAACTGAAATCAGAGATTCTTAACAAATTCTCTGTTGGGGAAACTAACCTTTCTAAAGAGCCTTGGGCTCTTAAGCACAGCAGGGCTTGAAGTAGTCATAACTTCTGTACCTGTTCTCCCTACCTCCAATAAAAGTGCCACCTGCTCCACAGAATTTATACCAGCCTTCATACTTGAACAGCCCTTAAAATGTGTTAAATACATTTCTGTTGCTTAAAAATCCACTTCATTAGCAAGATAACAAAGCCTCTAATACTAATCTTTGTCTGATTTGTTTTGGTACGAGCCTCTCTTCCCCGCAATCCCCCCATATCCAAAACCTGAGAGCCTTTAAGGAACAGAATGGGAACGAAAGGTGTTTTAATTTGATTTCTCTTTGTTCTCTGCCAACTGGGCGTGGATCAGATGAGATCGTCAGGACCCTGGTACACCCATGGGAAGTGTTATGTTACAGGTGTACTCCACAGAGCTAGCTCAGCAGTAATGCAAGGAACCTACAGGCCGGTATCCTGTAAGACATTGGCTTATTCATGATAGCATAAGTAAAGTAGGCCTATCACCCTTAACATAAATAAAATGGCTCGACAGTTACCCTGGATTTTGGGTAACTTGGAATAGCTTGCTCAAGAAAGGGAGTTGATCTGTAACCACAGGAACACTGAACTGATACTGGGCTTGGATATTTTATGATAGAATCATTGACAGAGGTTTAACCATAAACTTGCTTTAGCAACAGGTGATGTATATGATAATGAGCAAACAGGCACTAATATGTTAACCTATAGGATAAGTGCACCCCAATATTATGAGAGAGAGGAAGTTAGATTTGCACGTGGAAGGCTGAGCTCTGAATTACTCATGATAGTGCCCAGGCACTATCATAGGCTGAGCCACCATGTGGAGTGGAATAGCATTGACCTGTCAGCTCTTCATTGTCATCTACCAACAACCTTTGGGTATTGGGGTTCTGGACCATTGGACTCATTTGGCATGCCAGGAACAGGCATGTCTCTCACCACCAGGTCCCCAAGGAAGGGTGTGAGTAAATATAAGTATATGAGCATATGCAGAGGATGACACCAAAGATATCCCTAATACTGTATTACTGCTATTTGTTTATGTGGTTTGGAGTTGTCTTGTGTTTATTAATTGTGTTAATAATAGTGGCTAAGGCTTGGCTTTGCCCTCAGTGTGAGTGTCCTTGCCAGAACTCCTTATAAGATATTGAATTTGTTAGTTTTAATTCTGTTTAGCCTTATTCTGGGACAAGAACCCTGGTACCTCCAGCTTATTAAATTAGTATAAATTGGCAATTGATACAATTATTATTAACCATTCAAAAGGATCAGGCAACACGTGGCACATACACAGTTAGATAAAAGTTAGATAAAAACATAAATACTCTGGCTGGAAGGGTGCACAATTTTATTTCTTAGGATTCAGAATAACACAAAAGAAACCCAAAACAGAGAGACAAAGCAGGCTGCTCCCTAAATCAGAGAGGCACAATTCACCTCCAACTTATTCTAGGTTCCCTGTCTGCAGAACTGACTGCTCAAGGTCCAGATTGTACACTTCTCTAGCGAGCCCCCTAACCTGAAAGCAGGGCCAGGAAACCCCTCCACTCTTAAAGTGACAGCTTGTCATTTCAACACAGTCCTCAATACACTACAGAAAGGTGCAACCCACACCCAGAGAGGTAACATGAATTGCAAAATAAGTAGAAAAAATAGATTCTGTCTGATGTCCCATTGCATGGACAAGCGTGGACAGCTTGTGCCGCAGGCAGCTCTAGAGCATGCCTTCTGATCTGTTCAAGGGTTGGCAGGCTGATAAATCAAGAAATACAGTACTCTGTGGCATGGAAAACAAAACAGGGCTGGCTTATTAGGTATCTGGAATTTGGACATGGGCTGTGATATTTGACAACTTGTATGAGAGTTATATTACCCGGGGCTGCTAAGCAGGTTATGCCTCCATTGCTTCTTGTGTTTCAGCAATGAGCCATCATGACACTTATAGCAACACCTGTCAAAAGTTTTCTGGATTTGGTGCACTCTATTAGCCACCACATTCGGCAGGCCATGCAAAGCTAACAGGATATGTATTTTCACCAGACTTAGAATCTAAATTGTGCTTCCTATTTTGGGCACATTTTGCAGTTCATGTTTGTCTCCAGAGCACCGCTTTGTGTCTCAGGATATAACCATATCCTACATGCAGTATTTTGCATCTGGTCTGACTACTGAGAAAAAGTATAAAAGGAAACAATTAAAGAAGTTTGTAATATTTAATAATCATTTAATGGTTAATACAATACTGCTACAACTAACCGGGCTATAAAAAAAATCAGCCACACAGCACAAAATTGTTCTGAACTCCGTTTTCAGCAATTTAACAGACAAACAAGATGGAGTTGAACAATTGGGTTTAATCAACTAACATTAGAACAAATGAAATGAGATGATAATTGCACATATAGTTGACTGGTTTTGCATAGCTCACCTCAGGGACAGCAGTGTGGTTGAGAGGACATAGTTGTCTAAAACAAAACCACAGGCACAAACGATGAAGTAACATTTGCACCCATCTATGCAGATGCCTAGGAAAAACTGCCTGGCAGTGTACGTGTGAAGCCAAACCATCCCCTCCTCCAGCCTGCGGGCTATGTGCTGTGGTGCAAATCCTTTCCTCAAGCACTACTTCTCTAATCCATTGACAGACAGGTACAAATTATACCCGTAGAATTGTACAGCTCCCCAGTACGGGAGGAAAGGAAGCCTCTGGGCGACAGCCCGCTACATGATTTACATGATACCCTCCAGCAAGAACTCATCCAAATAGCCAATTTATTTGATTTATATGTGACACCAGAAACATCAGTAGGGTGGCTGCTGTAGTGACATGGCTTCTAGGGGTTCTTTGCATAGGCCTCAATGCAGCAGTCCATTCCTATTCAGCGAAAAGCACTTAGGCATGCACTTTAATGCTTTACAGAATTTGGACTTTAAAGCTCTAGTTTGCTCCTCACTATAAGAATCAAGCCAAATAAACCCCATGATTTTTCCTGCTACTGGCTGCGCTCTGGGAAATTTTATTTTTCATCTTTTTCTTTTCCCCCTTAGAAAGCTCTGTCAGCCATTATGCAAAGGGAGCTTTTCCTCTTTTTCAAGCATTGCAACCTATGACATTCCTCAATTTTGTTTGTATACACGGCATTCAATTTAACTAACTAGACATTTCTACCCTTAAAACATACTGGGCTCAAAGGGGCACATGAACAGTTACTGCACATTTTATAGTGGATAGGAATTTGGTCCCAATTCAGCAAAGCACATCCTTAATTTTAGTCAATAGAATAGTTGGCAGAACTACTCACATGCTTAAAGTTAAGCATGTGCTTAAGTGCTTTCCTATACTGGAGCCTTAAAGATGACAGAACGTACCCAATGTAGGACCAAAGTTTGCAGCTCTCACTGAAGTCAGTGGAAGCCCTGGATGTGAAGAAAAGGACGAATTTGGCTCTCCAGTTACGGATACTTTGTGCAGTGATGGCACTCTAAGGGTATGTCTACACTGCAGATAAACACCTGCAGCTGGCCCGTGTCAGCTGACTTGAGCTCCTGGAGCTTGGACTACAGGACTACAAAACTGCAATGTAAATGTCTGGGCTTGGGTTGTAGCTAGGGTTGCCAACCCTCCAGGATTGTCCTGGAGTCACTCATCTGATGAAACCTCCCGGAATACATCCAACCAAAGTTGGCAACCCTAGCTGGAGCCCAGGCTCTGAGACCCAGCAAGGGGGGGAAGGTCCCAGGGACTGGGTGTCTACACTGCTATTTTATAGCCCTTCAGCCTGAGTCAGGTGACATAGGCCAGCCGTGGGGGTTTAACTGCAGTGTAGACATACAGATACATTCATTTTGCACGGGAGAGGTTGTAGTTACTGGAGAAGTCTATATGCCAATTAATCACAGTTGTAAGCAAGAGCAGTTTATCTCCAACACCAAAACTCCCCTAGTAGCAGAGGAATTACTTTCAAAATGTGTAACTGGATAATGGTAAGTAGTTAAGCTGCGATATAAACTGATCACACAGTCATTCACAGGGGGGTTTACGTGCCAAATAGATAGCACTGAATTGTAATGATAAATGTGGGGTGTTAATTTACTTGTGACACTAATGCCAAAAGCTGGGCTCAAACTGCACTTTGTGGAGTGAGTGGAAGCCCTGCCAATTCACAACCGTTTTTCAGACAGCTCAGCCTGCATAAGGAGTACTGTGCAAGTTCCTTGTTATTTTTGAATCAATTGTAAATATCAGTGTCATATAGCGGCACACAGCTCCGTGAATTCTGTGTGCAGGCTTTCAGGTGTCAAACACCTGGTCCGTGAGCCAATGCCAGCCTGCTTAATGTATTTTTTGGCCCAGACAGCACACTCAGAATCTGCAGACTAAAGGCATGTCTATACAGCTCATAGCAGTGCGCCTCCAAGACTGGGTCGACAGACCTGGGCAAGCAGTTTCGTACCACCACGCTAAAAATAGCTGTGTCGATGTGGCAGCTCAGGCTGGACCTTGGACTATGAAGCTCACCCCATTCCCTAGGCTTCAGAACTCCAGCCACAACTTAAAAAGGCTGTCTATGCTGTGACGTTGTGCAGTCTATATGGCTTTATAAAAACATGATAAGTGAATATAATGTAACTGGAATAGTTTTATAAAAATATGATAAGTGAATATAATGTAACTGGGATATGCTTCATGCAAAAGGTCTCTTGTAAGGTATCATTACAAAGCTTATAAACTACTGAGTGTGGTCATCCTATTTGTATAAATGTACCACTCTTGTATCTAAAACTAGAAATATGAAATATAACTCTGAGGGCCTATTGTAATTATGCAAAGTGTGGGCCATTAATGATGGTTTGGAATCTTGATGACTCCCATTAACCAGGACCATTGCCTGCAGATGGCTGTGTTTTACTTGTGAGTCTTCCTGTATAGGTGTGTGCTGGCAAGTAGGTAATCAAGTCTTGCAGTGACATGTGATCATGTCACCTGAACTGGAATCCATCTTTAACCTGGTGCTTTTCCAGTGGGGGAGGGGGGTGGAAACCCAGAGGGACAAAGGGTTCCCGCCTTATGCAAAAGATATATAAAGGGGTGGAACAGAACAAAGGGGAGAGAAGAGAGCCATCATGAAGAATCCCCTAGCTACCACCTGAGCTGGAACAAGAGCTGTACCAGGGGAAAGAATTGTGCCCAGGCCTGGAAGGTGTCCAGTCTGAGGAAAAAACCTACTGAAGCATCTCTAAGGGTGAGATTACTTGTATCTAGTTTGATTAGACATAGATGTGCGCATTTTTTTTTATTTTGCTTGGTGACTTACTTTGTTCTGTCTGTTACTACTTGGAACCACTTAAATCCTACTTTCTGTATTTAATAAAATCACTTTTTACTTAGTAATTAACTCAGTGTTATAGAGGGCAAACAATTTATGAGTTTACCCTGTACAGGGTAAAATGGATTTATCTGGGTTTAGACCCCATTGGGAGTTGGGCATCTGAGTGCTAAAGACAAGCACACTTCTGTAAACTGTTTTCAGGTAAACCTGCAGCTTTGGGGCAAGTAATTCAGACCCTGGGTCTGTGCTGGAGCAGACGGAAGTGTCTGGCTCAGCAAGACAGGGTGCTGGAGTCCTGAGCTGGCAGGGAAAACAGGAGCAGGGGTAGTCTTGGTACATCAGGTGGCAGCTCCCAAGGGGGTTTCTGTGATCCAACTCATCACGTGCGCAACTACTGTTAGGGCGGTAATGCAAGCCGCAAGAGCCAGAGTCTGTCAACCTTGGTGGGGAGGCTCACTGGATGTGTAGATGTACCCTAAGCTTTCATTTTCTTTAAAAAAAAAAAAAGGATATTTCTAGCCCTCATGATTGCAAATGAAAACAAAAACAGAGTATTACCAATTTAGTGTTGTCTTCCTGAGTCTGCAGAGAGCTAGAACAAATGACTGAGACAGGTGAACTCCCTCACCCCATCCCATTTATCTTTTCAGTCTTAATGCTAAATTGTTAGGTGACCTTGAGGGTAAGATACTGAACAGATGTAGAAGACCCCGTTCTGTTCCGCACTCTATCACAGGGCTGCTGTGTTCCCTTAGGCAGGTCATTTCATATTTCTCTCTACCTCTGTTCCCTCTCCCTTTGTCTGTCTTGTCTATTTAGATTATGGCCTCTTTGGGACAGGAACTGTGTTTGACAGTTTGCGTGGTGCCTAGCACAATGGGCCCCGGATATTAATGGGGTATCTTGGTGCTACCATAACACAAATAATAAATACTGTATGGCCATGCTGAGATGCTCTATGGAAATTTTGTAAAAAAATAAATAAGTTAACTATGAAAGACAAACAATCACAGAATGATTTGTTCCCTTTTGGAGATGGAGAGAATCTGTGGCCAAGCAGAATTTAGGATGACAGTTTCCACTTAGTAAGGAAAGCAGCTGAGTGGAGCATTTCGACTCTGAGCTCTCTGTGGCAGGGGCTGTCTTTGTGTAATGTTTGTACAGTGCCTGGTACACTGGCCCCCATCGCTGATCAGCACTATCCTTTGGCACTACCACTGTAGAAACAAGAAGAAGAATAGGATTTGCAGATTCAGTGCCATCCATCATTTCCAGTCTAAATTGGACCCTGTTAAAAACAAATACTTGTGAGCTCCCAGGGCTTGATCTAAAGCCAGTTGGGGTAAATAAGGGTCTATTGATTTCAGGGGCTTTGAACCAGGCCCATGTGGTAAATTGTTCACTCAGCACTGGCCTAACTCTGCTCCCGTTGAATCTATTGGCCATTTTGCTATTGATTTCAAAGGAGGAGAATTCAAGCTGAGCGCTTGTGAAAATCTCACCCAGGAGCGCCGCCAGCTTTTCCGCCCCGAAATGCCGCCCCCCCACAGAGGCGGCGGAAGGTCCCACTGCCAAAATACCGCCGCGGTCGCCGCCCCCCAAATCGCAGCACCCTAGGCGACCGCCTAGGTCGCCTAATGGGTTGTGCCGGCCCTGATCTCACCTTTCATCTTTTGTCTCCTTCTGATTTCCATTCGTTAACCTGAAATTATATCCCAATTCTATCCCCAAGAGTGACAGCTGCCTTGCAGGGTAAAACAACTGAAAGGTTAGTGAGCTAGCTTCTGTTTAAAGCTCCTAAGTAACAATGTTCTGAAAACAGGATGGGGAAAGAGCCAGGAGATAAACAAGAAAATTGAGAGAATTAAAAAGATGCAATTCTGATATTTTTTTAAAACCTGCACATTTTAAAATGATGGAAACCAGAGACTTTGAGCATGAGGTAACTTCCCCCAGCATCCTGTTTTCTAAAAATATCGGTGGCGTGTCTTCTTTTCCACCTTAATAAAAGACTGACGTCAGGGCCTTTGCTTAGGTCAACAGCTACACTGCTTCCATTTGTCTACTGTCTATTTTCCTCCACATGACCACAGATGCTGTTATCAATGATAACCAGAATCACAGGGCTGTATCAAGGTCCTGAACTTTGCAGTCTTGCGGGGAGTGGGGGAAGAGGAGGAGAGATTTCCAGAAGTTTGCAATCATCTATCCAACTTAGAAAAGTAGAAGCTTGTTTTTCACAGAGAAAATTCAGACCAAGAGCAAAAATATTTTCTTTCCGGCTGTGAGTGTTTGCTGTATCATCTTGTATCTAGGGCCCCAATTCAGGAAATCATTTAAGCATATTCTAAGTCATGTGCTTAGAGTTAAGTAAATGCTTAAGTGCTTTCCTGGATTGTGGCCTGGATGTTTATAGCAGGGTTCTCTACATCCCACTATCATATGGTTAATCTTTGCTCTCTGCTACCGTACCAGCATCTCATCCAGGATGCATTTTGTTGGTCCTAAGCTTGTCCTCACTAGAAAATTAGGCATTGTTAGAACATGACCTTGAGGTGTTAACTAACATGAGGTTAAACAGGACATGCTGCTGCTACCCCTTTTGGCTGAAGCCCTGAGTACTGCATCACGGAGCAGGCTGGAACCTAAAGTACAATGAGCTAATGTATTTTAAGCATGTTTAAATCTGCAGCCAGTTACTGAAAAAAAACTTCATCTTGAAACTCTTGGATCGATGTCCAAGTGGAATATTGAAAGTGCATGGAAATGGTTGACTAAGGTGCAGAATAGCAAAGGGTCTCTTTCAAATGTTCCATCATCAAGTTCTCTGAAGGTTCCTTTGGAGACATGGACCTTTCTTGGGGAAGAAAAGACTGTTGGACCTGCTACTGCTTAGATGTCATTTTATGGAGGACAGGAGCCACCCAGAGGGTTTTTCCCCCCCTCTTGTGGGGAGATTATTAAGGTTTCAGCAGGTTAGCTGGCTAGGAGAAATTCAAATCAGAGTTGTACTACAGGCAATGAACTACAAAGACTAGTGGCAAACGTACCAGGAGGATGGTTTCCTCCTTTTGCACATATTCACCCACATGCTGCTGTTTATCAGCTAGCTGTAAATCAAATGACAGAACTCTTATCGGTTGACCATTTCACAAAGTCATTAGCTAGTCAGATTTTTTTTAAAATTAAGATATTTAATGGGAAGCAGCATTGTCTGCTGTCCAGAGCACAGAACTGAACATTAGGAGACTTAGGGTCAAGTTCCAGCTCTGCCAGTGACTTACTCTGTGGCTAATGGCAAGGCACTCCACACGTCTTGGTCAATGTGTCTTCTTGATTAACGATATGCCTGGGATCAATGGTGCCAAGATGACATTTTTTTGTCTTGTGGGCTGGCTATGGCAACGTCTCTACATTGCTAACATGATCACAGGTACAATCTGGCAACTTGCTATAATCACATCATCAGTTTAACAGACTAATCATATGAGATACTGAGTGCCCTAAACTCCTGTTAGCTTCAGTAGGAGTTGATGACACCCGTCTCTCGGCACATAATAGTTTAGACAGAGGTCTATAAAATCATGAATGGCACAGAGAAAGTGAATAGGGAAGTGTTATTTACTCCTTCATGTAACACAAGGACCAGGGGTCACGCAATGAAATTAACAGGCAGCAGGTTTAAAACAAACAGAAAGAAGTACTTCTTCACATAATGCAACATCAACCTGTGGAACTCGTTGCCGGGGATGTTGTGAAGCCCACAAATATAACAGGGTTAAAAAAAGAATTAGATAAGTTCATGGAACATAGGCCCATCAGTGACTATTAGCCAAGATGGTCAGGGATGCAACTGCATGCTCTGGGTGTCCCTAAACATCTGACTGCTAGAAGCTGAGACTGGATGACAGGGGATGGATTACTCAATAATTGCCCTGTTCTGTTCACACCCTCTGAAGCATCTCACAACGGCCACTGTCGGAAGACAGGATACTGGGCTAGATGGTCCATTGAGTTGATCCATTCTTATGTTCTTACTCTCATGTGGACTGTAATACTTTGGTCTAATTTCAGTTGTTGGGTTTAGTGTGCAGGTGCTGGTGGCCTGTGACACACAGGAGGTCAGACTAGATGATCTGGTGGTCCCTCCTGGCCTTAAACTTCATGAATTGGGCCCTAAATAGTGTGATCGAGTGGACAGGACACTGGACTGGGACCTATGCTATTCCTGTCTCTGCCACTGACTTGCTGTGTGACCTTGGGCAAGTCACTTCCCTTCTCTGTGCCTCTGCTTCCCCTCCCCCCACTTTGTCTATCTTGTGTGTTGAGGCTGTAAATTCTTTGGGGCTTGTCTCTTACTATATGTCTGTACAGCGCCTAGCACAGTGGGGCCTGATCTCAGTTGAGGCATCTAGGTGCTTCCATAATACAAATAATAAGTAATAACTCACTGGTGGAATTAAGTACAGGCTTGCCAGCTTAAGTCCTGCCTGCTTATGATGACTTGTCAAATATCTTTCTAAATATCATGCTTTGGTGTGGGTTTGAATTTCTGAACAGAACTGAGATTTGGTTCAAAGAAATAAATCTTTTCTCAGCAATCTGGATCTCTCAAAGATATGCTGTAAATTCAATTCCATGCTATTGGGCTCCACAGTGTTCACAGCTGTAGTGTCAGGAAGAGCAATTCCTGGAATGACTGGATGAAATTTTCACACTCTCTGTTACATAGGAGGTCAGATTATATCAGTGGTTCCCAAACTTTAACAACTTGTGAACCCCTTTCAATAAAATGTCAAGTCTCATGAACCCCCTCCTAAAAATGAATATTTCCAGGGATTTTCTCCTTTACCTGAGTATAAATTATAAAAGCAGTGATCTTGGAAATATAAAATGTGTTTTTATGACATGCTTATTACACACTATTAATTATTATTTATCATTACAGAATTTGTATTACATTGTGAAAATGGCAACACTCTTCCAAGATCTCACTTTCGTAGCTTGTATCACTTTGAATAAGCCTGTTATAAGACAAGGCTCCTATGTTTCATCAAGGAGTATCAGATGTGAAACAGCATGAAGGTATTTAAGAAGCCAACTCAAAGAGTTCCTCCTAGACAAGCATTCAGGTCTTGAGCAGTCCAGGCAAACAACACACGTTACAACAAAGCTTAAACTTGTTCTTCATAATAATTTTAAAAACAATACTAGCTGCCTATTTAATTTTAAAAACAGCAAAAAATATCCACCTCCCTTTCCATTTCTTATAAGGAATCTTGACGTTTAAATCTCCTCAGTGTGATAGAAATGCTTGCTTTGATCTTCTTAGCTCTTGGATATTCAGGGGCTTCAGGCTGCTGGCCCTGTGCTGCCTGGGGTCCCTAGGGACAGCTCTGTCCGCCATTAGGGAGTTTTTTTCCTGAGAACCCCCTGTAACATTTCGCGAACCCCCAGGGGTTCACGAACCCCAGTTTGGGAACCACTGGATTATATGATCATAGCGCTCCCTGCTGGCCTCAAAATCTGAGAGTATCTATGCACCGATTTAAGGAACTCAATGGGACTAACCTAGTGAATAATGGTATTTGCACATGTGTGCAACAGTGATGCCATAGTGCTCACCTACAGACTTAGAAATGGAAACACCTACTGCACATGCTCAAAGTGCAATTTTAAAGGGTCATTATCTATCTCGAATCAAAACCAGCTTTGCTTTTCAAACTCAAAGTAATTCCAAAGTCTATTAGTACCATGGCAAGTTTGAGACATTTTTTTCTGTAGCCCTGTCTAAAAAAAAACCTAATTTTTTCCAGTAAAAAAAAAAATGTACCTGTTCCCCCAGCCAACTGATGGATTTGGAAATGTGTGAAATGATTTTGCTCAATCCTTTCTGGCAGAGACCGGGCCAGGGTAATTTCAGCCGAAAAGGGATGGTTTGGTAAAGTATACATGCATGAACACAAAGATAGTAGTAACAGTGTTGTGACTTTAACTGCAGTATGAAGTAGGGGCTACCATTCAGAGACTTAAGGCCAGAAGGGACTATTATGATCATCTAGTCTGACCTCCTGCATAAGACAAGCCAGAGAATCTCACCCAATAATAAGCACACTGAAAAATGCTGAAGCCTAAATTTGAAAGTTTCACACAATATGAAAATATTTCTTTAGTGTCAAGTTTCTTTAGCAAGCATATGCCTTACAAATGTACCTCTGTTTGAAGGACGTCACTCATTTTGGCCCCAAAGCTACCTCTGTTCAACATAAATATGGGGCCCTCTCAACTTTTACTGCTGAAATTTGTTCATATCAGAAATTCAGGATCTCGTAACAGCGGGTGTAAAGGGAGAGCTATTGATATGGGAAGGAAGGAATTCCACATTATTTTCAGTTGCCTGCATGAATAATTTGTGTCTCTCCCTCTGGTACACATCACATCTCATATCACTGATTCGTATGGAAGATTTCAGAGAACTTCAGTTAGATTTCAGGAGACAGTCACTCACCATTTAGGGCTAGGTTGTGCCGTTCAGACATAGCCCTGCATTAACGTTGGAGCAGAGCTACACTAACGCAGGCAGCAGACCAGGAAGCAGTCTGCCTCGGGGTGAATGCCTCCCAGAGCTCCCCAGTACACAGAGATGGCTTTGATTGTGAGCTCTTTGGGGCAGGGTCTCTCTTTTGTTATGTGTTTGTATAGCTACCACAGTGGGGCCCTGATTCACGATTGAGACCCCATGTGCTACTGTAATGCAAATGAATATATTATAATAATACACTCCTTTGAGGGGGACTGTGACGGGGTGTACCTACTCCGCACCAGCCCCGAAAGGGTTAACTGTGCTTTGCAGTCTGAGGAAGCCCTGCCCCTCAGACTCTGCTGGGCATGCTCAGCCTGGAGGCAGAGTATAAAAGGAAGCAGCCCAGCTCAGTCTAGGGGGTCCACTGAAGGGAGAGGACACAGACTGCAGGCCCAACCCCAGAAGCAAGGCACACAGAGACCCAGATGGACTCCACACTGCCTGACGAGCCCCGGGAAGAGACCACGCCAGTGGGAGCTAGGCCATTGGAGGACCCCAGAGACCCAGGGGACACGTGGAGCTTTGCCGAGGGAGAAAGGGGAGGAAGCAGCCAGGGGACTTAGAATCTTCTCCGGTGAGTGAAAGGGGGAACCAGTCAGTGTGTTTTGGGAGGATCCCCACTGACTCGGTGGTGAGCACCACTGCTAAGGCCCTGGGCTTGGACTCGGAGGATCAGGGAGGGCCCAAGTTCCCCTCCCCTGGGTGCCACACTCCCCTAAGTGGTGCCCCACTTCCCCAATGGGCCAATAGGCCACACAATCCCACAGAGGTGGGCTACCCTAGTGACTCCGTCCATTAGGCTCTGCTGCCCGAAATGAAGGGCTGCTTACCGACTCTGGCCATTGGGTCGGGCTGCCCTGAGTGAAAGGGCCGCTTACCGACTCCATCCATTAGGCTGTACTACCACGTTTGTAGTCAGTGTCACAAACATTGGACCTGACAAACTGCTATTCAGTACTTTTTTCCTTCTTCATCCCATACATGACCTGGTTCCTGTGACGAGGTATACCTACCCCACTACAGGGACACGTGTATTCTTTAGCTCTTCTCATCCTCTTTGGGACACTATGTGCCTCAATAGGTGGGGTGGAGGGAAGATGGGTAAGGAGTAGTGCCAGAGCATCACAACCAGGACTTGGGCAGTCATCCTGAGTGGTTCGAGCCAGAGTCAGCATCACAGAGTCAAGCCAAGGGTCAGAGCCAGAGTTGGCATTCGGGGCAGAGTTCAGGAACCAGGCAGGGAAGCAGAAACCAGGGACAAGTCAGGAGAGCAGGGCTCAGGTATCAGATGAGAAGTCAAAGTTCAATGAAATATCCAGCCACAAATTCACCAGGTAGCAGAGACAACTTCCTGTACCTCCTTCTGGCTTAAATAGCGCAGCCGGATCAATCATTAGGATCGAGTGCTCCTCCAGTCAGGACAACCACGGGCAGTGCCTCTGGTAGGGCCAGGACTCTATTAGCCACTCAGCCCGCTAGTTAATAACAAGGAGGATGCAAAAGTTACCTGGGGATCTGTGGACCTAGGTTCAAGACCCGTGGATCCACATACAGAGTAGCCACGACACATCCTGAAACTCAGGACTGCAATCTGCTCAAGACGGAGAAGGGTCAATACACTGCACTGTAGCCCTAAATAAATACTGATTTGTTTTTAAAAGTGCCATGAATCTTTCTTAACCCCTAAAGCTATGTTTTATTGATTAGTCATTTTATCAACGCACAATACAATCAGAATCTGGTCAGACTTTATTTAAGGTTCTGTTTATAAATGGCTTATAAAGGGTTAATAAATGATTAATAGATGTTATAAGCATGCTACAGATATTAGTATGTGTTACAGATGGTTATAACCCACAGTGCTAGAAGGTAATATATAGGATCATAAGCAACCTATTGACCTGGTGGGCTCAATTAATTAATTAACCGTTTATTAAAAACATCGATTAATCATTTATTAACCCCTTTAAAATGATTTGTAAATGGAATTGTAACAATGTGCGACCCAGTGTCCTATTGAGCCTAAATTAAATATGAGCGGGGCACACAATTCAGTTTAAAGCATCACCACATTCTTCTCTGCGTTTGCCCACTCTCCTGCTGACGAAGTTCTGAAAGTATGTCATTTTTGTCCCACTTTCAATAAAACAGGCCAGCCTATGGTTTACTAACATCTGTTTCTGTATTCTTAAGTCGCTGATTTTAACTAACACCTCAGTAAACTGGAGGAAATTTGGATTTAGCAATATTTTCATGTGTTTTTCCCCCGCCCCTCTGGAGGACAGCTTAAGGTCTCCCACTGTTTCACAGTGTAAAACTAATAACAAATTAAGGGTCCACAGAGGAAATAAACCAGGATGTTGTTTAAATCTTGTATGGAGGAGTACGGGCTCCTGCTCCCATTGGAATCAATTTATGTTTTGCCATTGGCTTCAAAGGAAGCAGCATTAAGCTAAAAATACATTTGAAGCTTTCAAATTAAAAAATTCTCTGCTTCAGATGACATACATATGCTGAAGTTTAACAGGCCCAAGAAACGGAAAGTCAGATATTGCTGTAATAATACAACAGTGGTACAATAGAGGAGGACAGTTTTACGTGCCAGGGTACTGTTGTAAACAAAAGAGTGGTAAAGGTTTAAAACTGCAGAAAAATAAGTGTAGACCAAAGTGCCAGATAATACGTTCAGACTGCTTGTTTTTGTTCCTGTTATTAAAAACAAAAATGCATTCTGGCCAGCGGTTGTCGTAGCAGAGTAACCAAGAGACTAAACCGAAAGCCAACGGTACCCCTACAGACTGGATTTCCTTGTGCTGGTGGGAAGCAGACATGTCAGAAGTGTGAGCACTACCTCCGTGGAAAGGAAAGGAGGCTGAGGATCATCTGATGATGTGACCTGGTGCAGCTCCAATGGAACTATACTGATTTATACCGATTCAGACTCTGCCTAACTATGGCCTGGTCTACACTATGAGTTTAGGTCGAATTTAGCAGCGTTAAATCGAATTAACCCACACCTGTCCACACAACGAAGCCATTTACTTCGACATAAAGGACTCTTAAAATCGATTTCTGTACTCCTCTCCGACAAGGGGAGGATTAGGGATAGTGTGGACGAAATTTGACGGTATTGGCCTCCGGGAGCTATCCCACAGTGCACCACTGTGACTGCTCTGGACAGCAATCTGAACTCGGATGCACTGGCCAGGCAGACAGGAAAAGCCCTGCGAACTTTTGAATTTCATTTCCTGTTTGCCCAGCGTGGAGAACACAGGTGACCACGCAGAGCTCATCAGCACTGGTAACCATGCAGTCTGAGAATCGAAAAAGAGCATCAGCATGGACCGTACGGGAGGTACTGGATCTGATCGCTATATGGGGAGAGGATTCCGTGCTAGCAGAACTACGTTCCAAAAGACGAAATGCCAAAACATTTGAAAAAATTTCCAAGGGCATGATGGAGAGAGGCCACAATAGGGACTCATATCAGTGCCGCGTGAAAGTTAAGGAGCTCAGACAAGCGTACCAGAAAACCAAAGAAGCAAACGGAAGATCCGCGAGAGAGCCGCAGCTTCTACGCTGAGCTGCATGCAATTCTAGGGGGGGCCGCCACCACTACCCCACTCCTGACCATGGATTCCGAGGATGGGGTACTCTCAGCCATGCCTGAGGATTCTGCAGACTGGGAAGATGATGATGAGGAGGAGGAGGAGGATGAGCTTGCGGAGAGCACACAGCACTCTGTTCTCCCCAACAGCCAGGATCTTTTTCTCATCCTGACTGAAGTACCCTCCCAACCCTCCCAAGGCGGTATCCCAGACCATGAACCCATGGAAGGGACCTCAGGTGAGTGTACCTTTGTAAATATAAAACATGGTTTAAAAGCAAGCGATTTTTAATGATTAATTTGCCCTGAGGACTTGGGATGCATTCACGGCCAGTACAGCTACTGGAAAAGTCTGTTAACATGTCTGGGGATGGAGCGGAAATCCTCCAGGGACATCTCCATGAAGCTCTCCTGGAGGTATTCCAAAAGCTTTTGCAGAAGGTTTCTGGGCAGTGCAGCCTTATTCTATCCTCCATGGTAGGACACTTGACCACGCCATGCTAGTAGCAAGTAATCTGGTATCATTTCATGACAAAGCCTGGCAGCGTATGGTCCCGGTGTTTGCTGGCATTCAAGCAACATCCATTCTTTATCTCGCTGTATTATCCTCAGGAGAGTGATATCGTTCATGGTAACCCGGTTGAAATATGGGAATTTAATTAAGGGCACAGAGGTGGCCGTTTGGTTTCTGCAGGGATCTTCCCTGATACCAGCCACGTGGTAGGGGTAGAGGTAAAGCGATCATCCCAGAGAATTGGATGGGTGGTGGTGGGGTTTAGTTTGGTTTCTGCTGCTGCACGTTAACAGGAAAACCGCAGCACTCAACGGGCTTTGCTTGGTATGGGAAAGGAGGGCGCTACTTTAATGAAGGTTGCAGAAGCCAAAAGACAATGGCTTACCATGGCTTCATGCAAGCCAAATTCTGTTGCCCAGCCCTGCGTCTGTGATCTCTAACACCAAAGCCGCAGGCATTCAATATAAGATGCAAAATGCGACCTTGTACCGAAATCATATGTACTATGTAATGTGAATAGTGTTGTTCACCTTGAAAGAGTATAAGCATTGTTCTGTAAAATGTATCTTTTTAAATACTTCTCTCCCTTTTTTCCCTCCCTCATGCAGCTGCAAATTTTTCAAGCCTCCCTCCTCCGTCCCGAAGGCTATCTCAGATAAGGCGGCAAAAAAAATGCACGCGAGATAAAATGTTCTTGGAAATCATGCAATCGACTCGCGATGAAAGAGCTCATCTGAATGAGTGGAAGGACACGGTATCAAAGTACAGGAAAGATGCCAGTGAATGTGAGGACAGGAGGGACAAACGTGAAGAGAGGAGGAACGCTCGAGATCAGAGGTGGCGGCAAGAAGATCAGAGGAGGCAGGATGCAATGCTGGGGCTACTGCAGGATCAAACAGACATGCTCTGGTGTCTGGTGGAGCTTCAGGAACGGCAACAGGATCACAGAGTGCCGCTGCAGCCCCTGTATAACCGCCCTCCCTCCTCCCCAAGTTCCATAGCCTCCTCACCCAGATGTATAAGAACGCATGGGGGAGGCTCCGTGCACCCTGCCACTCCACCTCAGTGGACAGCCCAAGCAAAAGGCTGTCATTATTTTAAACTTTTGAAGTGGCCTTTTCCTTCCCTCCTCCCCTCCTCCCAAACCCCACCTGGGCTACCTTGTCAGTTCTCTCCCTCTTTTTATAATCAATTTGGAGGTTTTTAAGGCCCGGCTTGACAAAGCCCTGGCTGGGATGATTTAGTTGGGAATTGGTCCTGCTTTGAGCAGGGGGTTGGACTAGATGACCTCCTGAGGTTCCTTCCAACCCTGATATTCTATGATTCTATGATTCTATGAATAATACATGATTTTAAAACGATAGTGACTTTATTTCCTTTGAAAGCAAGCTGTGATCGAAGAGGGAGGGTGGGTTGCTTACAGGGAATGAGTCAATCAAGCGGGCGGGTTTTCATGAAGGAGAAACAAACAGAACTTTCACACCGTAGCCTGGCCAGTCATGAAACTGGTTTTCAAAGCTTCTCTGATGTGCAGCGCTTCCTGGTGTGCTCTTCTAATTGCCCAGGTGTCTGGCTGCGCGTAATCAGTGGCCAGGCGATTTGCCTCAACCTCCCACCCTGCCATAAATGTCTCCCCCTTACTCGCACAGAGGTTGTGGAGCACACAGCAAGCAGCAATAACAATGGGAATATTGGTTTGGCTGAGGTCTGATCGAGTCCGTAAAGTGCGCTAGCGACCCTTTAAACGTCCAAAAGCACATTCTACCACCATTCTGCACTTGCTCAGCCTGTAGTTGAACAGCTCCTGACTACTGTCCAGGCTGCCTGTGTATGGCTTCATGAGCCATGGCATTAAGGGGTAGGCTGGGTCCCCAAGGATAACTATAGGCATTTCAACATCCCCAACGGTTATTTTCTGGTCTGGGAAGTAAATCCCTTGCTGCAGCCGTTTAAACAGATTAATGTTCCTGAAGACGCGAGTGTCATGAACACTTACTGGCCATCCCATGTTGATGTTGGTGAAACGTCCCTTGTGATCCACCAGTGCTTGCAGCACCATTGAAAAGTACCCCTTGCGGTTTTTGTACTGGCTGCTCTGGTGCTCCAGTGCCAAGATAGGGATATGGGTTCCATCTATCGCCCCACCACAGTTAGGGAATCCCATTACAGCAAAGCCATCTACTATGAACTGCACATTTCCCAGAGTCACTACCTTTGGTAGCAGCAGCTCAGTGATTGCTTTGACTACTTGCATCACAGCAGCCCCCACAGTAGATTTGCCCACTCCAAATTGATGTCCGACTGACCGGTAGCTGTCTGGCGTTGCAAGTTTCCACAGGGCTATCGCCACTCGCTTCTCAACTGAGAGGACTGCTCTCATCTTGGTATTCTGGCGCTTCAGGGCAGGGGAAAGCAAGTCACAAAGTTCCATGAAAGTGCCCTTACGCATGCGAAAGTTACACAGCCACTGGGAATCGTCCCAGACCTGCAACACTATGCAGTCCCACCAGTCTGTGCTTATTTCCCAGGCCCAGAATCGGCGTTCCACGGCTATAACCTGCCTCATTAACAGCATGATCTCCAAAGCGCCGGGGCCCGCGGTTTGAGAGAATTCTGTGTCCATGTCCTCATAACTCTCGTCGCCGCGCTGCCGTAGCCGCCTCCTCCTTGCCTGGTTTTTCAGGTCCTGGTTCAGCATAAACTGCACGATAATGCGCGAGGTGTTTACAATGTTCATGACTGCTGTCTTGAGCTGAGCAGGCTCCATGCTTGCCGTGGTATGGCGTCTGCACAGTTCACCCAGGAAAAAAGGCGCGAAACGGTTGTCTGCCGTTGCTTTCATGGAGGGAGGGGTGAGGCTGTACCCAGAACCACCAGCGACAATGTTTTTTGCTCCATCAGGCATTGGGATCTCAACCCAGAATTCCAATGGGTGGGGGAGACTGCGGGAACTATGGGATAGCTATGGGATAGCTACCTACAGTGCAACGCTCCGGAAGTCGATGCTAGCCTTGGTACATGGACGCACACCGCGGAATTAATGTGCTTAGTGTGGCCACATGCACTCGACTTTATACAATCGGTTGCCAAAAATTGAATTCTGTAAATTCAGATTAATCCCATAGTGTAGATATACCCTATGAAAGGGCTTGAGCAGCAGATCAAAGCAACTGTTCAGTGCTTTAGATGACAGAAAAGATAATCCTGGATTATTGTTTGTATTACAGTAGCACTTAAGGGCCCCAACCATGGATCATAGCCCCACTGTATTAGGTGATTTGGGAACTAACAATTTGAAAGACACAAGAAAAAGGTCTTGTAGCATGGACATATTCTGTATTTAAAAGGCATCATATGAACAATGTAATGATTTGAGCTGGTTAATATTTAAAAATGTGAAATAAACAATAATACTCTTTATCAAAGTTGATAGCAAAACGATTAGCGATATTTTTTGTTCACCAAAATCTTGATTTTCTGTAAACGGAAAATATTGATAACTATTTACATAAACATTTTGAAATAGATTTCAACAAAAAATATGACAGATTGTGTAAAAAATAAAAAATGTTTATAGTGATGACAGTTTTTGCAAAAGAGGTAGGTCTTGAAAATAGGCTGTATATTTTGACAAAAAATATATTTAGAAAAATTAAACAAAAAATTAAAAAAATTAAAACAATGAAACAAAACATAACTACATGCACAAGATGGAAATATCTATAAATAACAAAATTCAGCATTCATTATTTGCAAAACCTGGTGGAAAAACAAACCCTGAACCTGTAGAGGTCATGCAGGGCATCAGTTATTAAAGTGATTAAGTAGATAAATAAGTGAGAACATAACCTATGAGTATTAGGGACTAATATATATTAAGCTATAAAAGCATGCAATAGTTTCATGTATGACCAGACAATCATATTTTTTCCAACCATTTCTATTAGTCTTTTTTTCCCATTAATGCGGTAGCAGAAAGCTCACTATGCCAGTGTGTATGAGAGGGAAGAATTGCAGATTTCCATTGTCTCAAAATAACTCTTTTGGTGACTAAAATGACTACTGCAATCCATTTCTTAATGTTAACTTGTAAGACCAACTCATCCTGCACCCCTCAAATACACAAGCTTAGAGAAGGAAAGATAGTGACACACAATTTTTGAGAGAGCATCGAATATGGTGTTCCAGAACACATGCATTTTTGGACAGGTGTGGAGGATGTGCAACAGGTTGGCATGAGGCTGTCTGCATCTCCAACATTTGCTGGATGTTGCCAGTCTAAACTTAAACAAAGTCCAGTAGTACCTGTTTAATATCTTGTTCTGGAAGAATTGCAAGGATAAGGAACTTGAAGATACCCTCCCAGGTTTCTGTTGTGACAGGAAGGCTAAGTCCTTCTTCCCATTTTTCTTTGAGACTGAGATTGAAAGGGTACCACAAAGCATTAAGTCACCTGTAAGTACTTCCTACAATGTGACTTTTGTTTCCATATTTCTTAACATGGTTTCTGAGAAGTGAAATGGATAAGTTGTCCCCTATCCTTGCATGAATCCGTGAGCATAGCCACTGAAAAAGAGAACTCTGAGACAGCAGTAGCTGATATTAAACATGTAACTGAAGGAGGCCAGTCTATCATCCTGTATTATATCTTTAATTTTTGTTAATCATTTTTCTATCCAAATTGTTTTACTCATGAAGTTGGCCTTGATCCTGAGGCACAGGTTATCTTATAGTGGTATGAGAAGAGAATAAGTAATTGTCTTAACGGGTTGCAGGATGACCCATGTAGATGCAAAGACTGGATTTTTCCTTAAGGATGTGGGTAGCCTGTGAAGGTATATAAAAGAAGACTAAAAGAAGAGAGGGAACCAAATGGCATAGCAAAGCTTTTTTCAATCTCAAACCAAGCTGGTGTGCATACAGAGCAAGTAGGATGCATTTGGAATGCTAGATGATAATAATACTAATCTTGAAACCCCAGACCTCCAGTTGCCCAGGATTTTTAAGGGTCTTGTGTGACAAGTGAGGCTGTTTTTTATCACACATAAATTGCATGATAAGTTTATTTATTTGAACATAGAGCAAAGGAGAGACCTTGAAAGGCAACAGGCTAATGGTATAAGTCAGTCTCGGGTAGATCATTATTTTGGGTTTTTCTAGTTTCCCCAATTAGGATACATTCTTGGAAATGTCTCTTAATATATAAGTGCATATTTATAGAAACTATTTCGGGAAGACTAGGACAAATCTTAACAGCTAAATAAATTATTTCCTAGCATATCTGAAATGGAAAATGTGGGAACTGAGAAGGATCTGGTCTTTTGGATACATCCACTGCTTGTGATTTATTCCCGTTAATGTGAAAACCAGAGATTTCCCAAAAATATCAGCTACATTCAGTAATGATGGGATTGATGAGGATAGATTCTTCAACAGTACAAAAATGCCATCAGCATATCAACTGATTTTGTATTCTTCCCTGTTTATAGCTACACCTTCAATGGCTGAGTGCTGACATATGCACATTGCCAGTGGTTCATGAGAGATTAAAAATGAGGGACGAGAGGGGATAGCCCTGTTGAGTCCCTCTTTCTTGTTGAAATGTGAGAAAAATAATTCCTTTCATTGATAGTGAAGCAAGGAGAGAGCTGTATAATACATTGACCTATTCAGGAATATTGGTTCAAATCAACTTCTTTTAGGACTGCCATTAGACAAGGAAATGCAATCTTATCAAAGGCTTTCTCTACATCTAGCTATGGAGGGAACATCTGACATCTGAGCTTGCTGGATCGAGTGAGCGATTTTTCTTGTATTATTACCTGCCAGTCTTCCTTTAATGAAACCAGCTGATTTCCACGTATAATTGTTGGGATGATGGTGTTCAGTCTGGTCACTAAAATTTTTGCAATATGTGTTCAATAGAGAGATAGGGCGGAAGTCACCACAATTGCGACCAACTTTGTTCTTCTTGAATAATAAAGAAATTAAAGTAGTTCTCTTGTCACAAGACATGGCTCTTTTTTGGAATGTTTCAGTGAAGACCTTTGAAAGAATAGAAGATAGCTGATTATAAATTGTTTTGTTGCAATCTTCCGGAATCCATATGAACAGCCTGTTCGATCTCTTGTGTTATGAAAGTGTTGTCCATAAACACCACTTGTTCTAAAGTCAGGGTATTAAAACGTAGGCCTTCGACAAAATGCTCAAATGTATTAGAGTCAAGTGGGTTGTCTGATTTATATAAATCTTGATAGAACTGCTTACACTAATTATTTGTATCTATTGGTTCAAGGATGGCACTCCCATCTTCTTGTAATAAGGAAGAAATATTGTTGTTGGCTAGTTCCATCTTAAGTCTCCTGGCAAGTTGTTCACCTGCTTTATCTCCACATTCATAATATCTTTGTTTGACCCTATTGAGTGTCACTTTGACTAGGCTGGATAAGCATTTGGTATTGATTAGAGAACATACGAGGTTTTCATTATATGGGTTAGTCTTGTGCGTTCTCTGTAACTCATCTGTTTCCTTGGCCAGACAGGCTAGTACCTTGAGTCTCTGTCTCTTCTTTTGGGAGGTATACTTTATGCATTCACCCCTTACAGTAGCTTGCAGAGCTTCCCAAGAGGAACCATCTGAGGTAACTGAGGACTTATTTTCTTGTATGAAGTCAGAGGCAACTGAATAAGCTGTAGAACAGAATTTTGCATCCTTTGGTAGCAGAGTGAATTTGAAAAATTTTAACCAGCTCTAGTCAGATATTTCAGCTATAACTGACAAGAGCAGAGTAGTAAATTCTCAGTTATACATAATTACAAAAACATTTGTCTGGGCAGGACTTTGCCTTAATGTATAAATCATGCTTTCCATGATTTGCATGGTTTGAAGAATATCTATTGCTTTTAACATGGCAGTATTTAAAAAAAACTTTTAAAAGGGCCATTCCTTAATTGCGAAACAAAGCACTAGTAAAAGGAGCTTTGCTCACAGGAACAAGGTGCAAGGACTCCTCTCTTGCCCCCTGCAGGCTGGGGTCAGTGTATACGCAGAGCTAGACTGAGGCTTCTACTTTGGGTATTTAGGGCTTGATCCTGCACCACAGAAGTCCAGGGGACTTTAATGTCAGCACGGTTAGGTCAGTGGGACTTTTGCTATTGACTTCAGTGGAAGCAGACCTAGGTTAATAGGTGTTTTGCCATGGTCTTCAATGGGAGCAGGATCAGTACTTGTTTATTGCATCTACCCATAATCTGTCCCCAGCTACTACCTCTTTGGCTGGATGTTCTGTGCCTCCCAGGGAGACATGAGGCCAACCAGGGCTGCTCCTCGAGCAGCTAGTGGAGTATTAGCTCCATATGGCTGGGTAGGAGGAGGGTACCTACAGCAACTCTCCCCTTTAGTTCATCTCCAGTGTTGGGGAGCCACTCAAAAAGGCCACTTTGGCTAGACCTCCCACCTATGCAGCTGAATTGTAATTTGAGATGTCCGTTTGCCTTCTCAAAGATTGATATGTCTGTCTAGTCTAGTCTCCCTTGAGTTATTATCTATATTTAATAGGCAAGGATAACAACTGTTGTAAATGCTTATACTCATGTACGGGTACACTATTCTAGTTTTCAGCTTAACATCTTTATTGCCACTAGGGGACACATTTTTGAGACAATGAAAGCGGCAACGACATCAGCCATATTGGAGGATCACCCTCAAAAAGGAAACGCCTTGCAGCAATGTCTGAAATGTCAAACACTTTGTCTTTTGTAGGAAAAAGCAAATTAATGCAAGAAACGACGACAACCAAGCTCCAATCGTGGCAAAGGGCCATCAGGACTGGAGCTGAGAACCTGACCGCTTCGGTTCTACTTGTGGTTCTAGTCTTCCAGAGTAGAAGGCTCTGATGTCATAGCAAGTTTTCATTCAGTGTGGCCCTGGTTTTCACAGGTGCGAAGCACGCACAGCTCCAGCTAAAGTCAATGGGAGCTGCAGGTGTTCAGTCTCGGTTTGCTCCTGTGATACAGAGCTATTGTACAGCTACACAGACACAGAATTCATCTCAGTCAATTTACATCCTTATTCATTTTAAACAGCCTAGTTTTGAAGATGTTCTTATGCTAATATTCAGTTGCTAAAAATGGACATGTTCTTGCTTCCTTGTTAATGAAATGTGATTGTGTGCCAATCTGCAACAGGCGTGATCTAAAACCTCTCTCTTCAATACTCCTAAAACAACCATTACCTGACCATCTCACAATCCTTAACATATTTATCTTCACAGCACCCCTGCGACGGAGGAAACTGCTGTTATCTCCGTTGTACAGAGGAGAAACTGAGGCACAGAGAGGCAAAGTGACTTGCCCGGGGTCACACTGTTGTGGACTGGGATGTTGGCAGTCTGGCCTAGTAATCAGAGCAGGACTTAGGTCTAGTGGGCAAAGCAGGCATCTAGGTTGGGGAACAAAGCTGAGGGTCAGCATCAGAGTCAACTGCCAATTACCAGAGCCCGGGGTCAAGCCAGAGTCAGAGGCCAGGGTTGGGAACAGGACTGGTAACTTATGATTGGAGGTGAGGTGTCAGGGCAGGAACTGGAGGAGAGGCAAGGATCAAGGCCAGAGCAGGAGCACAGTGGGAACAGGAGCAAAAGCAGGGGTGAGGCAGGAGCAGAGCAGGAATTAGGAACGGGGTGGGTGCAGGAGGGGCACAAGTAGAGTCCAATGCAGCCACAACAGGAAACAACCTTGCTGCTCAGACAACTTCTCGTGCCTCCTTCTGGCTTAAATGACCTGGCCTGGACCAATCGGTGGAGCCTGGGCGATCCTCCAATCAGGGCTCCCCTGGGTGGTGCCTTGGCTGAGGCTGTCATCCTACTAGCTTTTTGGCCCACCAGGTTTCAGCAGACATTGGGTGGAGGCCAGGATGCAGCAGATGTCTGGAAACTCCCAGGCCTGGCTCAAAGACCTGGGACATCACACACACACACATACTCTCTCTCTCTCTCTATGGGTGAGCAGGGAGGCCCAGAACAGCACCATGCCCCTGGCCTATCCCAGACCTTTTTACACAGCAGTGAGTGTGAATCTAAAAGCTTGTACATGTTTCTGAAAGAGTGGGAAACCACCTTTCCATTTACAGCTAAACAGGATCTATTCTTACAAATGTTGAGCCATAACATTCACATGCTCTCCCATTATTTGAATGCCATGCCAGGTGCTTGACTGGACATGAAAGATCTTAGAATGGGCAACTTTTAAAAGGTGAAATACGATCAAACTGTCTAATCTGGCACGCTATACTTCCTACTGACGTGCTTCAGAAGTGTATGAACAGTCGGGGCCTTTTGTACCATATCTGCTTAAGAGGTCCTTAAAATGTCAAGCTCTCCAGATACTGTAAATACGAGTAGGAGTGTGTATTTCTGGGAAAGCAGTGGTGTGCTGTGACATTTTAGTAAGGCCTGCAATTCTACACTTACATGCACATATGGGGCTTGTGAGGTCAAGCTGTGCAGAGGATCCCTTTTCATTCTACAAAATGGCATCCTCTGTGTGCATTTGGGGGCTGGATGGAATCATCACATGGGCACAGCCGGTCCTGAGGCATACAATGCATGCGTTGCATACATAGCCGGCACGCCACTGTGTGAAAGAAATCTATGTTGTTTTTTTCCTGGTTAGTCAGGACTTGTTTTCATGTTGGATTTGGTGATTTAAATGTTACTGCCATCCAGCACGAGGTGGCCCTCTCTTCACTGAAAGACCAAATTACATGAAATGGAATAAACAACAGTAATGCTGTGTTAAGTCTCTCTGTGCCTGACCAGCACATCAGAGATAGCTACGCCTTCACCATGGAAAGCAGAAACTTCGTTTTGTTTCCAAATGAAAGCATAGAAATTGCAGAATATTGAAAAATTCAGCAAAAATTGCAGACCTTTACTTCGTGGGACTTGCTGGGTTTTTTTAGCACATGTAATTTTTTCCTGTTGATGTACAGGCAATTTTTGGAGGATTTTGCTGTGTGTTCCATTGAGAGAATTACAGTTTCCACAGACCCAGTCCCACAGCCTGTCTGAGTCCCTTGCTGAATGCAGTCGTGTCACAAAGCTTCACTCTCTCTCCTAGCTCAAACAGCTGACATCAGATCATACTTTAAAAAGAAAAACTCAGAATCTTTTCAACTTTCTTTTGTTTTTGGCAAGCTAAAAAATTTGTCTCTCTCACCAAGGGGAGTTGGTCCCATAATAGATATTACTGAGAGATTTTGGACCAAACAGATGACGACGATGATAAATGGGCAACACTATTTCTGGCATTTCCTGACTTTTCAGTACACGGCTTTGCAAACTTTATTGTCTTATAATAGTTTTTTCCTTTGCTTGTTTATGTAATTGTATAGACTTTAGCATTCTCGGGTTTCACTAGTAGTTGGTATTAAACACATACACACACATCTATGTATGAATATTGTCTCTAGCAAATAGGAAAACGGAGCTTGAGCTCAGGTACTTTGGTAAAGGTAGGGCCTGAAGGTAAAAGCTTTAAGAGTCACTGACTTAGAGCAGCCATGAGGCTGCTGTAAGTAGCACTAGGGGACCAGACTGGTGCAGGATTTTCAAAAATAGGTCAAATGTAAAAAATGTGTAAAACCCTATAAGTGTGTGTGTGTGTGTGTGTGTGTTCATCTTGTTAAAAACTTGTTATTTAGTCTTGTTTTAAAAGCTTCTCTCTCATGCTGATCAAAAGAGGAGGGACTGCTTATTCAAATTGCCATATGCAGTGAAAAAGATTAAACCTTGCGAATGCCATAGCCAGGGGCTTCATAAAAATGTGAAATATTTTAGGCTTCACCATATTAGGGTGACCAGATGGCAAATGTGAAAAATTGGGACAGGAGTGGGGCGTAATAGGAGCCTATATAAGAAAAAGACCCCAAAATCGGGATTGTCCCTATAAAATCGGGACATCTGGTCACCCTACACCATATTTCTTCTCTGATAGCCTTGAATCATTAGACCACAAAGACAATAGCTACATAGAATACTACAGTTCAAGAGCATTTTAATAAAAATCCTGTCCATTCACTGTGTTGTACAATTTTCTGGGTTTCCATAAGCTTTTGGAAGTTACCGCAGCACTGAATTATTACATACTTTTCCCTCAAGCCAGCTCTTAGGCCCATCTGTTCTTATGTCCATCCCCATTCAGCAAAGCATGTGCTTAAGTCTTAATGAAGTCCAGGGGATTTTCTGAATAGGAATGGACTGCTGAATTAGGGGCTTAGTGATCTAGTAGATCATTACCAGAGATAAAACTAATAGAACACAGATATCTAGCACAGGAATGTTTCAACCTTCTTTTTAGAAACTCTTTAGATATTGGCACCTGTTCAACCGTGCCCTCAGTCCTGACTCCTGCAAGCCCTCTGTGTTGAGCTCCCACTGATATGAACAAGTGATCTGGACATGGGGTTTGCAGCTTTGGGTCTCATATGCAATGTTCTCTACGAGTTCATTGAGCACAGAATGTCAAAGCGAACATTTTGCTTTCTTAGGGCCCAATCTCGATACCCTTGCTCTTGTGAGTGGTACTAATGTCATCAGTAGGGCTACTTACAGAGTGAACTCCTCCTCAGTGTGACTAAAGGGGTCAGAATCTGGGGCATACTTTCGCTCGCTTCCTCACTCTCCCCACCCTTTCCTGGCATGGGGTGGCAAGGCAAAGACCCTGGTAGGGCCACCAGAGCCCAAAGGGTAGAGAGCAGATGAAAAGCAGCCCACTAGTACTCCAGGTTGGGTGTTGAGCTAGGCCAGCAGCCTAACCTCATGCAATCACCGTGTTTCAATTTGAGGCTTCCAGAAAAATCAGCCCCAAACTGAAACACTACGACTGCATGACAATATCACAAGGGTTGATAACACTGCAGGCTTTGAGTAGATCCCCTACACTGAGGGTGAGCTCAAGCTTCATTCTACATTAGCTAGCCATGAAGAAACACAGAATTAAACGGTGTGTTTGCAAAACTGCAAAAAAAAAAAAAAAATTGGTACTCAAATCCAACAGCACAATCAAATGTGAACATGGGGCCTGGTGGAAATCTCCCTAATATTATAAGTAGGGAACTTGGCATCCCTGAAGATAGGTATCTTCTGAAAATGACCTGTGTTATGTTAGCTGTAGGACAAACCTGGAAGGAGTCTATACAGTATAAATATTGTAGTGCTGTGTGTCTGGGAAAAATAGATAACTGACGAGCATTTATCACTTTCTAACAGGCAGCCTATGCAATACAATAGAACTGCTGACATCAGCTAGAAGGATTGGCAGAACCAGCCCATAGGGCCCCGCATTCCATCGCTGTTCCTGGAGGACACCCAGATAGCAGACACTTGGAATGAAGTTTATTACAGTTTTGCAGCCATTTTAATTTTTTTTAATCAAGCCCTTGGATTACACAGACTTCTCTCAGCAAAAATAACGGTCTAATCCGAATGGAAATCTGATAGTTTGTGAATGTGATGGAGTGTTTAAAATCTCTGCCATCCTCTGTTCCTAAACAAGGCATCCGTGTTGACAACTCATGATTTTACTGAGAGTATCATGATTGTTGGTGTTTTTGTTAAACCTGGAGTCATGTGATTGTGTGAGAATGTCAGCTTTCACTTTAAATAAAGGAGTAGTAAATAACTAGCCCTCATGTTTGGAGAAAAGCTTGAAGATGTGACCCCTACAGGCTCAAAAAGCAAAGGCAAATAAAAGAACCCACAATGTCTTTTTTAAAATCTCAGGAGTTCTAAGGCAATCTCATGATTTCGGGGGCCCGATTTTTGAATCCTGAGGGTTGGCAAAACTGAAGAACAGTAAGAGAACTCCCATTTAGCTTGCTGTAACACTTACAAACTTCTCAGCAAATCTGTATAACTGCTGCATAAAGCTAGCTCACAACTTGTGCAAAATAAGAACCTGCCTGTCCACGGGTGTATCTGCCCTACAGTAACTCTGCCGGCCAAATGTTGTGCTGTAGGTGCTCCCTGCCTCCGTTTCCTCTAACACCACTAATAAGTTAATACGGGGCTTTACCTAGGGAACAGTGCCCCTTCTGAGGGGTCTAGTTGATTCCTGGCAGGCTGGGCTTCCTACCACTCTTTGGGAGTTCCCAGATTCTCCGAGCACAACTTCCAGGCCCCCTGCTCTCGTGAGTTCTCCTGGGAGCTCCCAGGGTCTAGGAACTAACTCTTTATCAGGCTCCTTAGCTGCCAACCAGTCACCTAGGGATTTAATTACTTCCAGTTCGGCCTTAGGTACATTTAGAAAAATGGAGGGTTTTCACTTAATTAAATGTGAAATCATGTGATATAGTCAGTTCGTCATCCCCTGTGCTGTGGAATTGGATACATGATTCTCTTTATTTTACATTGCCCTAGAATGCCTCATGATCAACATGCTGCAGAGTTGTGTGTTCTGCCCCATAGAATTACTAGGAGAGACATCAGAGGTTGTGGCAGCCAGTTAGGAAGGTATTTGGGCTGCTAGCACCTTGGTCAGTGTGGGAGGTAATTTGCAACTGTGGGATAAACAACATATTAGCTCAGTGTCGCTGATAAAACAATCCTCCCTGACATGCCATTGGATTCTGTGGCAAGCTGCGAATCATGGAATATATGGGGCACTAACTAGCTGTTCTTAATACTATATTTCCTCTTCATATATTCTGGGCAAAATCCTAGAGACCATATAAGGAGATTCTGCTGGGAGTGCCAAAAGCAGCAGAGCTGGTGAATTTCCATGGTGCAGTGATCCGTATTCCCTATGTATGCAGAGGTCGTGCAGTGGGAGAACTGGAGGGTGAGGAGCAGCCCTTGTGAATCTGCCATTATGTGGCATATACCCCAGCTGTACCCTCTCATGAAAGGGGTACAGCAACCAAGGTGGTTACTGCTGACTGTGAAGCAGCTCCCTGGCCACTCTGTGACCTTTGGGAGGGGACCCCTACGCACATACACACAGCTTCCACAAAGCCTCCCCAGCACACAGTAGGGTGGTAAAACCCAGATGGGTCCTGTGGCTTCTGTATCCAGGTGCCATTTAGGGTTGCCAGGTGCCCGTCAAAAGGGGGACCTGGTAGTGTCTGGTCAAATGTACTGACTGGACACCAAAAGCCTGGTTACTGTAGGGTAAGGGGAGGCATCAGGTCATTAACCTGCACCAGCCCCTGCTCAACTGGGGCCACCTCCTACCTGCCGGGAGGCTCCTTGTCAGGCTGCAGCAGGTCCTGTCCCAGCCCCAGAGCAGAGGAAGCCCAGCTGGTGGGGGAGGCGAGAGGTGGATAGGATCCAGCGAGTAAGGGGGGAGAGTAGCGAGTGATGGGGGTGGGGCCGTGGGGATAAAAGGTGGAGAAGGGGCGGAGTCTGAGGAAAGAGGCAGAGCGGTGGTGGGGCCTTAGGGGTCTGGTTATCAGCAATTAGAAAGGTGGCAACCCTAGCACACAGGCTATGAGCTGGGGAAGAGGACCTGTCCCTTTATAAACAGAAGCAAAGATTTGCTTACAGAGTAGAGGCGCTGCATTCCCAAATGCCTGTGTTTAATGCACAGTGAATGTCGAATACCTGAACAAGGGCAGCATCCCTACTTGCACAGTCAATTGCTGATGCGGCTTTTGCACCCAGTCGGCCACATGACACTCTGCCCTGCATGATGTAAAGTCTTCCACTCTCCTGACATTCCTCACGGGAGGGGGGTGTTATCAGTTTGGTTTCCTCTCCTGCTCATAGTGATAGAAAGAACATCCCCACATTTCCTCCACCCACTGAGAGCGCTAAAGGGATGACTGTGAAAGGTCAATGCAAATCTAGCTCTACACCCTTCCTTTCCAAGGAAATCACAAAAGCAAATATTTCACAACCTAGGCCTGGTTTATTTTACAAATAATTACACCTACACGAGATAACTCTGCTGGATCAATGCTCTGGAATTTTGCATGTTTACAAATGGCATTGTTCTTGAGTGCTCATTACACAACTCGTTTTATGATGTTGCCAAGAAGAAAAGAAAAATCCATCCAAGAAGCAACACGCTTTGATTTGTTTCTTATCATAGAATATCAGGGTTGGAAGGGATCTCATCTAGTCCAACCCCCTGCTCAAAGCAGGACCAATCCCCAGACAGAATTTTGCCCCAGATCCCTAAATGGCCCCCTCAAGGATTGAACTCACAATGCTGGGTTTAGCAGGCCAATGCTCAAACCACTGAGCTAGCCACACCCCACACCCCACTATCCAGAAGGATCTGAATAACAAGGGGAACTAGTTTTCTTTGCAGCACATAGAATATATAGCATATAATACATGCAGGCAGCATAGCCCCTCACAATTGAGCTCTGTGCCAATCCACACATAGAAATAGGCAACAGTTTCATCCTTGGCTTTTCTTTACACACTAAATAAGCTTTTCAAACTCAGCATCATGGTGTCCTTCTCAATCAATCCCTCCCCAACACCAGTAAAGCTATGAATGTATTCTGTTACCCAAGCCCATCATCTAAAACAGATACTAATATTAGCCCAAATGGGAAAGAAGCTGATGCAGCCCATTACCTGAGGCCCAAACCTCTGCAGCTGAAAGGAAAGGAAAGGAAAAACATTGATTTTGCATGGCACCCTGGAAGAGGCTGGGCATTGGCCTACGCAAACTACCAGATGGCAAGTTCCAGAGCTTAGATCGCCCATTAAGAGTGACCTTCTATCTGCCTCCAAGAATGCAGTCAGAGCTGCTTCTGTACATCAGAACTGCCTCAGCTGGGCTTGGGGGTGGGCAGTCCCAGAGAAACCACACAGAAATATCAAAATGGACAACACTCCACTAATGTCTCATCAGTATAAGAGGCAGAGTTAACGATAAGATTAACAGTGTTTCTAGTTAAAATTAACCATTTAATACAAGACAACATTATGTATAGTTATACACGTATATATGCTCACACACACACAATCAGAGCTTCTATTGGACGATCCTAAGGGAATATCCATTATGTTGTCTTACACGAGTTACACACACCCTCGTGTCATTACATGGGAGCACAGGACCACGTGTCTACACTGAGCTACCAGGTAACTTGAGGGACTTCTGGACGCAGTTAGGACCTGACAGGCTGATACACGTTCCCCCTTCCTTTTTGTCTATTCTGACCAAGCTAGGCACTGCACACTTTTTAGAAGGGACAGAGTAAGAGTCCATAGCTCACATTAAGTTTTGTCCCTTTCTGGTTCCTGACAGTTCCTGTCAATTCAGTCTGTGCCTGTGAGCGTTATGGATGATTCCTTGGCTACTCTTACAAGCCACCCTTGGCCGAGGGGGAAGGACGACTCAATCACTGACGCTGATCATTGATTCACCCCACCTCTCCTGAAGTAAGCAGTGTTTGTCACTATCAGCGCCTTTAGAGAGGGATGTGTGCTTCTTGCAACACAGCTGCATACATCACAGACTAGGAGGAGAAAAAGGGAGTTTATCAACACAGATGTCACACCAGGTACAGTTGGGAGCAGAGCTGCAGCTCTGCCTTCTGCCTGCCGTTAAAGCGACCACATTGAAGAAAACATTGCAGGGGGTTGTTGGTGCTGATGCACAGGCCCACAAAGACTTACATGCGTGATTGAGTTTATGCACTGGGAGTCATCTCATTGACCTCAACGGGGCAACTCACATTGCCTATAAATTAAACACAGGTATAATTTGGGGCTAAATCCAGTCCTGATTTTAAAAAGTGCAACTTCCAGTGCCTTCAACTGGAGTTACACCTTCTTATGCCAAGGCTGATTTGCCCACAGAGCTGTCTTTTTTATTATTATTATTACACCTCTACCCAGATATAACGCTGTCCTCGGGAGCCAAAAAATCTTGCTGTGTTATAGGTGAAACCACGTTATATCGAATTTGCTTTGATCCGCCGGAGTGCGCAGCCCAGCCCCCCCGGAGCACTGCTTTACCGCATTATATCCGAATTCATGTTATATCGGGTCACATTATATCGGGGTAGAGGTGTATTTTAAATGTAGTTGGATTTGTCTAGAAATTGATGATTTTTTAAAAAAATTCCTTATTCACTTAATTATCCAAAACTGCTGAAAAACCATAAGAGAACTGCAAAAATATCCCGGAAATTGTTGTTCACATAGAATGTGTTATATTGCTGAGAATCTCCACTTGGCTTTGGAAAATATTTGTTTTATTGTAGGAATTCAGGTTTTTTTAACTGCTCGTTGTTTTAATAAGGATGTTTCAGGTCAAATATATTAATAATTGGATCACTGTAATCAAGTTTATATAATAAATTACTTAGCCGCTAATCGTTCAATTTTTCAGTAGGTAGACCAAAAGGTAAGACATTGTACAGCAAAATCACTGTCAATAGCTTGCTGCTTTAAATATTAATTTCCTGTCTGAGTTTCCAAAGTCACTGCAGATTGATGAGAGTACCGATAATTTCACTGAGGTGCTCCCTTGCTCGCTCCCCTGCCCAAGGAGAGCAAACAGGCAAAGAGAAGTGTATTCATTTCGCTCTGGCAGCCAATCAAAGTGTGCTCATTAAAGCGAATCTCCTCTCTTCTGTCTATTGAAGGTACAGTATTTACGAGGCCCCTTTACAGGGCCGCCCAGAGGATTCAGGGTTTTTGCCTGGAGCAAAGCAATTTCAGGGGCCCCTTCCATAAAAAAAAGTTGCAATACTATAGAATATTATATTCTCGTTGGGGCCCCTGTGGGGCCCGGGGTCTGGGGCAAATTGCCCCACTTGCCCCCTCCCGGGCGGCCCTGCCCCTTTATTGTAGTCCCTGAGTGCCTCACAATCGATTTATCTTCACAGCACCTCCTGAGTGGTAGGGAAGTGTCATTATCCCTGCTTTGCAGCTGGGGGACTGATGCCCAGAGATCCTGCATGGGCGTGTCGGGTGAAACAAAAACTGAAGCTGGGTTTCCAGAGTCTCAGGCTAGCACCCGGCCACCGGATCATTCTGACTGTGCTTGTTTCAGCAAGAAGAGCCAGTAGGAGAGGAAGCGGAACAGGCCGGGGGATGCTCAGTACCACGGCCTTTGCACAGTGTTCACACTGCACAGTGTCCCTTCTTTCAAGAGAAAATGCAGTAATGTACTCCGGTTACCTAAAGACTGGGATGGAAACCAGAGTTTACAGAGAGTGTAGGGAACCTCTTTACATTATCATGAGAGAAGAGAATGTCCCAGGACGTGCCTCAGAGACTTTCAGCATTTCAGGCACATACATAGCGTGACCTCATGGAAAGGCATCAGCCCCATCACGAGGAACAGGAGGCTGTATAAACTGCACTCCCTGCGTTACTGCTGTCTGGAGAGTGGGGAGGAAAATACCATGTCCCAGCAACGTTAAATCGGGACTGAGTCATCGGTGGCTTCAAAGGAGTGAGGCTGACACATAACTGAAGGGATGAGGAAGTGTTCTGAGTGCTAAGGGACCAGAGATGTAAGTGAAGCTGAAACAAGTTCAGACAGGTGGAGAGAGAGAGAGTACTCGGAAGAATAAGGAAGCGGTGGCCATCATTCTCAGCCTTTCTGGTACATATGTAAGTAAGATGCCTTAAGATCTCAAGATACCAAACTGATCACCAGATGAGAAATCCTACTGGAGGCGGGAGAACACAAATGTCAGAAGAACTGATAAAACTTGAGCAGGCCACAGGGGAACCAAGGCTAGCATGCATAGCTAGTTGTGATGGCCAGGAGACGAGCAGCCTAGGACGGCAGTAACAGCTGGAAGTCTTGGAGCGATGGACAAAATGCTGATGTGTGGTTGGGGGCAAGAAAACTGAAATGGATTTTGAGGGTTGGAGTTTCAAGAGACTAAAGGAGTTAGGTATCAAACTTCCGTTGGCTTTAGGGTTCCTTGGTTCCCCCGATATCTGTGCTCTTCTAGCTCCAATAGGATCTCTTACCTGGTTAGCAGTTTGATGCACATCTGAAGGTCCTCCATGTACACACCCGGAAGGCTGAGAGTGACTGACAACAGATTTCTTATTCCCTTGGACGCCTCTGAAAATCCCAGCCAAGGACTTTTACCAAACTATTCCTCTGATGCTTGAAAGCCATGTATCAAGCAATACCAAAATACAGCATAAACTGTCAGTTTAAACACATCTGTGCCTTGCCTGCCCAAAGAGAAGTGACTGATCAGATATTTCAAAGACAGAGGGGTCAAATAGAGGGGTTTTCTGGCAAGCATTTTGTTCATGTCACAATTAGGACATGTCATTGTTAATAAGGCTCAGAACTTATTTATGATGCTGTCAGTTGAAAAAGGTTGCAACCCTGAGGTGTAAATTTCAGGATTTTGCAAGATCCTGCAGGGTTTTGTAAGATTTTGGGGAATTTTTGCAAAGTTTCTACAGAACGAAATCACTTCACAGAGCACCTGATGGATTACCATATTTTTGGATGGATGGAATTGTATGAGACACACAAATAATGATTTTATAACAAAGCTGTGTATGCTATGCAAACTAATCTAAAGGTGCTGAATATGCATTTTTACCTCTCAAAGTGATATCCGCATTAGGTGCTGAGCACTGGAAAATCTGGCCACTTGTTTTGGTGCCTACTTGAAACCTGGCCCTGAGCTCTTTGGAAAGTCTAAAGTGAATAGTCTAATTTAGGGGCCAGCCTTGCAAACATTCATTACCCCTTGCTGTACACAGAGTCAGAATGGAAACTTGAGTTTCTTAAGACAATTGACACAGCTAATTACATCTACATGATGCAAAAGAGCTTGAGATTCAACCTGGAAATGGAGCAAGTGTCTGTCCAGCATATATTATATGCATTCTGAGCCTTGTTCCTGCTGGAATAGATCAGTGCTTGGTAGTTCACCATGGAGGTAAGTAAAAAGGGCCATTCAGAGATATCACAGATCCGATGGAACCTTTGTTGCTTTAGTTACAATAGTTCTTGGCATCGAGGTCTCTTGCCAGATGGGCTATTTCCAATCAAGTGTTAATTTAGCAATGCAGACACACTTAGCAGACCCTAGTTGCTAAAATACACAGATGATGTGGAGTCACTATTACTGAGCTGAAGGCATACAGTATATTTTATTGTGGAGCTCAGCTGGCACTTAAACTAACAGAATGATGGCTACGCAGTATAGTTGTATCAGTATCAGTCCCAGGATATTAGAAAGACAAGGTGGGTGATGTAAAACCTTTTATTGGACCAACTTCTATGGCTAGTGATTTATAAGATGAGCCATCCTCTCAGTTTGTTATATTATTGTTATTACGAGGCATTGATTGCTACCAGCTCTGTATTATTCTAATGTTGAATACTTCATCTTGTCTATATCAAGATAAACGTGCTGTGCTAGTCACTGTTGCTAAGCATTTTCCCTGCCTGGTAAATCTGCCCACAGTCAATAACCTATTAGTACTCAGTGCACCATAAAACAAAAAGAAGCAATGAAATCTATACTGCAAAACAGTGCTGCCAAAGTACAGCATGTCTGATCATAATCCTTTTTGAAGGTGTCCTAATACTAAAAGGTGGAACAGCAGGTTCTGGGGACATATGACATGAGTGACCGATACAGTTATAGAGCAATTACGGTATTTTACCTTAGCAGGACTGCAGAGCTTCCCAGAATTGTTAACACAGAGCCAATGAGATAAGTGCATGTGTCTCTCCACCAGCTCTCCCTACTCACACTCAAGAGGTGGCCAAGAAGACCAGCTCTCACTTACAGAACCTGAAGGTCTGTGTTCAAATCTCACAAGAACTCTGGCTGGGGGTATGAAAAGGATCAAGACTGGAGGGTTTTCTAAAAGATGTGCTCTAGTTCAAACAGAAATTAATTCAGGAAAGTCCTATTGCCTGTGTTAGACAGGAGGTCAGCCTAGATGATCACAATGATCCCTTGTGGCCTTTTAATCTAAGAGACACAGTCTTGCCTAGTTTGAGCACCACCATGCAGGACAACTGCCCATAAAATATATTTCTATACTGCCAGACGGCATTTCAGGAACTAAACCTTTGGATAAGATGGTACAACAAAAAACAACACTCCCTAAACTTGCCCCCAGTAGTAGGGAGTTGTAAAAGTGATAGTTTCACGTCTTATAGGAGACAGTGGATGACTGAGAAATTCCTAAGAAAATTGGTAGTTATTTGAATCATTCCAGTATTTTAAAGAAATGTTTACATTTTAAAAACTGTGATGCTCTTTCAAGATTACAACACACATATAATGTTTAAGGGCTACCACTCCCTGGCTGCTGATGGGGAAAAAAGTATAAAGAGAATGTCTTTCCTCAATGTGTGATAATCACTTACACTTCTACCAACATCTGTTCTCAATGGGAGCTCTCAAATGCTGAGCACTGCTGAAAATCTGGCCATTTATTTTGGAGCCTGATTTCAGTGTGGTTGGTGTCACGGTGTTTGGAGTGGCTCATGACCGTGAGTACCTACCTCAGGGCAGACTGTTAAAAACATGGCAGACACACCCAACTGGTAGTATGTTCTATAATTAGATTTCACCAAGCCAGTGACAGATATGAACTGGATCACTATACAAGTCTTACCATGGAGTCACAGACAGTTCCCTTGGACTTGCCAGTCTATCTTGCCACCCACGCAAGCTGGCCTTAGAAATAAATGGTCACTTACACCAAAAATCACAAAATACTCAGGTTGCTGCCAGTCCCGAAACCAATCACTTACCCCAGATCAATTGGTACCCTAGATCTTAAACCAAAGACAATGTCTGTAGCCAATTCTGTAATTAACTAACTAAAGGTTTATTAACTAGGGAAAAGGAATAAGAGTGCTATTTACAGCTTAAAGCAAGCAAACATATATACAACAAATGAGTTGCAATCTAAATCCTAAGAGTGACAGAGTTGTAGTGATCTGTCAATTCAAAATGTCTTTCAGCAAATGTCTTTCAGTTGAACCTGAGGTAACCCCTGGGGATCTCTGCCTTAGTTTAATATCTTTACCCCTGTGAGAGTTCAAATAGCAAAAAGATGTAAAATTTTCACATCAACTATTTTTATTTCCCTCTTCCAGCATTCAAACCAATGGGATGAGGCCTTCTGCACGTACTTCTCCATGGGTGGATGGGGCAATTAAAGCTTTTTTCTTATAATGGCCCACTTAATTTTTGATAGTCCTCCTGGATGGACAGGGGCGGACAATTCCTGTGCCTGGGTTCACAAGCTCAGAGCAAACATTTTCAGAGTTATAAAGCAAAATGTATATATTTCCTTATAGCCTGGAATACAGACATTACAAATTAGCTTAATTCAGGCAGAAACTTTCAAGCATTTCATAGAGTCTAAACACTAAATACATTCTTATAAATCTGATACCTATTTGAACAAAACTAATATACAGGTGAGCTGGTTTGGGTTCCAGATAGAAGTTGGTCAGTTCTTAGCTAACGCCTAACGCCTTGGCCAGAGCTGGTACTTGGTTTAACCAGCATCACAGTTGGGTGCTGAGCCCCTTTGGAAATTTGAGCACACCCACATATTGGGTAGTGGATGGGGGTCATAGAGGCATAGGAACATGGTTTTATTCTTTTAAAAATGTTAAAGACATGTCAGATGGCCAAGCTGATGATGCGTTAGAAATGTAACTTACTCTTCATCTTCATTTTTATCTCCAGGATTTCTCGACTTTAATGTTGCAATAACAGTTTGTATACAGTCTGTTAGTAAGTGTGTAATGTACTTGGGGGGGTGTACAGACGAAAGGCACTGTATAAATACGAAGTCAATATTCTCCTCATTCACTACAAAGGGAAAACCGATGTGAGTCCAACTGCACCCAACCCGAGCAAGCAGCCCCTCCATCAGCTCCACTCTCAGGAAGCTTCATCACATATACGAACTGGAATGTCTGAACAATAAGGAAGATGCAATGACAAGAATTCCTCTGGACCCTGATCAGTAGTGACCACAGCTTCTGTCTAATCCACACTGGGAGCTTTTCAGATGACAGGAAATCTGCTGTTACCAGATTCGGATATCAAAGATTCACAAAATGCCCCTGAAAACCCATCACTTCTTCAGCATTCCTCATTTCCTCTTTAACATGCATGAAATAAGACATTGTTTTCCTGAGTTCTTCTTTTAAAGTATCCACACACCACAATGTATTGCATCAAACCAGCATGACTGAGCTACTCTGTGTGTAGAGATTTCCCAAGCACTGTATTTCCTAACTTTTTCTGAATATTTTATCATGCATTCCTGGTTGTTCCAGCCATTAAAATAGCTAACAATTTTCCCTTCCTTTTTTTTTTTTTTTTTTTTTGGAAAACGATTACTATACTGACCCGCTACTCAACATATTACAATACTTGTTATCCTTCCTCGGGGACTATGGAAAAGAGGATGAAAAGTGATGACCTAGGTTTCCTATGGGAGATAGTAGGGGAATTCAGGGGACTTTGGCATAATCTCATCTTTGTCTTAACACCTCCCATTGTGTTTCACAAGCTAGGTGCATAGATAACACCCTTAACAGGTGAGGATAGGGAGGTGGTATAACCTAGTAGACAGTGCATTGGACTAACAGACACGTGTTCTGTTACTAGCTCTACCACTGATCTGCTGTATGACCGTGAGTAACTCACTTCACCTCTCTTTCCCTTTGCCTACTTAGGTGAAAGCTCTTCAGGGCAGTGACTTTCTATGTATTCGTACCGTGCTTAGCACAATGGGCCCCCAATCTCAGAAGAGGCTGTAAATCCTACCATAATATATATAGCATTCGTCCTTATGAAGTAGTAGTACCATGTCTAGAATACGACAGGGTGGAGACAGCGGTACACATAGGTGGGGACAGACACATGAGTGCATTGTTTTACTGCACACATGGCATTCATCATAGCTATTGCTATTGTGGTTATAAAAGAATGTACTGTAAGAGAGAGAAAAACAGACTCCTCAACCTATCAGGACTCAGGAAAGGTCTGAGGGGGCAGATCAGTGACAGTGATACGCGGTACGTATTTTTCAGTGTTTGGATATGACTGAGTAAATGGCATTCTCGTTGTTTGCCGACTCTCCTTCTGAATTTCCAAAAATGCAGTCATTCTAGTGACTAGCCCTGAGACTCTCGTTAACAGAAAACCAGCGCGTGCACCACAAAGACCTCTTTGCAATATTTAGGATGTGCAGTAACTAGAGTTGCAACAAAACCAGAGTGAAATAAAATGGCTATTCTGGAAACTTGAAAGCAAGACTTCCTGACAATCCTTTGATTGTCCGATTGGTCCCTTAAACATGAAGCCAGCTACTGTGATCAAACTGAAACTTATAAAGTACAAACTAAATACTTGCATAGCAGTTTGGATGTGAGATTCAGTCTGATTGGTGTAAGAAGCACAGGGACTGTCTCTGTGCTCTGTGTTTGTACAGCACCTAGCACAATGGGGTCCTAGTCCAGGAGTTGGGCTCCTAGGCGCCAGGGCAGTATCAATAATAGTAGTAGTGCTTTCAGGCACATCCTGAACAAGGGATGGTGCATAAGGAGGCACGGTGCAGAGACATGGCTCTGAGTCACCCACAGTTCCTTCCCTGCTTTCCTCTTGTTCCAGGGGTTAGCAACTTGCTGCTAGACAATCCCAAGAGCAATTTATGCCACACATGCCACTGCATTGGTTCATCTACACTAGGTAATGTGCTAGGGGAGTGGAGCCAAGGCACTGCCTATTCCCCACCCACCTACTCTACGGGTTGTGTTTGGTATTAGTTGCTCCCCAGGGCCAAATTCTGATATCATTACATTCACTGAAGGGTCCCTTACTCCACAAGCAGTCCCCCTGAAATCAGTGTGAGGAAGGGTGTCAAAATCTGGCCCTCTGTGACTCCAGCATATATTTTTCCTGTGTCTGCCTGCTTTATTTCCCATTTCATTCCTTCCTTCTCTCGGTCACGGGATAAAGGTGTAGATCTTCTCCCCAGGCATCCCTTTTCCTTGGTGGCCACCGAGCCCTTCCAGTTGTGGCCTTTGCTCTCTCAAGGCCTTATCTACCCCCCACTGAAATCAATGGAAAGACCTTCACTGACTTCAACCAACCTGGATCAAGCCCTGAGTCCTAAAATATTGCTCTCCCGGCCATTGCCCTCTGACTACTGCTGCTGTCTCCTCTTTCACCCTCCCCTTTCTTATCACAGAACTATGGAACCAGAGGATGAGACGGGACCGCAAGGGCCATCTAGTCTAACCCCCCGCCAAGGTGCAGGATTTGTTGGGTCTAAACCATCCCAGACAGATGGCTCCAGCCTCCTTTGGAAAACCTCCCGAGGCATCTGTTCCACTGTCCCACTGTTCTTACAGTTAGGAAGTGTTTCCTGAGATATAATATAAATCTGCTATCCTGTAGTTTGAACCCAATCTTCTGTGGCAAGAGAGAAAAATGTGTCTCCATCTTTTTTATGGCAACCTTTCCAGTATTTGAAGACTGCTATTTATCCCCCATTATTGCTTCCAGGGAAGGTTTTAACGCGGCTCCCGGTACTAAAGGAAGAAGCTCATGTTTTCACTTGATCACATTACTAAGTTTGGGTTATTTTGTGATTTAAGGTACATCTAGATATCGAGCTGGAGGTGCAATTTCCAGCTCAAGGAGACATACCCATGCTAGCTCTGATCAAGCTGCCAGGCATGTATTCGGGGTGGCTAGCCCCTGCTGCCAATCACACAGCCATGGCTTCGTTCTATTTTTAGCATGTTAGCTCAATTAGAGCTAGAGTGGGTATGTCTCCTCAAGCTGGAATTTAGAACATAAGAACATAGGAACAGCCATACTGGGTCAGACCAAAGGTCCATCTAGCCCAGTATCCTGTCTTCCAACAGTGGCCAATGCCAGGTGCCTCAGAGGGAATGAATAGAACAGGCAATCATCAAGTGTCCCATTCCCTGTCACCCATTCCCAGCTTCTGACAAACAGAGGCTAAGGACACCATCCCTGCCCATCTTGGCTAGTAGCCATTGATGGACCTATCCTCCATGAATGTATCTAGTTCTTTTTTGAACCCTGTTATAGTCTTGGCCTTCACAACATCCCTTGGCAAAGAGTTCCACAGGTTGACTGTGCATTGTGTGAAGAAATACTTCCTTTTGTTTGTTTTAAATCTGCTGCCTATTAATTTCATTTGGTGACCCCTAGTTTGTGTGTTATGAGAAGGAGTAAATAACACGTCCTTATTTCCTTTCTCCACACCTGTCATGATTTTATAGACCTTGATCATATCCCCCTTTAGTTGTTTCTTTTCCAAGCTGAAAAGTCCCAGTCTTATTAATCTCTCCTCATTTATACTTCCAGCTCGAAGTGTAGACGTACTCTTAGAGGCACAATGTCCCCAATTCAGAGAAGTACTGAAGCACTTGCTTAACTCCCATTGAAGCTAAGAAAATGCTTGAAGTTAAGGATGTGCTTAAATGCTTTGCCTCGACTGGATTTGTCTTTGCAGTATTTTCACTTGAAAACAACCATGATAGGTGAAGTTTTGGAACCACGACAGTTTCAGAGCTGAGCCCTGTCCCACACTGTGCACATTGTTATGGCCAAGTGAATTGATAAACCCTGAAATGAGGGGTTTTCAAAAGGGAAAGTTGACATCCCCTCAGATATAAGGGAACATATCACTATAATTATACTTGTCCCACTGACAGATTATTTGTGCATAGGTGTTTGATAAGTTGCTCAGATAAGCTCCTTATCGCTGTCTGCAGCCACACTACTTTCAATACTGAACAAAGCTCTTAGCCAACAAAAATACATTTGGAGGAAGCACTGTAACAACTAGCATCCATTTTGATTCCAGGGTTTCAGCATGTTCTTTGTTCTTAAGTTCAAATGCCTACTTTAACTACGGAGACAAGGTAGGTGAAGTAATATCTTATACTGGGCCAACTTCTCTTGGTGGGAGATACAAGCTTGAGAGCCACACAATGCTCCAACGCCACCACAAACATTTTAACTGGGGCCGAAAGAAACGTTCACACGGAAACTTGAAGCTACAAGATATTAGTCTAGCTTCAAATTGGGTTACAAGCTCAAAACTCCAATTGTGTGAGCTGAAAGGTTCCCTCCAGTTTGCAGGCCTTTCAAATAAACACGGGCCCAGTGTCAAGATGCTTTCTGGGTTGGCATCTGTTGGGACGGTGCCAAATTATTATGAATTACTGTGACCGATATGAATGAATGAGGTAAGCGTGAGTTTGGTGCGGCTTGGGATGTCTAAATTTGCTAGAGGATTCTGGGAGCAGGATTCTCTTAGCATCAGTGTGGAAATTTACTGAGAGTGCTGACTTTGAACTTGAATGGTTAATTGAGGCTCTATCTGTGCGTGTGTTTCAACATGAGACTTTGAAACAAGTCAGATGATTGACCAGCACACAAACTAAAGAAAACACAAAAACATGCTATCAGTGGGCTAGGTACAGATTGACCTGGGTCAAAATAACCCCTTTTGGATGACACCATGCTAAGATTTCAAGTAAATGGTTGATGAGAGGGTAAACGTCAACTGATCTTCATTCTGTCTCTGTTTTGCAGTCCCTTCTGAAATATTAATTAGAGAAAACCAGTAATGAACGCCCACAGGGCATATTTCTGGGATATGTGATGCCTTTGAGAACAAAAGGTATAAATTCTAAACAAAGTTAGTTAGTTTGTTCATTCCCCAATTAACATGTGAAGAGGTCTGTGATGCTGTAAGACAAATGGTCTCAGGGTAGCCAAGACCCTGCTACGAGGGACTTTTGTAGGACTTTTGAACCAGAGGGCCTCGAGGTAACCAAGACCCTGCTTTGGATGACATTTGACAGACCAAGTACCTGAGAGGGAAAAAGAAGAGAAGAAAAGAAGTCTCCGTCTAAGACCGGTAGCTATACCTGCTTTGTTTGCCAATTGGTATACTGTGTAAGGCCAACATAGTTACTGAGGGTTTATGCTTGGGGAATTGAGGCTTATTAGGGAGATGTGTATTATAAAACCTTTTATTGCTTGTGTGATTCTTTCTCAAATAAACTGCTGTGCATTGAGCAAATTGAATTTGAATTTTCACCGGTACGGGTAACAATCTGCCCAACTGTGGGCCATTAAAGATCCGTTTCAACAGCATCAGAATCATGTATAATTTGCAAGCTTGTCTGAATTTGACGCTTGGTTGGTGTTCACTTGGAGAAAAACATGGGAGCACAAACCCAGCCTGAGAATATTCCAATAGGCCCTTGCCACACTAAAGCCTGCAGCTCCCTCCAATTCTAATGGAAGAAGATTACTTTACCGATTAACATATTTGTGGCTGGGGGTGTATGGTTCCTTAATGGTAATGAAGAGGTTTGTGCTCCCGGATCATCACTGCTGCATGCAGGACACGATTTTCAAGAGCACTCAGCACTCGGCAGTTCCCACTGGGACTCTTTTCATCTGGCTCAGCACCGTGTTCACCGAGCTCTTTTGAGAACCTAGGCTTGTCTTTTGGTGCCTAATGGAAGCGGAGCTCTTTTGCGAATCTGGCCCAGAGTGCTGACATTTAAGGAGTGCCGGCTTTAGCGACACTTGTCCTAGGGGATAAAAAAACAGTTGCATCACAGCATGGCAGCACTGGATTATGCTGCAAAATTACAATCTCATTATATTATGTCACATACAGAGTTCTCCGGCCTGAATTTAATTTGGGGATTTTTAATGACGTGGGAGCTGGTCTGCATAGATGCAGTAGTCTGAAAAACACCGCCCTGAGAGTCTCTTAAATGTGGTTGCCAGTAAACTAGAGCACAAACATTTTACAGATTTTAGTAGATTGCTATAAGCTTTTATTTGCAGTTATATATTGCTGCTGAAGAAAGACATTTGTGTGTACACAGCTCCCTCATAAAGAATCTGTTATTTGCCTGCAGGAAGGCACATGAACATTTTCTGGGCTGGGTTTATTTTTATTTAATATGTAATGATGAGGTCATGGCTGGTCTTGGAGCAGTATGTGCTGAAATATTCAAAAAGATGTAACAGAGATGGGGGGGTCTGTCAAATTGAGCATTGCCTGTTTGAAAAGCTTTGAAGGTTTTGAACAACCTACAACCAATCTATTTTCCCATGTATAATTCTATAGCTAATTTAGAATCGAAGGCCAGCTCACCCTCCTCTCAGAAAGGGGAGGTTCACTGGAGAGATTTTCCAAGTTCATTTGGTCAGATGGCGTAGTGGAGAATTACTCGCCCACGCTGGAACAAGGAAAAAGGAGTCAGGCCCCCAGAATGTGCTATTGCCCCCAAATCCCCAGAGTGGCATGCACTACAGAAGTCCAAAGCACTGCCTGCATCTCTATTATTTGTGGAGCTGATCAAAACGAGGCATCTCCCTTGGGTATATTGTAAAGTGATGCCTGTTCAAAGGTAAAAATTGGAAATCTGGAATAAAGTGTTTTAAATTAAGGAAAAGAGAAATCTCTTGGGGAGGGGGGTGCTCATCCTACATCAAAGTCTTCCCTGCCCAACCCATGTTTTGGACTGACTCGGAGACTGCTTGGATGCGAAGGGGTAAAGGACACCTGTGGTGGCTCGGAGCCCCTGAAAGAAGGGAAGGAATTAATATGACTTTTCTAAGCAACTTTTGATATTGAGGGACAGATGGTACATTGGCATGTCTCTCTCCACTGGCTTCAGTGACACGATGCCAATTTACACCAGCATTAATGGAGGCATGTGTAAACAGCGCACTGGACTGGGACTCAAGAAATATGTGTTCAATTCCCAGCTCTGCCATTGGCCTGCTGGGTGACTTTGAGCAAGAAACATCTCCTCCTTGGGCCTCAGTTCTCCCATCTGTAAAATGGGGATAATGACACTGACCTCCTTTGTAAAGTGCACTAAATAAGAGCTATTATTATTAAGGATCTGATGCTAGCTATGTTACTAGCCACTGACTTTTCACAGTCACATGCACAAGTACCCAGCTGAAATAGGGCCAGTAATTGTGATTGCGGGGGATGAAAACACTGGAAGGTGGCAGAGCTGGTCACAATGACAGACACAGAGCACTGTCTTAGCTGTGCCTTTAGTTACAGTCTCGTTTGGAACACATGAGTAAGTTTACTCACTGATATTTTCAAGGTGTAGTCCTATCAGTGATCACAAGTTTGGTGGGATTTTTTGTAGGGAGCATTAATTTTGGGGTACACTGGACATCTCTTCCACGCTTCCTCAGTGCTATTTCTTTAGGGAATCACTCTGTTAGACACTTTCAATGAAAAAAAAAAAAAAACATTTTTGTGAAAACTGCCTTTACCAAAAAAAAAGTTTCTATTTCCCCCGGAAGAAAAATTTAGAACAGCCCATTTTATTGTGCATGCTAAGGTAGTTTAACCAGCTGCAAGGTGCTGTTGGCTACCATTTCACTGGGCATGATCCCTAGCTGAACCAGAGCTGTGCTCAGCACACCTGGGAAAGGAAAGTACCATACCTCTTCTACTTTAATAACTCCTTTCTGCCACAGCACCCTAATCGTCGCATCCTAATCGTCGCATCCTAATCGTCGACTTAAGCCTGCTATAACATACACTAGTGGCTAGCCGTTCAGAATGCCAGAACACACTGTGCTTCAGCTCTGCCCCTCCCTTCCCCATCCCAGAATGCCCCCTCCACCAGTGTGTGGGGGAGGGAATGGCAAAGATTACCTTAAGCTTTTATTATGCCAAAAGGGGACAACAGAGATACACACATTTTAAGGCCAGAAGGGACCAGTATGATCCTTTAGTCATCTCTTGCATAACGCAGGCCTTGTAGTGTCACCCAGTGATTCCTGCATCAAACCCAGCTCATGGGTCGAACTAGAGCACGTCTCTTGCAAAGACATTCAGTCTCAATTTAAAGGCTCCAAGAGATGGAGACTCCATCACAGCCTTGGAAATCTGTACCAAGGGTTCATTGCCCTCACTTTTACACACCTGCATCTTCTGGCTTGCCGAGATGGAGAAATTATTCTTCAGGGCACGTCTTCACTACCCGCCGAATAGGCGGGTAGCAATCGATCTATTGGGGATCGACTTATCGTGTCTAGTGAAGACGCGATAAAATCGATCCCCGATGGCTCTTCTGTCGACTCCGGAAATCCACCGCGGCAAGAGGCGGAAGCGGAGTCGACGGCGGCGCGGCTGCGGTCAACTCGCTGCCGTCCTCACAGCCAGGTAAGTCGACCTAAAATACGCCACTTCAGCTACGCTATTCATGTAGCTGAAGTTGCGTATCTTAGGTCGACCCCCCCCCTGTAGTGTAGACCTAGCCTCAGTAAGGTTGGGTGTGTGTGAATTTACAATGCTATAGCTATTGCAGAATAACTCCCCATATGGACACTCTTATTTTGGAGTAAGAATGTCTACATGGGAATCTATTTCGCAATAGCTCTTCTGGTCAATTTCCCCTTGTAGACAAGCCCTTAACTCCAGTTTGCTTGTTTCTGATTTCCCCTTCCAGCCATTGGTTTTACCAGGGGCAGAGATTCTGACACACTGATTTCACTGGAATGCTACTGGAGAATGACAGTCTCAGCGTAAGACTGCAGTGAAACAGTTGATTGAAGGGTGTAGAATTTGGGATATTATACAGGATGCTTCACAAAGGATTGCGGATTGTGGGGCTGAGATTTTCAAAGCTGCTCAGCACAAATGGAGCCTGATTTTCATCAATTTTAGTGGGAATTGGGTGTCTACATCCCATAGCTGTAGCAATTAGACGGTTTCTAACCGTCAGAGGGGTGAAGTTCTGGAATAGCCTTCCGAGGGAAACAGTGGGGGCAAAAGACCTCTCTGGCTTTAAGATTAAGCTTGATAAGTTTATGGAGGGGATGGTTTGATGGGATAATGTGATTTTAGTCAATAGGTCAATAACGTGCCATCGCAGGTAATTAGTATCAGTGGTCAATGCGGGTCTGGCTGGAGAATCTTGCCCGCATGCTCGGGGTTCTGCTGATCGCCATATTTGGGGTCGGGAAGGAATTTTCCTCCAGGGTAGATTGGCAGAGGCCCTGGAGGTTTTTCGCCTTCCTCCGCAGCATGGGGCAGGGGTCGCTTGCTGGAGGATTCTCTGCGACTTGAAGTCTTTAAATCATGATTTGGGACTTCAACAGCTGAGTCAAGGGAGAGAATTATTCCAGGAGTGGGTGGGTCAGCTTTTGTGGCCTGCATCATGCGGGAGGTCAGACTAGATGATCATAATGGTCCCTTCTGACCTTAAAGTCTATGAACTCAACCTATACCAAACAAGTGTGTTCTAGAAAGTGAAATTGTCAGTGCACAGAAGAGACACATTTGGATGTCAGCCACTGTTAATGTGCACATTTAGAATACCACTCCATTCAAATTACCATAAGCTTTGGAAATGAGATTGTCAGTATATTTAGTATGGATGATCTCACATGCATTGTCACTGTGCTATGACACAGATGCAAACATTTCAAGCCTTTTCCCTTAAAAATAACTGCAATTTAACAATTCAGATGTGGTCCGTACTTCCCCAGGCTAGGGCTCAACCTCAAATCATGTACTGTCGCTCAAGTGTCTGCAGCATCAGCTCAGAATGTGAATTACTGGGGGGGAGGGAATGAAATCAAAATGTCTTTCCTGGCTGAAAAGGCTCTGAAGGCCTGGTAAGTGTCATTACTGGATTTGTTTTGGGTAATGTCAGCGCTTTAAGACAGCAATTATGCCAGCTCCCTGGGATGACAGGTTTTTCAATTTGGAAATGTAGGAAGAATATCAGGCTTAAATGTTGCTGTAAACATTTCTCCACAGCAATTTATTTTTAGTTATCTTTAGCATAGAGAGCAATTTGAAGGCAGACAGCCCCTCTGGGTGAAATTCACCCTGGTCATGAAGGGCCAGTCCAAAGCTATCTATCTGCACACCTTAAGCCCTCCATGGGGGCTGCATTAGGGGACTACCTGGAAGGACCCACAGAGGATTCCTATGCACCCACGACGCACGACAGAAAAGTCCATTGTGCTGTCTGAACACAGGCCTCTTGGGGTAGCCTACATAGCATTTGACAGCACATGACTTATGAGGAGAGGCTGAGAGAACTGGGATTATTTAGTCTGCAGAAGAGAAGAATGAGGGGGGATTTGATAGCTGCTTTCAGCTACCTGAAAGGGGGTTCCAAAGAGCAGTAGTGGATTTACCATGGAGCCACTGGCGCCATGGAGCCGGGCCCACGCTCCAGGGGGCCCCGACCAGGCCCACTCTTCTCCGCCCCCCACTCTCTCCTGGGGGGGGGGGGGGGGGGCAGAAGCTTGGTGCTCCTGGCAGTGAGGCTCCTGCTGCAGTAGGGCAGCCAAGCTCCGCTCCCCTGCCTCTTCTCACAGCTTGCTCCCTTCCCGCCCTCCCCCTCCCTGCCGCCGATCAGCTGTTTGCCAGCAGGAGGGTGGGGGAGGAGCATAGCCGCAGCATGCTCACCTGGGGAGAGGAGGCAGAGAAGAGGCGGAGGTGGGGCCTTGAGGAGGGGGGTGGAAGGAGCAGACCTACTCTGACTGCAGAGCTGCACAGCCAGGCTGAAAAAAGAAAGTGCTGCTCAGCTCCCGGGACTTTGCAGCTGGACACCATCTTCTGGGTCCTAGTGCTGGTTGAGCTCCCTTGTGTGTGCTGGGAGCCATCCTTCATCTAGTACAACAGTGAGTGGCCATGGTGGGGCAGGCAGGGCAGGGGGACAGAGGCAGTGTGGAAGGAAGGGGGTGGGATGGGGAAAAAAAGGGGATAGGGCAGGGATCGGCAACCTTCGGCATGCGGCCCGCCAGGGTAAGCCCCCTGGTGGGCCGGGCCAGTTTGTTTACCTGCTGCATCCGCAGGTTCGGCCGATCGCGGGTCCAGGCAAATGGGGGGCTGCAGGATGAGGGATGTGCTGGCCGCGGCTTCTCGCAGCTCCCATTGGCCTGGAGCGGCAAACCACGGCCAGTGGGAGCTGCAATCGGCCGAACCTGTGGACGTGGCAAGTAAACAAACCGGCCCGGCCCGCCAGGGGGCTTACCCTGGTGGGCCACGTGCTGAAGGTTACTGATCCCTGGGATAGGAGAAACAGGGGCCCAGCATGCGGATCCCCTTGGCAGCAGCTGGAGGGTCCCCTGTTAAGCAGGCCCATCAAACCCTCACCCTGACAAGCCCCACCTCCCTTGCATCTGTACCATCCCAATGAGCCCCCCCCCAGACACCCTCCCCACTGAGCCCCAACCACCTACACCTAGACCCCCACCCAAATGAACCCTGTAGATAAATCTCTGTATTAAGCATCGTCACATAACTTTCATATGACTTTGTATTATGCCTCTTCATATAACCCTGTATTAAGCTATTTTCATACAACTTTGTATCAAGTCCTTTGATATAGGAACTTTGTATCAGACCCCTATGTAGAAAAACTTATAGTTAAGCCTTGGTATAATGTTATAGCCCCAAGGATAGTTAAAGTAGAAGAAAAATGTCTTTTTGCTAGGAGTAGAATAAGATTCCCCCTCCCCACACTCCATTCATTCAACATGCCAATTGATTAAGGAAGTGTGAATGAGCAAGGCGTGGAAGGCAAGCACCTCCAGACAGCTAGTTGGAGAGGGGATGGAAGCCAGACCCAAGGACAATCAAACCTGTTAAGTGGGCTCACTAAAGAAGAGCAGACATATTGACGGCCTCGGGGGGCAGGGGTTTAGAATCGAGCACCTTCTTTTGGAAACAACCTCTTTGAACAGTATTGGGACAACACCCAGAAGGAAGCAGCACAAAGGACCAACAGACACAGATTTTGAAGCTGGTATAGATTTGCATGAGAGGGAAGCTGCTATAAATGTGAGGTGTCTTGCAGAGGACCCTGGGTCTTGTCAACATGGGAACATTGATCCAGATCGGCAGAAGCCCGGCTCCACCCCTCCCCTATCTAACTCACCTGGCCAGTGAAGTTAAGGGGAGCAACTAGATGGTAACAACAACAAGAGGGAGTGTGTTTGTATGTGAGTGCATGAGTGTAATATAGATCATATGCATATGATACAGTGTTGATTGATGCATGTATTACCAATGAATGTGGTGTTTGCCTTATTCCCCCTGAAAAGATCCTGTGCAGTACTTTAAGCACAACAACCCCACCTCCCTTGCACCCAGACTCCCCCCCCACCCCGAGCTCCAACCACTTTCACTTGGTCCCCCCTGCAGACTCCCATTGCCCCTGCACCTCGCACCTCCCCGTGCATGCAGATCCCCCACTGAGCTGCCTGCACCCAGACTGCCCCCCACAGAACCCTCTTACCCCCCCATCTGGAACCCCCCACACTAAGTCCCTCTGCACTTGGATCCTGCTGCCGGGCTGAGCCTCCCTGCCCACATCTGGTGAGCCTGGCACAAAAAGGGCAGGGCCCCAGGGTGTTTCTGTGGCAGGCCTGGCCCTTGTGCTGTGTCAGGGTCAGTCTCACTGGCAAGTCCCTGTCCCAGGGGAGCGGGAAGGCTGCAGGGTGAACTCCCACCTCCATGCAGCCAGTGGCCTGTGCTCCCCACTGCCATGGTGGAGCCTCCACATTTATTATAATAAAAAAAACCAAACAGAATTTTAAAATATGATGCACAGTATTTGATGCAGAATTCCCACAGGAATATGGGGCGCTGTACAGCTGTGATGGTGGGACTGTGAAGGGTGCTGGACAGTAGGGGATCTGTGGGTGGGGGAGCTGGGCAGGGGGCATGGTGTGCAGGGTGCTGTGTAGTTGTGGTGGGATGTCAGCGGGAGGAGTCTCTAGGCTGGGGGTGCTGGGCATAGGGATCTGTGGGGGAAGTCTCTGGGTGAGGGGGCACTGGCATAAGGGCAGGGCACTGGGCCCGGGGGCAGTGTGGAAGGGGCATGCTGGCAGCACAGGGCTGAGTGGGCCAGTGTGCGTCTAGCAGTTTGGGGTTTGTAAACAGTGCCCTTGTGCTGGGCTGAGTGGGGCCACTCCTGCTGCGCTGCATCTCATTGCCCCCAACCAGCCCCTTGCTTTGCGGACCGCCTCCCATCACATGCCCTATTTCCCCAATGGGGGCCCACAAATATGTTTGGCGCCAGGCCCACAAAAAGTTAATCCGGCCCTGCCAAAGAGGATGGATCCAGACTGTTCTTCGTGGTAGCAGATGACAGCACAAGGAGTAATGATCTCAAGTTGCAGAGGGGGAGGTTTAGGTTGGATATGAGGAAAAACTTTTTCACTAGAAGGGTTGTGAAGCACTGGAATGGGTTACCTAGGGGAGGTGGTGGAATCTCCTTCCTTAGAGGTTTTTAAGGTCAGGCTTGACAAAGCCCTGGCTGGGATGATTTAGTTGGGGACTGGTCCTATTTTGAGTGGGGGGTTGGACTAGATGACCTCCTAAGGTCCCTTCCAACCCTGATAGTCTATGAATTCCCTGAGCAACCAGCAGGAGAAGCCGTGGTGGTGAGCACAACCCGTTACATACAGTCACAAATAATTTACTTTTCTCCCTCATGGTTTACAGCCAACATCTTCCCTCCTCACACTTCAGCAGCAATTATTTACTCCTCACTAGTCTCCATCCCTTCCTCACCTGTGAATCTCATGAAGACTTGTCTTTTCTGATAACATAGTATGACTAGGTTTTGGCCCTACTTATTTCTTGAGAACCAAGATAAACCCATCTCGGGTTACACCCTGACCTATAAAATTGCTGTAAAACCCATTTACATTTACTTTCCCAAAGTTCCATATATCCCATGCATATTTCCCTGGTAATCTCTCCTGAGTCATCTCATGGAGGATATGTCCACCAATGGCTATTAGCCAGGATGGGCAGGGAATGTGTCCCTAGCCTCGGTTTGCCAGAACCTGGGAATGGGTGACAGAAGATGGGTCACTTGATGATTCCCTGTTCTGTTTATTCCCTCTGGGCACCTGGCATTGGCCACTGTCAGAAGACAGGATACTGGGCTAGATGGACCTGAGGTCTGACCCAGTGTGGCCCCTCTTATGTTCTTATCAAAGAACCATATTGTGCTGCCAAGAGGCTCTCAATCCCTCAGATAGCTAATGAATTCCTATGAAGCTGTGAGACCCTCTGCTTAGTAGCATCCAGTCTGCTGGAGAAATTACTCTCTCAACTCAAAGGAGACCCCAAATGCAGGTTCTCAGCTTGCCACTCTTGGCCATTAACAGACAGGTAGTTAAGTTTCCCAGGACAGTTATCTTCCATGTCCTAACTGCCCGTTCATTGCAACTCCCGGCCTCCTCCACTGCTGAATGCTTTTAACACACACCTCCACGGCACCTACAGACATTTTACCCCGATCTTTCTAAAAGTCATTCAAATGGATTTGATTCCATTACTGTGTAACCTCATTGCTTTACCAACAGATACCAGAATGTTCTCCTGTCCAAACAGCACCACCCCTCTCCTTCCCAAATCCTGTGGACCAGTCCAGCTCTGCATCTCACCAGATTTCAATACATCTGGCTTCTCGTGACCAGCTAATCTGGCTCTAATGCACACAGATTCCTTACCCAGAAGGAAATCAGGCAGCACTTGTGCTGATTTATGCTGAGAGGACAATCTGGGGAAAGCAAAGCTGCTATAATGAATCTGTCTTGTTTAAGTTCTGGGTGGTAAATTGCTGAGACACTGCTCTGTTTCTTCACAAACACGTACACACCTGGAGGTCTTCTGAGAATAATTCCTCTGGGAGCTTAGCCACACTTAATGCTTCAATTGTGTCAAGCCACATGTAGCCATTAATAGCCAGCTAAATCAAAACTACAGCAGCACTTGACACCTAACTTAGTGAGTTGGTACAGAAGACCCATTACTTAGAGACATAATTTAAGTTTATTGCAACTTTACTGCCTAGCTGCCACAAAGTGGTGTGCAAAGGAACTACTGAACATGGGCAGGTGCATACATGTGCTGCAGGGGATGGGAACAAACAAGCTGCTGTTATTGTAAATCTACAGAAGTTATGATGCCTTGACATTTAATACTCAGTTGACTTCTAAATTACAGTGTTCATTGTGCAACAGTTAATGCTAATACAGTGCACTGACCGAGGATCTCAAGGCACCAGAGGATCTCAAGGCTCTTTGCAAACAGTAACTGAACAAGCTTCACAGAGCAGGTTCCATTCATAGTTTCCAAGGCTGGATGGGCTATTGTGATCAGCTAGTCTGACCTGCTGTACCACACAGGCAACAGGACATCCCTAAAAGAATTCCTGTTTGAACTAAAGCAGATCTGTTAGAAAAACATCCAGTCTCGATTATAAAATTGCCAGTGATGGAGAATCCACCATGACCCTTCCCCCGCCCCCTTTTATGGATCAAAGACTCTGCTGTTGTAACTCCATTGAACTCACTCGCATTACGACAGCAGACCATTGTGAATGTTTGTAAGGGAATGCTGGAGTTCTGATCTAGTGGACAGCGTAGGGAATGGGGAATCAAAGCAACCTGGGCTCTAGTCCTGGCTCTGCTTTTAATCTGCCGTGTGACCTCGAGCAAGACATTCCCCCTCTCTTGGTTCTGCTTCCCCTTCTGTCCTTTGTCTGTTTACACCAGAAGCTCTTTGGGGGAGAGATGCATTCGTATAGCATCTAGCACAACAGGGCACTGATCTGAGTTGGGGCACTCTAGGCACTACCACAATAATAATAAATAAATAATAATAAAAAGTCAGATGCAACCAGAACTCTATTAATAATTCCATTGACATACTATCAGGGTTCAAGGAACTTTGCAGCACATAAGATCTCAATGGGAGATTTTTTTTTAAACCTTAAGTTAGCTTTCAACCCGTGTCACAGACCTTGATGCAAAAAAGGCAAAGTACACATCAAAGCACATCAGTGGGGAAAGGTGTGTGTAGCAGGGTGGTAACCCCGCTCATGCTCTGAAGGGCTTGAAACAGCTCTGGGAGAGCGCTGGGGCGGGGGAAAAGCTAGGCTGATTGGGGTAAAGCAGCCACAGGTGGGGCCACGCCCCAATCAGGCCATAACTAGCCCTATAAGAGGGCTGAGGGCCAAAGACTAGAAGACATTCTCTCTCTAGCTTTTTGAGGGAAAAGGACCTGGCTGCCTGGGAGCTGAGAAGGGTACCTGAGGTGAAGCAGTGCTGGGGAAGGGTAGAGGGAGCTGGGGAGCTCCAGCTTAGCAAAATCCCAGGCTGCAGGCCGAGTTAAAGCCTACAAAAGAGTACTGGGGCTGCAGAGAGGCAGCCCAGAGATAGGATCTGCTGCCTTTGCCTAACCCCCTTGCCGATGATGAGTGGTTTACAGACTGCCATCCGCCCTAGGGAGAGGGAGTTAGAGGATGATGGGCAGTAGCCACTGAGGCAAGGTGGGGATAGAGGGTTGGGGGTTCCCCTGGGAGGGGAGACCCAGAGACAGTGGGTTGCTGCTGGGGGCAGAACCCTGATGTAAAGGGCACTGGGGTCCGGAAGGGACACGGGACCAGTGGCAGGCAAGACACCGGCTGGCAGAGGGCGTGCCAAGGCTGGAAAAGCTAATCCCCTGGACGCCCAGCAGGAGGCGCCGTGCCGGTGAGTTGTCGCTCCGCTACAGTGTGAAGTTGACTGGAAGCAAACTGAAGTGCTCGTGTACAGTAGAAAAAACGTAACAATTCCTTTGAATTTTTGGAACTAGGCTGATGTCAGCGACACTTCTGATTGGAAACTGTCAGCAAAGAGTAATGTGTGTCAGCCAAAATCAATTTTCTATCTGGCATAACCAATAACACAAACCACAAATACAGACTTGTTTGGAAAAATCAGTTTTCTGCACATCTCTGCCTATGCGATCAGCCAACTTCCCTCTAAGTGCAGTGCCCAGTTTACATAACAGCATCTCAGTGATACCATCTGCCTTTCATTTTATTTTAGGAAACCAAAATACATTACCTCACGCAGAACACATCACCCTCAGATTAAGGCAATGGGTAAAATGTTCAAAAGCCCCTAGGAGACTTAGGAGTGTAAATTCTATTTTCACAAGGGACTTAAGCACCTGGGAGTCTAAAGGCTTGTCTACATGGGGCCTTAATCTACACCAGCTGGGTGTAAATTCTAGTGTGCACTAACATGTTGGGGCCTGCGTGGACCTTGCTGGTGCTCACTAAGAGCTCACTAGTGTGCATTACTGTAGTTCTGTTTCAAACAATACTACATTAATGTGCATTAGGCACCTTTTGAGAGTGCAGGGAGTTGGGGCACCAGAAGCAGAGGGCTCTGAGTTACTACAGAAAATTCTTTCCCAGGTGTCTGGCTGCTGAATCTTGCCCTAAGCCACTTGGCACCATTACCAGATTGGTTTTATTTAAGTGTTCTCAAATTCCATCACCGCAAGCCATTGTGTGAAAATAGAGACAAACCACATCATTCCCAACCACTTAGAGGGTGCATAGACTCAGAGTTTAAGGCCAGAAGGGACCATTATGGTCATCTAGTCTGACCTGCCTAACACAGGCCAGAAAATTTAATCTGGTTACCCCTGCACTGAGCCCGATAACTATTACTTTGTGTCTGCGTACCCAGGTGCTTCAGATGGCTCCGTCCAAACATTTGCTACCCACAGACAACTTATTTCCTACTGATGGGCGAGATGGGGGGTATGAGCCGCACCCTGGTGCACTGAGGATTAAAGAACTGCTCTGGGCCCAGAAGGCCACACCCACCCGCACCTTCTGGGCATGCTCACAGTGGAGGCAGGGCTCAAAAAGGAGCAGCTCAGCTCAGTCTAGGCGGACAAAGCAAAGGAGCAGTCGTGCGTGCACTGCAAGTTCCTGCAGAGAAGCCACTGGGGCTCACCGCAGCCAAGACCAGGCTCCCCCACCAAGCCACCGCAGGCCCTTCACTCCAGAGAGGCAGGGAACAACAGGCCGCGGATGATAGAGGAAGACCCTCTGGAGCCCAATCAGAGAGAACTCCGGGGGAATCCAGAAACTGACTGGTCGTGCAGCCGGACGAATGAAGAGGGTGTAGGAAGTGGCCTAGGCGTAAGGGCACTTGCTCCTAGGCCATATATTTGAACTATAATTCACAGGGCCCTGGGTTGGAACCCAGTGGAGTAAGGGGGGCCTGGGTTCCCTTATCCCTGACCATGTTGCCACTGGGCAACACAGCCACTGATTCTCACCACTGGGTGACATGAACACTGCTACTAGGCAGTACTGCCAGGTTTGGACCTCAACCCCCCGACAATGGGTAAGACACTTTCTGAATCCAGTTCTAACAAACCCTTTGCAATACAAACAAACTGTACATCAAAAAGTATGGGACCATTTCATGTCAAATATTACAATCTGCTAACCTTTAAAAGGTCTTCCAAACCATGCCTAGTTTGCTTGTACCCAGCCCCCAGGTAACAGGGTAGGTTGGATGTTATCACTTATTGCCAGAACAGGACCATTTACAGTTGACAGCTCAGAACCTAGAGCTAAATTCTGCTCTCCTTTATTCCCATGTAAATCTGGAGTAACTCCAGTTTCTTCAGAGGAGTTACTCTGGATTCACACCACTGTCAACAGGAACAGTGTGAACTTATTTTCTATTTCACCATCCATAATGCTTACATTTTATAGCCCTGTCCAATCAAACTTGACCTTCCTCCCTTGGGAGGAGGGAGGAAGAAGGCATGCTGGGGGCATAAAGACCATTTCTCCCTGCAATGCATGCAAGACTCAGAAGAAGGCAGAGATTCCCTTCATCAGGCTAGCAGTGAGTTCATTGGTTTCTTTTTTCTTATCCTGATGAAAGCATTACAGCACTGACAGTGCCAGGAAAGCCAATAATCAGATCTGACGTTCCTTAGTTTGTACAATGCAGGAGCGCTAAGTTCCCATTCTGGTTTCCAGCCTAACAAAGGCAGTTGACTCAAAACACATTAGTACAACAACCCAGCACATCGGGATCTAGTCTGTGCTGGGGCTCTGAATCACTACGGTAATACAAATAATAAAATATTAACAACCATCTCCTGAAGGACCAGAATGCATTGTTTTGGTTTTAAATCCACATAATACATGGCATGCTGAATAAGACAGAGATTGATCAGCAGTGACAAAGGCATACTCTCCTAGCACTAATCAACTGCTCCTGACAATGCAATAGTTATTATTTGTATAACAGTAGCTCCTAGAGACCCCCACTGAGATCAGGGCCCCATTATGCTAAGCTCCATGCAAACACAGCAAGAGACTGTAATTCTAAGCAGATAAGACAGACGGAGGAGTAGGCCAAACAGGCACAGAGGGATAAGTGATTTGTCCAAGGACATACAGCAGGTCAGTAGCAGAGCTGGGATTAGACCCTCAGCCTCTTGAGTCCCAGTCCAGCACCTTAGTGGCTGGAGGTTTGATTGTGCTTAACAAATAGGGGTGTTTTGTTGACAGAATCTACACTAAAAGACACCGTCTGCCAAGATTGCAGTTACTGACTGCATGTCTGACCAGCAGCAGGAGTTTACACTGTTGCTGTATTCAGTCAGTGAAGCAATCAGGACTTCAGTGCATTTTTTCTCACCACTGTAAGGCATGGGACTATCATAGAATGTTGTTCTTCTATTACACTAAAGTTGACACTATGGAAGACTCCTTGCCAGCCTGCAGGGATAGCACAGAGTCCGAAAATTCAGCTTTCAAATATTTAGTTTCCCTGAACCCACAAGTTTAAGGTTCCAATTCAGCAAAGTACTTAAGTAGATAACTTCAATGTGCTTAAAGTTTTCCATGTGAAATAAAACCTTAAGCAGGTCTGTAGAGAACAGCAGTCAACATTCTCCTCGCGTATGCAGGAGAAAAAGAGAGCCTTCTAGTGAATGAGGAAGAGTAGATTTCTTAAAGTGTAGTGGTTTATCACAGTCTGTGAACATCGTGTTGAGAGTATTGAGGGGCCAGTTGTTAGAGCACTTGTCTGGAGCTTGGGAGATGGGAGAGCAAGTCCTTACTCTGCTACAGACTCCGTAGTGTGACCTTGGGAAAGTTACTTAACCTCCATGTGCCTCAATCTGTGCAAACGGGATAATGCACTTCCCTCCCTCCCAAGGGTGTTGTGAGGGTGAATTAAAGGTTGGGAGGCACTCAGACGCTAACAGTAATGGCGACCATGTTCTACTACAGTCTTCATAGTAACCAGAATGACTGAACAAGGATGATTTCCAGGAGCAGCGGAAGGAGTGCAAACGTGGGGAGGGGGAGGGAAATGGCATTGTGACCCCATGTGCCAGGTTATGATGCCACTCGCTCAAATTCAGCCAGTCATGATGGAGGGGCAGACAGGCCAAATTTGAGTGAATGGTGTTGCGACCTAGCACACGGGGTCACCATGTTGCTCATATTGGCCCGCCTACCCCTCTGTCATGATAGCAGAGAAGGGGCTACACCGTTATGTCACCCAGCTCTAGTCAGGGGCCAAAGGGGGGGAACTTTGCCTCCCCCCTTTTGTGCCCTGCTGAGTTCAGGTTCTCAAAAGTGAGGGGAACATGCCCCCCCCCCACCCCCGGTGCTTCGGATGATTTCTTACTGGGTCTTCTTCAGCCTTGACTGATATGACGAGAATCCTCTTTCATACAGCTTGTTCCAATATTGTTCCAAGAAACATTTCTGAAGAGACAACTTTGACACTGAGAATCTCTCTGCAGAAGTCACAGACGCTGCTTTCAAAACAACTGACGGTGAGCTCATGTAATATTGTCTCGGACAGAAATCTGACGTGGGCGCAGGCATGAAATCTGTGCGCGCTGGGGAAAGCTCAGACACACCTCCTGGGTGGAAAAAACTAAGCAGAAAGAAGGAAGAAATTCTGGGGAGTAGGTAGGAGAACAAAGCAGTAAGTTCCTTAATTCTTGCAATAAACTTTTATCCATTTCACTAGCTCAGAGAAGTATCATTTGTCATGGTGACAATCAAATGACATCCTCCTTCTTTGAGGCTATTTGACTTCATCACAGATTTTGACAGCTACATAGGTCTGGAGACAGCACTTGTCAGGGGATGTCACCGTACCTCTCCAGATCTTTTCTACAGAGATCTAAGAGTAGCAATTTAATGAAAAAAGTTACAGAGAGTCCTGTGGCACCTTTAAGACTAACAGATGTAGTCTCTGTTGCTTTTTACAGATCCAGACTAACACAGCTACCCCTCTGACAATTTAATGAAAGTTCACAGAGAAATCAGGAAGGGCGGGGGACCTCCACAACTCTGGATTTTTGGTCATTGCTTTGCTATAATCCAGCCCCGTGTAGATTTTCATTCTGTAACTAGCCATTTGAAATCTGTAGTATTTATTTAAATCTTCAAGTCTTAAAGTGCTAGCAAGGCTTTTTTTGTTTGATTAGGTTTGATATAGTCCTTTTCTCTACAGAGACCTAAACATTCAACTACTGCTCCTGGGACTTCCCTGGCTTTTGAGGTAAATTTAAAGTCATAGAGTTTAAGGCCAGAAGGGAACACAAGATCACCTGGTCTGACCTCCTGTACAGCACAGGCCACCAACACCGCCCACTAATCCCAACAACTGAAATTGAACCAAACTATTACAGCTCCTGGGAGACTGGACTATTGGGTGCTGCAGGCAGAGAACAGGAGAGACTGCAGTGCACCAAAGCCCAAGGACCCCAGAGGGGGAGGGAAATGATTAAGTGAGATATATCCAAATAAACCTGATAAGTGACCCACCTCCTCATGCTGCAGAGGAAGGCGAAAAACCCCTGAGGTCACTGCCAATCTGAGCTGGGGGGAAATTCTTCCCTCACTCCATATAAGGCGTGAGGGAAGAACCAGCCAGCCAAGCACCTGAGAGAATGTTCAGTGCCACCTCAGAATCCCGGCCCGCTCTCCCCCATGTCTCATCTCCAGCTGTGAACATCCCTGATGCTTCAGAGGAAGGAGACAGAAAACCCCTCAAACCCCAGAACACATGGAGAGTTGGAATCCCTTCCTGACCCCGGCAGGTGGCTGCCAAAAGTATGAACTTTTAGGAATGAAAACTGAACCAAAAGTGAGCCCCTGGGCTGTAGCGCCTGCTCCCTACCATCACAAGCGACCCTGTCATACAATCACACTCAAATGTGTCCAGCATTCTCTCAAAACGAATTGTTTGCCCTCCTTAGAATCATAGAATATCAGGGTTGGAAGGGACCTCAGGAGGTCATCTAGTCCAACCCCCTGCTCAAAGCAGGACCAATTCCCAACTAAATCATCCCAGCCAGGGCTTTTGTCAAGCCGGGCCTTAGAGGTTTTTAAGGAAGGAGATTCCACCACCTCCCTAGGTAACACATTCCAGTGCTTCACCACCCTCCTAGTGAAATAGTGTTTCCTAATATCCAACCTAGACCTCCCCCACTGCAACTTGAGACCATTGCTCCTTGTTCTGTCATCTGCCACCACTAAGAACAGCCGAGCTCCATCCTCTTTGGAACCACCCTTCAGGTAGTTGAAAGCATCTATCAAATCCCCCCTCATTCTTCTCTTCTGGAGACTAAACAATCCCAGTTCCCTCAGCCTCTCCTCATAAGTCATGTGCTCCAGACCCCTAATCATTTTTGTTGCCCTCCGCTGGACTCTCTCCAATTTTTCCACATCCTTCTTGTAGTGTGGGGCCCAAAACTGAACACAGTACTCCAGATGAGGCCTCACCAATGTCGAATAAAGGGGAACGATCACGTTCCTCGATCTGCTGGCAATGCCCTTACTTATATAGCCCAAAATGCCGTATAAGTATTTCCAGTCTGAATTTGTTCATGGCCAGTTCATATCGGTTTGTTCTTGTACCAACATCCTCTTTTAGCTTAAACAGCTCTTCACCCTCTTGGGTATTTGCCCCTTTAATGTATTTATAGACAGCAATCGGATGCCCCCTCAGCCTTCTTTTTGCTAGACTAAACAAGCAAAGTTCTTCTAGTCTTCCAAGACAGGCCCTCCCTTCCTCAGATCATCCGAGTAGGTCTTCTCTGCACCTGTTCCAGTTTAAATTCATCTTTCTTTAACATGGGTGACCAGAATTGTACACAGTATTCCAGATGAGTTCTTACCAGTGCCTTGTACAATGGCTTTAATACGTCTCTCTCTTTTACTGAACAACCATGCACTTCCTCCAGAACAAATGGAATGTTACAGCTTCAGGAATGTACAGTCCAAGGGAAATAACTTTAGGAAGAAATTAGAGGGGTAGCTGGGTTAGTCTGTAGCCACAAGAACAATGAGGAGTCCAATGGCACCTTAAAGACTAACAGATTTATTTGGGCATAAGTTTTGTGGGTAAAAAACCCAATTCTTCAGATGCATGGAGTGAAAATTAGAGATGCAGGCATAAATATACTGACACATGAAGAGAAGGGAGTTACCTCACAAGTGGAGAACCAGTGCTGACAGGGCCAATTCAGTCAGGGTGGATGTGATCCACTCCCAATAATTGATGAGGAGGTGTCAATACCAAGAGAGGGAAAATGGCTTTTGTAGAGAGCCAGCCACTCTCAGTCCCTATTCAAGCCCAAATTAATGGTGTTAAATTTGCAAATGAATTGTAGCTCTGCAGGTTCTCTTTGAATTCTGTTTTTGAAGGTTTTTGTTGTTGTTGAAGTATGGCTACTTTCAAATCTGTTATAGAATATCCAGGGAGATTGACAAATAACAACTCTAACTCAGGAACCAACCCATGCAACAAACCTCGATGCCAACTCTGCCCACATATCTACACCAGCAACACCATCACAGGACCTAACCAGATCAGCTACAACATCACCAGCTCATTCACCTGCACGTCCACCAATGTTATATATGCCATCATGTGCCAGCAATGCCCCTCTGCTATGTACATTGGCCAAACTGGACAGTCACTACGCAAGAGGATTAATGGACACAAGTCAGATATCAGGAATGGCAATATACAAAAACCTGTAGGAGAACACTTCAACCTCCCTGGCCACACAATAGCAGATGTAAAGGTAGCCATCTTACAGCAAAAAAACTTCAGGACCAGACTCCAAAGAGAAACTGCTGAGCTCCAGTTCATTTGCAAATTTGACACCATCAGATCAGGATTAAACAAAGACTGTGAATGGCTATCCAACTACAGAAGCAGTTTCTCCTCCCTTGGTGTTCACACCTCAACTGCTAGCAGAGCACTTCACCCTCCCTGATTGAACTAACCTCGTTATCTCCATACTGATTTATACCTGCCTCTGGAGATTTCCATTACTTGCATCTGAAGAAGTGAGGTTCTTACCCACGGAAGCTTATGCTCCCAATACTTCTGTTAGTCTTAAAGGTGCCACAGGACCCTCTGTTGCTTTTTACAGGGAGATTGAAGTGATCTCCTGCTGGCTTTTGTATGTTACCATTCCTGATGTCTGATTTGTGTCCATTTATTCTTTTACGTAGAGACTGTCCAGTTTGGCCAGTGTACATGGCAGAGGGGCATCACTGGCACATGATGGCATATATCACATTAGTAGATGTGCAGGTGAATGAGCCCCTGATGGTGTGGCTGATGTGGTTGGGTCCTCTGATAGTGTCACTAGAGTAGATATGGGGACAGAGTAGGCAACGGGGTTTGTTACAAGGATTGGTTCCTGGGTTAGTGTTTCTGTGGTGTGCTGTGTAATTGCTGGTGAGTATTTGCTTCAGATTGGGGGGCTGTCTGTAAGCAAGGACTGGCCTGTCTCCCAAGGTCTGTGAGAGTGAGGGCTCATTTTTCTAAATAGGTTGTAGATCATTGACGATGTGCTGGAGAGGTTTTAGCTGGGGGCTGTACGTGATGGCCAGTGGTGTTCTGTTATTTTCCTTGTTAGGCCGGTGTCAGGGTTCCCTCCCCACTCTGAACTCTAGGGACCAGATGTGGGGACCCGCATAAAAGACCCCCTAAGCTTATTTTTACCAGCTTAGGTTAAAAACTTCAAGGCACAAATCCTTGCTTGTACCTTGGATTAGATAACGCTGCCACCACCAAGTGATTTAAACAAACATTTAGGGAGGGCCACTTGGAGCCCTACCTTCCCCAAATATCCCCCACCAAGCCCCTACCCCCCTTTTCCTGGGCAGGCTTGAGAATAATCCCCCAAGCCCCTACACCCCCTTTCCTGGGGAGGCTTGAGAATATATCCTCACCAATTGGTACAGGTGAACACAGACCCAAACCCTGGGAATCTTAAAACAATGAAAAATCAATCAGGTTCTTAAAAGAAGAATTGTAATTAAAGAAAAGGTAAAAGAATTACCTCTGTAAAATCGGGATGGTAAGTACTTTACAGAATAACAAAAGACTCAAGAACATAGAGGATTTCCCCTCTAGGCAAAACCTTACAGTTACAAAACCAGGGATACCTCCCTCCTCCTACAAAGGAAATCACAAGCCAAAATAAAAGTAAATCTAACGCATTTCCTTGCTAAATACTAACTCTATAGGAGTTGGATTGCTTGCTTCTTTGATCTTGCTCTGGCCAAAGCCACATGGAACAGATAGAACAAAAGCCTTTCCCCCCTCCCCAGATTTGAAAGTATCTTGTCCCCTTATTGGTCCTTTGGGTCAGGTGCCTGCCAGGTACTTGAGCTTCTTAACCCTTTACAGGTAAGAGGATTTGGTGCCTCTGGCCAGGAGAGATTTTATAGTACTGTATACAGGAAGGTTGTTACCCTTCCCTTTATATTTACGACAGCCCGTCCTGTAGTAGGTGACTTCTGGGTACTCGTCTCGCTGTGTCAATCTGTTTCCTCATTTCCCCAGGTGGGTATTTTAGTTTTATGAATGCTTGATAAAGATCGTGTAGGTGTTTGTCTCTGTCTGAGGGATTGGAGCAAATTCGGTTGTATCTTAGGGCTTGGCTGTAGACAATGGGAGCTGCGGGGGCCATGCTTGGGATGGGGGCAGCATGTGGAGCAGAGCTCCCTGGCTGCCCCTATGCATAGGAGCCAGAGGGGGACATACCGCTGCTTCCGGGAGCTGTACAGAGCCATGGCATGCACGGAGTGGGGCAAACCTCCGACCCCGCTCCCCAGCTGGAGCACGAGCTTGAGGGCTGGATTAAAACATCTGACGGTCTGGATGTGGCCCCCGGGCTGTAGTTAGCCCACCCCTGCCCTATGAATGACCTAGATTTTAAAGCCAGAAGGGACCATCAGTATGATCATCTAGTTTGACCTACTGCATAACACAGGCCAGAGGTTCCACTCAATAAATGTGCTCATCCTCAAAATTCACTGCCCAAATTTTCTAATTAGCAGCTACAGTATCATTATGCAGCCATTGTGGGGCAATATGATAAATACGGAGCAGGGAAAATGCAGTGGCTGTTTGGGTTATATTAGGGATCTTTCGTAGGGTAGTACAGTACCATGAGATTTATTTTTTAAATAACTCATATTCCCCGAGCATTATGCCAGCATAAAATCTGAGTCTGCCAAAGCTGGTTCTTAAACACACATAACTGCTGCTCCCTTTGTACAGACACAGCCAACTTCTTAGCTTAATTTCCATTCTCCTGGAGTTTCACATCCAGTACTCTGTGCTCGGCCTGACTCACTAGTCACATATTGTCTTGCAGGAGATAAGCAAGTTAGTTCAAAAATTGCAGTAGTACATGGTGAATTCTGCAAATAAAGATATGAAGGGGTGATTCAGCAACAAATAACTTGTATTTAATAGGTCCCCTTTTTCCAGAGGTTCCAAGGAAAGCCCAGCGCAGACACTCCACCATGCACTTTGTTGGTTATATTTCACTCCTCACTAACAAACACTAGAGCTGGCAGACAGGAGATGGCAGCCTGATTTTAAAGGGGAGCTATTGCTACTATTTATTTTTTGTTTTACAATAGCACCTAGCAGCCTGAATTGAGTAGGGTCCCATTGTGCTTAGATGCTGTACAAACACATAGCAAGAGACAGTCCCTGCCCTGAAAAGCTAACGAAACAGACAAGGCAGACATAGGGTAAAAGGGGGCACAGAGGGGGCAATGACCCAAGCACATAGCAGGCAGCGAACAGAACTCAGGTCTCAGGACCGCTAGATGACACTATCCCCTAAATCAGTGGTTCTCAACCAGGAGTACGTGTAGCCCTGGGGTTGTCCAGAGGTCTTCCAGGGGTACATCAATTCATCTAGATAGTTGCCTAGTTTTACAACAGGCTACATAAAAAGAACTAACAAAGTCCGTACAAACTAAAATTTCATACGGACAATGACTTGTTTACACTGCTCTATATACTATATACACTGAAATGCAAGTACAATATTTATATGGTAAAAATGAGAAAGTCAGCAATTTTTCCGTAACAGTGTGCTGTGACTTTTTTTTAATGTTTATGTCTGATTTTGTAAGCAAATAGTTTTCATGTGAGATGAAACTTGAGGGTACACAAGACAAATCAGACTCCTGAAAGGGGTACAGTAGTCTGGAAAGGTTGTGAGCCATTGTTCTAGATCACAATGCTTTTCAAGCTAAGCCCAAGTTGTACACGAAATGGTAAAAAAAAAAAAAAAAATACTGGGGAATTCCTTCATTCCTCCATCCCCAGAAAGTCTTCAATATTTCCCTGATTAAACATTAAAAACCGAGGCAAAGTATTTGTTTAGATGTTGGGCCATGCCTAGATTATCTTAGATCTCCACCCCATCCATCCCCAGTGCTTAGCCGTCCCATTTCAGACAAGCAATAGAAAAATATCTTTATTAGATCCTTCTTAGTTATGTCTCAGCTGACAACCGTCATAATGAAAACACAAACAATGATGAATGCTTAAACCTAGGACTTTCACACTGGCTGGAAAACATTGCCAACTCTCAGGCTTAAATTGCAAAGCTGTGATATTTGATGTGTTTCTTAAAGCCACAGCTCCTGGAGGAATGTGATCAGGTGAGAAGCCCAGCTTTCATTTAAAGAAAAGTGTCTAGCCTTCCTAGTGTGGAGAAAAGCCTCTCTTCATAAGTCATGTGCCCCAGCCCCTAATCATTTTCACTGCCCTCCACTGGACTCTCTTCAATTTGTCCACATCTTTTCTCTAGTGGGGGGTCCAAAACAGGATGTGGCCTCACCAGTGTCAAACAGAGAGGAATAATCACTTTCCTCGATCTGCTGACTCCTACTAATGCAGCCCAATATGCCGTTAGCCTTCTTGGCAACAAGGGCACACTGCTGACTCATATCCAGCTTCTCGTCCACTGTAATCCCCACGTCCTTTTCTGCAGAACTGCAGCTTAGCCAGTCGGTCCCCAGCCTGTAGCAGTGCATGGGATTCTTCTGTCCTAAGTGAAGGATGCTGCACTTGTCCTTGTTGAACCTCAGATTTCTTTTGGCCCAATCCTCCAACTTGTCTAGGTCACTCTGGACCCTATCCCTACCCTCCAGCATATCTACCTCTCCCCCCAGCTTAGTGTCATTTGCAAACTTGCTGAGCGTGCAATCCAGCCAGATCATTAATGATGTTAAACAAAACTGGTCCCAGAACTAACCCGTGTTAAGATCCATCACAGAGTAAATATTCTATTCCTAACACTCCTGTGAAATTTCTGGAGATATTAAAAAAAGACACAGTGAATCTGAGCTGGCACAAGGCTTAACACACCTTTGAGGAATCTTGAAAAGGGCAGGGAACTTGAGATCTTTGCACTTTTGGGTCTGTTTGCTTCTAATTTCAGCCTTTGTGTTAGCCTGAGGAGCTTATTCTGGAATTTTAAAAAAGCCTTGAAGAAAAAAAACTCTTGCTCAAGGACTACTTTGGTATTCCAGCAAGAGCTCATGGGGAATAGTCCAGCTCGACTCTAAAATAATACTTCAGAAATATGCAGCTCATTAGAACATGCTGTCTCACAGAAAACGCTCAGCACAGTTATTTAGGTAAGAGCTCCTACAAACACTGATAAGAGTCATGCACCTATCCCTGAAGACTCTGCCCATTGTGTTTATGTCCTAGATACATTGTCATCGTTTACCACTGATTTCAGTCTGTCATTCAGCTGACAGCTCAGAGACTGTTGGCTCTTATGTCTCTCTTAATACCTGCTTCTGTCCCTATTTTTGGAATCATTATTTGGTTTTAGGACAGCTCCTCAACAGTGTGAAAGGAGACCGAGAGCTCCTGCATTCTCCAAAATAAAAAACCCAAACCAAATGACAAACAAGTCTGTTTGAAAAGCTTTGGCCCTGTCTACAGTGGCGGGTGGGGAAGGTGTTGCACCCGTCTGTCTACACTTGCATCAGTGCAACCCCCGAGGGTCCATGGATGGCACTAGGATAAGATGGGAATAGCATCAGTCTGACTTACCAAGGTAAGTCTATAACTGTGTTGCCAACTTTCATGATTGCATCGTAAGTCTCACAGTACTGGGTGTTTTTGTTAAAGCCCCAAGAGATTACAGGAGAATTTCAGCTTTCATTTTTAAAAAGAGTTTCTAGTTCTTGTAGCTATGGAGCAAAGGTTGAAGTGAATGCACCCTAAAGACTCAAACCAGGGGGAAAAAAAAACCCTCCTATTTTTTTTTTTAAATCTCATGATTTTGGTGACCCGACTCATGATTTTTGAAGGCTTGGGGTTGGCAGTGCTAACACTGCAAGTTTCTACCAATCAAATTACCTTAGTGCACTTATACCAGGGGTCGACAACCTTCAGCATGGGCCCGTCAGGGTAATCCGCTGGCGGGCCGCGAGACATTTTGTTTATGTTGACCATCCGCAGGCACGGCTTCCTGCAGCTCCCATTGGCTGGGACAAGCTCTACATAGTCAGGAAACACTAATACATTGACACAAGGAATTTGGGTCACAGTTACCATTTTGCAGCCTATCTCAAAAAAAGATTGCTTGGATTTTTCTGGAGTACATTAAAAATTTCTGCCACCTCTGCTACCACTTTCGACTACACTTACAAAGGATGGGCCAAATTCAATCCTGGTGTAATTCCACTGAAGTAAAAGGAAACACTCTGGTCTTTGTGTTTCCCCATCTGTTTGTATCCATTTGCTGTCTCTTGTCTTATGCTTGGATTGTAATCTGCTTGGGGCTTGGACCATCTTTTTGTTCTGTTTACATAGCAACTAGCACAATGGACTCCTGGTCTGCATCTGTGGCTCCTACGTAAGACTGCAATAATAAATAATCTCAGCCAACCCACTCTATGAAGGTGACTGGGACCCTCTACAACAAGGAAAAACAGATTAAAATGCAATAAAAATACTAGAACTCACAATAGGTTGTTGTAATTTTTCTGCACCAGAAGTTGTTTTTCTATAAAATTAAGTAGAAATGCAAAGGTTAAGATCCCCAAATCAATGTTAACTTTGACATGTTAAGTTTTGTTGGTGGTATGGCTAGGCTTGCAGATGACACATATGTTAAAGTACATGAGCCTATGTTAGCCTTATGGCCTGAGAAATAGGCCTATTCTGTTCTCAGATCACCAGCTAATTGACCCTTATACCTTGATTTTATTTTCTTGGCTACTGTTTCAATCTATGTGCACTTACACCCCCTTCAAAGTTATGTTCTGGATTTTAGATTCAAAACAACCACCCACGCTCAAAATGAAACTCAGCCAAACCTGCTCTATTTTCCTGCGCTCAGGACCAACCAAGCAAAACTGTTAAGAAGGTTCACAGGTTCTCAGCTTAAGCCCATAAATTCTTCTGAGATGGAGAAAATGCTTGAAACCTAGGTTTGCCTGAAATGTTGCCCACGGTTTACTGGAAAGTTTCATGAAACTGCGTGAATCTGAGTTAAGTTTCAGATTTGCAAGAAAACAGAAACTGGAGAAAAAAGGTAGCGTAACATAAGTTGAGCATGGTTCCTCGTTGACTGTCTATACCGCTAGTGCCATCTGCTGGCTGAAACATGCCCTAGACTTCTTCTGGTGACACATGGAGAAGTCCACAATGGAGCTTGCTAGACTGGCTAGCTGACAGTTTAGAAGCAGCTAGTGAAGATCCAGTAGCCTATACACACAGCACCAAGACAGATAAAAATCAATGTTTTTAAAATGGCAGTTTTAAAAAATCCAATTAAAATTTTTTAAATTTAAATTAATACAGTTTAAATAAACCCATTTGAAATTATGACAACCTGTGTTAAGGCCAATATTTACTACAATCTGCTAAAATAATTTAAATTAAAATAATAATGGTAAGCAGTACACATTTGCTGCCAAGTTTTAAAGAAACTCAAACCACCATATTTGTAGAAGTCACAGGCTAAGCACCTGGAATCATAGTTTATTCAAGTATTAGCACAGCTTTTGACCTGTCTGCAGGTGCAGACCGAATATTTTCTTTTCAGTTTATTCAACTAGTTCAGTTTGATGAGTAGTTCATTCAAAGATGAGGAACCAACTGGCAGTTGAAAAAGCAGGAGAGCTTGTTTTCCTCTTAAACTCTATGAATAAAAATGGAGGAGTGAGAGGATGAGATCTACTAGTTCTAAAATCTTGAAGGTCGGGGAAAGCAGAAATAATCAGTTCAATTCATTAATATACTTCCTTTGTTTAATAAATCAGTTTTAAAAAAAACATATGTATCCAGCACATTTATGGTAGTTTTATTCAACTAATAAAAACAATTTTAAAATGCTCAGTTTGTGCTTTTAAATTGAATTCCAGTTTCTATCCAAATGTAACATGACACAAATCACACCTAAAAATTAATCTGGAAAGTAAGAAATGACCATTTCCTAACATAATAAAAATGTAAAAATTAAGAGTTTGAATAAATGTACAGTAAGTTAAGCTATAACACTGTTTAAATAAATGTGATTAGATATATAGTGTGTCCTCCAGGTTAGTAAAAAAAAAAAAAAAGTACTAAATCTAGTGTAAAGGCTATATTTAGCTGCAAATCAAGATATTTTAATGGGTACCAACCAATGACAATCAACTCTTCTTTAGGAAAATAAGTAAGAAGTAAAGAGACAAAAAATTAAAATAGGCCATTTAAATCAAGGTTTCATGCTTGCTGATTTAAACCATGACTAAAATCAGACATCAATGTCTTTTCAGTGCTGTAGTGCCGCTGAAGCTGCTTAGCCAAATGCAAAGCCTAGACAGCTTCACAAATAAATATTTGAGGAGTTATCAAGAAGTTAAGAGAAGATCTGGCAGCCACAGGGGGTGTTTACTATGATTTTCTGAACATTTCTCCCTAATGTTTGTTAGTCGTATTGGCTACAATTTGCAAAAAAAACCCTAAGCGGCTTAGGAGCCTCCATTCCATCTTCAGAAGTGGCAGGCACTTAAGAGCCTGTTTCATAGAAGTGCAATAGAACTCAACACTTTGGAAAATGGGACTTTTGAAAATGTTCACCCAAGGTCTTTGATCTGTGATTCTGGTTTGCTCTCTGCCAGGGTTTCAGGATCTCCCCTGGCTGCCAAGGACTTTACACATGGAATTCAAGGTGTTATTCATCTATAGAACAGAGCCTTAGATGGTTTAGGATTAGTTACCCTAGAGACTGGCCAGTCTTGCAGTGCCATAATACAACTGATGTGACCCGTTAGACTTCCAATATAAAAAGACAACAAGATCCAATTAATTCATGAATTGGGCCTTGATTCATTTTTGCATTGACTTCAATGAGCTTTGGATAAGGCCCCCATTCATTCATTAATTGGACCTTGTTGTTTCTTTTTTCCCCAGTTATATTTTCCTGGAAGTCTAGCTAGCCCTGACTACAGGTGCCCTATACATACAACTCTACACCATTGTTAATTCATTTATGATTAATTAGCTGTGACACAAAGCTATAGAAAATTATTTGCCCCTCGGGGAGGATGCCCTGCACAGCAGATCCCCCCGGTCTGCAACAAGTGACCTTCAGCTGACATGTCTGAACCAATTACACCTGTTGCAGTATGGTAGATTGCTTCCCCCTGGGCCCACCAGAGCCTTATTTGTGACCTTTCAAGGCATGTGCAAAGCCCATCTCGTTTTGCAGGGTTTGAGGGGAAGGGGTGGGCTAAGGTTTGGGTTTGAGAGAATGGGTAGTCTTTTGGTTAAGGCATCAGCTGGGACTTAGGAGATTTCAGGCTCTGCCATGGACTTCTGGTGTGACCTTAGTTTCTCTGGGACTCAGTTCCTCATCTGTAAAATGGGGACACTTCTACCTCCTTTCTCTCACCCTTTGTCTTGCATGTTTATCATGTAACCACTTCCAGGCTGGGCTGACTCCTACTATATATTTGTACAGCACTGAGCACTGATCCCAGTTGGGCCTCTATGCACTACCAGAATAGTAATTAAACAAACCCACATTATTATTATGTGCACTGTATTTCCTGGTGGTATAAAGATGGAATGAGCAGTCCTTTATATTGTATCATTACTGATATCATGCATTTTAAATCATGTAATGGGTGCTCAAAGCATAGGATGGATGCCTATAGATTGCAATAAATAGATAACACAAAGATTCACAATGCTTTTAATAATTCTAATATCAAGTATATGCACTTCTTTTCTATAGTATTTATAACCAAGCTGGCATAAGCTGGCTGATTTACACCAGCTAAGAATGTGGCCCAGCATTATTTTAAGTGGCATTGTATTTTATTATTAGAAATGGGCTTTCATAGTCCCCCTTCTTTAAGTTCTACATATAATTGAAGACAAAAACTTTTCCTGACATGAAATGACCTCCAGTACAAGTGCATTTTAACAGTTAATTTCACTGCTGAATAGTTGAAAGAGCAGCAAGAATCTAACAGTTCTAGAACTTAATATATTATGTGCTCACGATGCAAGGTATCAGGAATCACCTTCATGCTTCATGATCAAAGATACATGAAATCAAAGTGCCTGATGCCCACTAGACCACTAAATGGAATCACATAGGACAGATCTATCAATCCTGGGTTAGCCTTTTTTTGCTTCCATTCCTGGCTGAAATCAGTATCAAAGCCCAGGTTTTATGGACTGTTTAAAGCCCATTCTCCTTCCATGTGTTGGCTGTGCCCAGTAGGCACCCATGCAACAATTGGAAGTAAACGGATATTTGGGAGCCACAAAATCAAGATTTCTTCCCTCTTTGGGAGAAAATAAGCGATCTAGATGTGTTTCTTTATTCAGCCTTGCTGGGATGACTTAAAGAGTAAGGTCAATAAGTAGACATTCTAGACGGAAAATAATAATGTAAAACTAAGACACTGTAGGCTCAATCTGATATTAAGAATATCCCATTTCCCTGAAAAGATCTTGCCAAATATATTTGTTGTAAGTGGCTGGAATTGGCTTAATGGGCACAAATTGTCAGCAGCCTTGTGTCTCAGCCAGTAAAGAGCAATATGCATTTGTATTCACAGGGCACCCATAATCAAGGATAGCAGGTCATCCAATAAAATAACTATAAAAATATCTTCAGTTTTAAAAAGTCAACAAGGCCTAATGAATGAATGAATTAGGGCCTTATCCAAATCCCATTGAAGTCAGAGAGTTCCCTTGATGTCATTGGGCTCTGCATCAGTACTTTAGGGTAGGAGAAAGAACCCAAGAGCTCAAATGAAGGAAAGCAGAAATTAAAAAGGAAACTAAGAGCCTGTAGCTCCAATGCAAAGGATGCCAGAGATATGCCCTGCAATGTGCGAAGCAGGAGACCACCCAGCTCACTGCTCCTTGACAGGGAAGTCCCTCTCTCCTGCTCAGGCCCTATGGGCCCTTCATTACTTAGCTGTCTTAAAGCCCAGTGACCTTTAGGTGTCAAGTTCCCAGTACTAGACAGCCCTCTACCAGTCTGCAGATGACACCAGGTGGCTACTCCCCTTCAAGATTATTATAGGGAGAGAAAGGTCAGCAGTTCTAACCACCACAACAGGACATAAGGCAGAAAATTATTCCCAGGCAGTTCAGTCCTATGTTATTTAAGATGTTAAATGCTGACAGTAAAAATCAGAAGTGTGTTCACAGGACAATAGGTAGCTACTGGTAGTTCTTGCCACTGGCACGTGCATCTTGCTTTGCACAATGCACCATATATTCCACCCACCTAGAATCTTGGAGGAGAAACCAGATCCGTCATGTAACTTGGTGAGAATAAACAACATCTATTGCAATACAGCTCTAGGTATGGTGGTATTTATTCATCAACACTGTGGAAAATATATATGGCATATTTTACAAAAAGGTCTAAGAAACAAATGAGTATATCCATCTGTAACCCACATTCCTTGAATGCAGAAACTAGCCCTGAATGACAATAGAATTCACGGAAAATGCCCTAACTGGTGTTAGGTTAGTTCAGTTCCTTTCTCAGCACTCGATTGTGGCTTTTAGCCACGGCTTGGCACTGGAGGCAGAGCAGAGCCTCAGGAAGATATGAGCCCTACCAGCGCTCACCCAAGACCCTGCAGGGAGAATAAATTTGCCACACTCCATTAAATGGATGCAACAGACTGCTCCTATACAGATATGGGGGAGGAGGATATGACAGAGCCATGACTCTACCCACTTGCTGCCCTTCCTCCTTTACTGTGAGTTGCTCCCAAAGGGGCTTTGCAGGTCACCTTTCATGTGTACTGTAACACTCCAGGAACAGCTCTGCTTACATTTGGAATTTACAGGCAGCGTTTCCCTGCAGCAAAGTGAATGCCACAGGAGTAAAAAGCATTGATGTGCTTTTGAAGTAAAACTACACACACATGCCAAAAGCAAGGCTAAAAATGCAGTGAACTGAAAGGTGCGAGGGACCATCTTATATCTGGGGAACAGGTTTGTATAAAATACATGGCTAGTGGCAGTCTAAAGTAAAAGCAGTCAGTCATATTAAGGGACTAGTCAGGGGCCTGAAGTGGGGTGAGAATCCTCACCAGCAGGATCAGGATAGGGAGAATTCAGGAGTGAGCTGGGGGAAGACTGGTGTTTACTAATTCAATAGTAAAGCATTTAAGCCATCAGGACTGTTTCATTCATTATTCAGGGGGCTGTAGTGCAAGTTTTATTGCTGTGCAGGCACACGTATTACGATTGGCAGTGAGATGATGTAGCAGACTTTGAAGAGCTCACTGAATGGATGGAGCAATTTTTATTGATGTGGCAGCAATACTCTTCAAATGGGGAAATCCTGAGTACTGTGACAGTGTGGTCAGGGTGCTGGTTGGGAGTTCTGGGATCTATTCTTAGTCCTGGCACTGACCTACTGTGTGACCTTGGGCAAATCCCTTCACCCCTCTGTAACTATTTCTCCCCCAGCCTTTGTCTATGGGCTGTAACCTCTTCAGGGCAGGAACAGTTTATTTTACAATATATGCCTAGAAAACAGAGTCTCTAGGTGCTATTGCAAAAATAGAACTACCCACTTTTAAAAGCTGTACTTAATGATTTTTAATGTTCCGTGTAGAAAAAGGGTCCTCATAGCTTATCACCAGACCAATACAAAGGACAGTGCGCTATTCACATCTGACACCAGATCTTCAGCTGGTATAAACTGGCATAAGTTCCAATGGAGCTACAATTTACGTCAGCTGAGGATCTGGTGCCAGGGAGTTTAAATGCATTGAGACTAATCCATGCTTGTGTTTACTCCAGGGATGAATTCTGACCAACATGCATATGCACATATAACTGACTGATGGGGAGCAGGGAGTAGTTTTCAAAAGAATTTAGCATCCATTTATAATAGGGTTACCATATTTGGAGCCTCCTAAAGGAGGACACTCCACGGGGCCCCGGCCCCGCCCCCAGCCCCGCCCACGCCCCCGCCCCAACTCCGCCCCCTCCTCTGCTTCCTGCGAACATTTGACATGTCCGGCTTTTTGGGATTTCCCCCCGGACGGGGATTTGAGTCCCAAAAAGCCGGACATGTCCGGGAAAATCCGGACGTATGGTAACCCTAATTTATAAGAGCCAGATCTTCAAAAGAGTTCAACCCAGCATACATCCAAACATACTGAGCTCTCTTAAAATCTGGCCTAGGCTGTCTGATCTCTTCTCCCAATGATTAAGTGAATCTCTTGGTTTTTGGAGGAGCAGGGGAGGAGGCATTTGATTGTCTCACAGGTCCATCACAACCCAAGTTGTAACATGTCTTTTTGATCAAAGAAATTTTGAGTATAACACATTTATAAATAACATCACCTTATCATCCATGTTACCCTTCCCTTCCTTGTGCTCCATTTGCCATAGAGCTTTTGAACTAAGTGCAGCAATCAAAACAGAACTTGTCTAAACTTGTCTGTTATGAAAGTTCCTTATATCTATTAATTGGGGATGAACAATTGTAACTTGCAAGTTTCCCCTAAATTGTTAGAGTCATAGACTTTAAGGTCAGAAGGGACCATTATGATCATCTAGTCTGACCTCTTGCACAATGCAGGCCACAGAATCTCACCCACCCACTCCTGTAATAAACCTCTAATCTATGTCTGAGCTATTGAAGTCCTCAAATCATGGTTTAAAGACTTCAAGGTGCAGAGAATCCTCCAGCAAGTGCCCCGTGCCCCACGCTGCAAAGAAAATTCAGCCACAGAACCCCACATAATGCTCTTCCTGAACTCTTTGGAGTTAGGTGACTGGCTGGTTAAACATCCTATTAAATAAACAATTTACACTGGCAGAAGACTCTTAGTTTGGCAAAACTTGTTAGTAAAACCTCACCATCTTCTACTTGCAACATTTTCTATTTGCCAACGATATGTTTTAGGTTAGATTATTCAAACTAAGAAAGTCTCCAGAATATGTTAAGAGCATTGACAGGTTCTCTCTTACAGCCCTAGGCTGACGACTGTAATCTTCTCTGTCAGTCACCAGGTTTTGTTCATAATACACTAAAACTTTATATTTTATGTAAAAACAATAAAAATATACACAATGAAACATATATAAATACCATATAAATAACAAAATTTGGTGTTCATTATTTGTAAAAACCTGGGGGAAAAAAAAAACAAACAACTAAAACCAACCAACCAAAATATAAAATACCTGAACCCGTAGAGGTCATGCAGGGCATCAATTGTTAAATTGACTAAACAGATGAATAAATGAGAATATAACCTATAAATATCAGGGAATAAATATATACTAAACTGAAAGTATGCAATAGTTTCATGTGTGACCATACATACTCATATTTGCGTTATGCCATTGAATGCAGCCCTCTTTTTGTTAAGCTCAGCTGAGAAGTCAGGAAAAAGAGAAATTTTGTGGCCTTTGTACATCAGGGTATCAGCTTTTATGGCAGCATTCTTTATCATTGAACTTTAGCAGCTTGAGATGATGGGTCTGGGCTTGCCAGACTCCTGCCTTCTAGTACCAGGCATTCAATGAGCCTTTTCAATATCTAATGGGGGCAGCTCAGGATCCAATTTAAGTATCTAGCAAGTAGCTTCTGAAGAAAGCTGATAATATTCTCCCTGTCTAGACCCTCAGCAATGCCCAAGAGACGAAGGTTATTTCTTTGATCTCTCTTTTCTAAGTCATCCTGTTTTTCTTCCAGTATGCCTTTTCTAAGCTTTAAGGAGGCAGTTTCTTCTTTAATTTCCTTGGTTTCAATGGCAGTGTTTTGTAGCTCATCCTCCAAGTGAGCCAGTTGGGATTTTATATCACATACATCTTTAGAGAGGCCACGAATATCTTTTGAAATTGAATCCAGTCGGCTTGTGAGGAATTCTTTCCGTGCCGCAATAACCTGGCCTAGGTTCTGCTGTGGCCTTGCTGTCTCCCCCGACAGCTGCTTAGGTGATTCAGGCTGATATCTTTTGTTGCATCTCACTGTCTTATTGGAATCCACATTCAACAGTTTGAAGTTTATCTGGTTTAACTTTTATGACAAAAGTATTGCCAATTTGCTAGGAAAGTACTTATTAGAGACTAATTGATTTGTGGGGAGTGAGGAGCTCTGGGCCTAGGCAGCCATCACATGGGTACCATGTGACCCCAGTACTCTACATTTGACTTTTATTTTTAAGGCAACTGGTAAAATTGCTAAGATCTGATTGGCTGATGCAAAGGGCAAAGTTGGGCTCTCCCTGCAGGGTTGAGTTTGCATGAAGTTTGCAAGCTAAACCCTGTATTTTCAGGTCACGGGTGCTTACAGCAAACCAGTATCTGCAGGGTCCTTTTGAAGAACACCAATCTTCAAGGAGAACATCCCGCCCTTTGAACCTCACGGGGTTGCCCCCATCTCTCCACAAGCTCTATGGCCCCTTCATTAATTTTGCTGTCTTCAAGTCCTATATGGCCCAATGGCCTCTTAGCATCCAGTTCCCAGTATTAGATAGCCCTCTACTTGGTCTTCATGATGCCAAGTGGTACTTCCCACTCCAGGAAGCTCTTGCTGGGGCCACTGGCTCCCAAACCTAACAAGATATTCTGGGAGCAGATGCAGTTCCCTTCCCTACCACCACAACCGCCAGCACAGCAGCAAACAAACTGCCCCTGCTGCCAGCTGGTTCAATGACTGAGCCTGCAGAGGTTGAAATGCCCCATAATTCTTAGGGTAGAATTACCAGAGAAGAAGAAATGTCTCAAGAAAGGAAAATAAGCTCCATGCCTGGCTGCACCTGCTGCCTTTCTCAAAGACCCTTCGGCTCCAAAGCGGGAGGACTGCTGGCTGCATGCTTGGGAACACCTTTCCAATCCAGAGAGAGAAGCAGGCCACTGGCAGCCTCTCCCAGAAACCCATTCGGCCAGACAGCGGGGAATGAATCGCTGACACTAGTTGCCTAGGAAACACCATTTAGCTATAAGTTGGGCAAACACTTGCCTTCCTTAGGAGCCTCATCATTTCTCTTGTGTGAACATGCTGAAGAGGAGAAGCACGTGACTGCTTCAGGAGGTACACTTCTGTTTAAACCAGAGTGGCACCATCTTGCATTGCCTAGACACACACCCAGTTTACTTCTGTGAGTGAGATGAAACTTCCCTCCTATTCTACACCTAAGCAGACTAAAAAAAAAAAAGGGCATTTTAAAGGTGTTTTGTTTTAAAGCTCATGGGGAACATTTCAGTCACCAATATCTTAACCAGATTCTTTCAGGCAGGGCATGGCATTATTGAGGAGTCTGAGGAACAAATTAATGTAACATCCAAGGCATGCAAGTCAGATAAAAAGTTGACAGACCTGTGGGTTGCAACTAAGAAAGATCCTGCCTTTATCTACTTTGCTAGAAACTATCATTGCTGGTTAGCCAAAAGGAAAATGCTTGTCTCACCACAAGTGATAGGGTACTGAGCATTCTGTGAGGAACTAGCCATGATGGATAATTTGATTTTAAAAAAAGTAAAAAGACTCCTGGGTCCATGATCTGAGACTGCAAGTGGGAGAGCTCTTTCATTCAGGACAGATGGGAATACTAATAGAAAAGTGCAAGTGCATGCCTAGACATCTTCTGGTTTGCTTTGCTATGATACACACATTGAAGAGGAGGTTCTAAAATGTCCGATTTACCGAAGACCTTGCATGTCAAAATCTAAGGAGCCATAATCTTTCACTACACAGCATCTCACTCATGGCAAAAGGAGCCATCAGAACTGCACAAGGAAAGCCATGGTTTCAGTCATTATTCTGAGGCGGAGAAATACAAAAACACAGTGCACAGTGATTGGTAAAAAAAAGCATTTTGGGATCGGATGGCAGCTCCCAGTATGTTTAACAAGAATTCAAACAATTTGTTTCTAGCTATGATTTTTTAGCTCCCACTGTCTGCAACCCAGTGGGAAAACAGGAAGACAATAGTACAGATTGTGAAATGTCTGTTAAAACCGAAGCAGGATGGAGGAGACCCCTACCCAGTGATGGTGATGTATAAAAATGCATCAACTGGGGACACAGGATCACCTGTTCAACTACTAATAAATCATTTATGTTCAGTTTTGGGTTCCACAAATCGGCAGTTAAAACCAACAGTCATCGCTAGTAAAGTCCATATCAATAATAAACATGGTATTTTTTCAGTGCCAGTAGATGGGGCTGTTACAGATTAGCTTACAAGTAGAGCTCTTCAAAAAATTGTCATTGGAAATAGCTTTTAGGAGGATACAAACGTTTTGCTTCTTTTCAGTGGAAAAAGGCAGGGCTGGGGGGGACCCAAACTAAAAACAATCCTGAAAATCTATTCTTTTTTTGGTTTCCATTTAAGTTGAATTAAAATGTTTTGTTTCTTTGAAAAGTTGCATGGAAAATTTTGAATGAACTGATTTTTTTTCTTTTTTGAAATTTTTACATGGAAAACATTTACCTTTTTTTTTAATCAGTCTGCTTAAAAGTTCTATTAATCTGTAGGCGTTAGATCTTGGAAGAAATGCCATATTACAGTTCTTGTAAGAATCTGAGCATGTTACCAGTAAATTTGTTCACTGCCCGCATCGCTTTGACTAGAATAATTTCTTAGGTGCAGAGCTACTACTTACAAGACATTCATGCAATGAAAAAAAAAATACATGGTGTCAAAAACATGATGAACATTTGAGATACTTTTTACCCTAAAACCAGACAACTTCTTTTCAGTTCATCATGGCTATAATTAGAACCAATCAACTAATGCTTTTGGAAGGTGAGCTGGATAATTCAGGAAATCATGCCACTGCCAATATGCAAGACTTATTTGCTGACCCAAGGTAGCAAATGTCTTTGCACCCTAGCTACAATTATCTGGGAAAATTAGTTTTGAGTCTTGGTAGCTGCCATTGTAGTTTTGCATAAGACTGCAAAACCTAGTGCAGAGCATACAAAAGGAAACAGCTGTATGAGCCCAATCAGACAAGACAACATGTGTATCCTTGAACTGAAAGAGGCAGAAAATGCTGCAAGAAACAGGCAAGCATCCCAGAAGTAAAATGTTAATGGAATACAGATAGAGACCATGGAAAGTACAAACAAATAGGATAATTCTAAGATCTGCACATAAGCACCAGGTCTTTCAAAGTTCCAAATCTAACAAGCCTCTTTTTGACCAAATGAAGTAGGTGTAACTCTGAACTTAATGGCATTTCTCTCTTTGCAGCCAGATAATTCAGGAATGCTGCATCCAATCAATTTCAAAATCCAGGCTATGCTGTAGGTATCAATGGGCAGAAACCTATTGATTTTGGTGCATATTGGAATACCAGAAAAGCCTGATTCTCAGGAAAACCATAGCCCCCAGACTGCCCGGTACCACAGACAGAGGAATCTCTCTGCTGTCTACATAGTGTGACAAAGTTCCTCCTCTATCTTGGTGGGTCCTGCGCTTATTGGCGGATTTTCTTGCCTCAGAGATTCACCATGTGGGTTGGGGAACAGCCCAGAGACCTTCCCCTCTGGAAGAACCCACAGTCCAGGTCAATTGG
>NW_020697707.1:447435-496279 GCF_002925995.2 Terrapene triunguis | reverse complement strand
GAGAAGTGGAGCGGTGACCGCGCTCGGGGAGTAGGAACGCTGTAAAAAAAAAATTGGGGGCACTGCTTTTTGGCGCCCCCAAATCTTGGTGCCCTAGGCAAGTTTGCCTAAATGGTAGCACCGGCCCTGCTGGAGCCCCAGGTTGGGACCCAGGGTTCAATAGTTCCTAAACCTGGGTTACAAATGAGTGTAGATGCTCAACCCTAGATTAAAAACCTGGGGTCTGCTAACTCAAGTTCTACTAGCCCTGGGCTAACATTGCAGTGTAGACAGACCCTAACAGAAATAATTTTAAGAGCGCCTTACAGGAAGGGTTTCTAGGGACTGAGAGCAAGCGGAGTATGTGGCAGGGATTGGAGAGCTGGAGGGCGCAGAGGGAGGGAGCAGCAGCGACAGGGGTGGGGGGGAACAGGTCAATGAGGGTTGGTGATATGGGGGAGAGGATAACATGGGACACAGAGTCCCTACTATAAAGAAGGGGATGGGGGAGTTGCAAGAAATCCCTGAAATGAGGGAGAGGGGAGGGTGACATACAGGGAGTTTGTGGAGGGATGGAAGGAGACACTGGTGGCTGCGATGCGCTCAGCCTGCAGAAGCTACAAAGTGTGCAACCCTCATGTTAGACTCTTTTCTTTATCCTAGAGACCACAGCAATGAACACTGTAGTTAAGGCTGAAATGCAACTTACGTGACACTCTGCCTTTTCCAGCAGCTGGTAACCGTCTCACAAATGCTTTAGGGCTGAAGTTTCCCATGCTTATTCTCTCTCTTTTGGAGAGTTTGATCAAAATCCACCCAGCTATATTTCTGAGGCCTTAGTTTCTGAACAAAAACTACATTTGCCCCATGTGTTCTCACCTGGAATTTCATGCACACAACTCAATAACGTCTGAACCTACTTTGCTCACAACAGGCTTGCTTTGTAGAGATCATCTAAGCAATATGCCAGGATGGATAAATTTGGTTCAATAGTTCTTCAATGGTGAGTGCTGAACGGTTTGCCAAGGAGGAGGAGCGGTTTGCTTTGATCCTCTTAAATCTTTCAACCTTAGGTTCTGTCAACAATCAGCTCAGTTCTCACTCTCTGATTGGCCAGTTTGGAATAATGCATAATTTTGAATGGATAGGAGCTCAGTAGCTGAACTACCAAGGGACTTTCAATCCAGAGAACTCTTAGGAAGTCCAGTTCCACTTAAAAAAGAGCTCCTACAATAGTTCACCTCACTACAAGGCTCCACAGACATGAGAAGCAGCACAGGAATGTAGAATCCCATATTTGTCATTGAATCCACACAATACTCTATGCTTGGCACTCAGCAACGACTTAGAACTTGCAGTACCCCAATGAAGTAAGCAGATATCAACCAACAGCAAATTTACTGTCCCCACCAGAGTTTGAAATAGGCAGATAATTTTCATAGCACATTAAGTGACCTTCTTTTCTTCAGCGGCAGATACTGAAACACATACATCTTTTAACGTTAGAGCTATAGTTACACTGAAAAATGTTGTCACTTTCAAATTCCTCCTTCAAACTCATCTGCCCTGATGCCTGCCAACCCTATGGGGGTTTTCAGACCTTTCTATGGGGTAAAATGCTAATCTATGGGGGAAATCATCTCTCATTGGCTGTCCTTTCCCATTCACCCACTTCCTGGGATGGGGGCACATCGGGTGTTAGAGGTGTGTGAGGCACACCAGAGGCACATGGAAGAGCTCAGGAGGCAGAACTCAGAGGTAGATGCACATTGGGGGACAACAGATGCTTAAAACGTGACCAGGTTTGGAGCAGGCTCTATGCTGCAGTGGGACTGGAATTGCCTGGGTCCTGCAGGACCTGCTGCCATTATAGCAGAAGTGGGATACAAATTCAACAAACAATGCGGGAGTGGGTGGGAGTGGGAATTACGGGGCGGGATGAGAGCGTGATTAAAAAAAATAGTCCTTCTACTCTGCAAACAACATGAATGTCCCAGCCAGCAGCCGCTGCTCTCTGGCTATCCAGCTCTGAAAGCAGCGCTGCCACCAGCAGCAGCACAGAAATAAGGTTGGCAATGGGGAGTGACTGGAGAGAGGGCGCGACAAATTCCATGAAACTTTGCGCACCACTGGTCTAGAGCATACAGATATTTGCAGGAAGAGGGTCACCTATTCAGCTGAATCAAAATTCACTTTTGAATTTGAACTAATGGTTGCTGACAATTTTTTCAACTCTCAACATTTTACTCAGTAATATTAAAAATGGCTGATTAATGCTACAGGCAGTAGTAAATGCTGTCATCTATGATTTCAGTTTTATTGATGTATTTTTATTATATTTAGCTCTAGTTATCGTTATAAATAAACTTTCACTGTAATTTATAAACACAGGGATAGTTTATTGGCCAATTCTTTACAAGTGTCTCTTACTTTAAATCAGAAGTTTCAGCATACTGCAGTCTGGGATCTATGCCAACTACACATTGGAGAATCTCAGGTAGCTTTCAGTATCTGCCTGCTTACATACAAAAATGTCAAAATGGTAACAAGGATGTGTAATTTATATGCACGCTATAGGTGTGACCCTATCACTCACAAGCAGCACTGAGAAGCCTGTCACAAGTAGGTGAGGAAAACATCCCACACAGCTACAATACACTGTACAGCCTCAAGGTGTTTATTTTTCTATTTTATTCAAACAACCTTACTTCATACTTAGCCACAATCTTTCTAATAGCCTAGATTTAATTTCTGTATAGCAGACTTTAGACAGAAACTTAAATCCAGGCTGAGAGAGAGAGCGAGAGAGCACCCCATGATGTTGAGACGTGCAAGTGAATTCCTCCTATCAGCTGAGTTTGCAGCTCAAAGTGCAAGGGGGAAAGAGAATAAAACCCTTACCATGCTACTTGGACTCTGGGGGGCAAGGATTACTAGGCATAAGCAAAAGATCCCTAGTGCTTAGGCTGGGTTAGCCCTAAAGGGCACATAGAGCTTGCTTATTATAGAATCTTCTACTACTTTTTTGCAATTTAAGACTGGAACTCATGTGTGTATAGATGTTTATCTGCTTTAACCTTGTAAATAACTCTTTTACTTTTCTTACCTAAGTAATCTGTAGATAGTTTATTGTACCATTGGCTACAAGCGTGATCTTTGGTGTGACATCTAAATTGCAATTGACCTGGGATAAGTGACTGGTCCTTTGGGACTGGAGTAACCAATATTGCAATTTTGCACAAAGGTAAGCTTACCTGGGTGGCAAGACAGATCGGAGTACCCAAAGGGATGGTCTGTGAAGCCACATTAAGGCTCTTACACTGGTTGAGCAGTTTACACTTGATAACTGGTTGGTGAAATCTAAGTATAGAACTCACAGCCAATCTGGAGGGGTTTGTGCCTTGGTTCTTAACAGTCTCCCCTGAGGTTAGTACATGCATCCGAAGAAGTGGGTTGTAGCCCACGAAAGCTTATGCTATAATAAATTTGTTAGTCTCTAAGGTGCCACAAGTACTCCTGTTCTTTTTACATGCTCTTGAGTCAATGCAGGACAGCTTGAAAATATTCTCCTGCTTTGGCACCCCCTCTCCCTTGGTGTCATCGTTTAGACTTGTGCCATATAGCGTGTAAATCCTGCTAAGTCAAAATGGCAGCACTTTGAACAGGAGTAAAATGACGAGTCCTGTACAAAGCAGGAGCGAATCTGTTTCTTTGTGTGAAAACCTGGCTTCACTGAAGTCAATGGCAAAGCTTCTGCTGACTTCAGTGGGGCCAGGATTTCACCTTTTCCATTTATGGTGGTAAAATGACATTCCTTGTTTCCAGTTAGAAGGGGATGAGAAACATAATTGTAACTGTTCTTCCAGGTGGATCCAGTAGCAACCAGGGCCCGGTTCAATAGCTAGGGGTTCCTTTCCATTGATACAACACAGAACCAGCTCGAGCCCCCACCCAGTAACCTGGGAAAATTGCACACCACTCCTGGGCACCTCTGACAGGCAATACTTCCCCTCTTGCAAGCACAGAGTCTGAGTGTAGAAAAGAAACTGTTAATGAAAGGAGGGAAGTAACTGCATTAATTTGGGAAAACACCACAAACAGGGTTCATAAACACAAACCATGAGTAAAAGACCCACCCCCAAGTAGGTTGGGCAGTGTCCTTTTCCCCTCAGGTTCTTAATTCCATCAACCCAAAAGTCCCTTTAACATGCCTGACCCTTCTCTGCACACCACTCACAGTTGCTGTCCTTGGTCAGTGCAGACCCAGAGTTCAAAGGTGCATCTGCAGAGTTCCCCTCCCACCCTGGGGCGAGGGGGGTAAAAGAGGCACCTTACTCGCTCCACTGCTTGGGCATTCACTTGCTGCCCTACTGGCCGCTCCTCTCCACCAGTCACCCTTCTGGCCGCTCGCCACGCCTCTCCAGACACCAGAAGGCCATCATCCAAACACTGACCCAGCCTGACCTTGCCAGAGCTGACAGATCATTTCATTTGGTGGTTTAACTGCATGATGGTTCCTTCTCTCTTGTTAATGATGTTGTCATGCCCTTAATGCCCTGTAGGAAGAGTTGTTCCCAAGACTTAGTTAGACAAGTAGTAGAAACACACCAACCATCTGAGATCTGCAATAGCTGTCTATCAGCAGTCTCTCCAAATACAGAGGGGTAGCCGTGGTAGTCTGGATCTGTAAAACCAGCAAAGAGTCCTGTGGCACCTTATAGACTAACAGACATATTGGAGCATGAGCTTTGTATTCACCCACGAAAGCTCATGCTCCAATACGTCTTTTAGTCTATAAGGTGCCACAGGACTCTTTGCTGCTTCTCCAAATACAGTCATTTCTCCAATTCTATACCAATTCTCGTTAGTGATTCTGTACTGTCAACTGTACTGGTTTTCTGAGCAACATGGGTGTGAAATCCAGTAGTGCTCCATGCTGGCCTAACTGTTCTCCCTGAAGTCAATGGAAGCAGAATCAGGCCAATGCCAAGCATCTTACTCTCTATTCCTATGTTTCACTTCCTTTTGTTTGGTTCTTCATTATTGTAATCATTCTTTTGTTTGTAAAGCTGATAAGCTACATTTTTAAAAGTTATTTACACCCTCTGGGTAATTTAGACTTTTTATACATTTATTTTTATACCACTTATTAGTGAGCCTCTCTCATTAAAAGGGAGGATGGCTGCCTAGGGCACAGTATGGTTAGGCACTGCTCGGACGTTCCATGCACATATTTGCCTGTCCAACTCAATCCCCTGCAGCAAGACCTTTGCTGGGGCCAGCCCTGAGCCTCCCACAAGCAGAGCTGGCAATAAGTTGTGTGTTAATGTTTTCTATGTAGATAGAAGGGTTTTAACATGACATCATCAAACTCATTTTGATTTGTGGTTTAAGCCAGAATTCAAACCCTGGTCTCCAGCAGTAAATGGATGCCAGTTTAATGCCCCCAAACCCTATGGGTACTTTGTATCTCAGAAACTTAAAACATTGCTGCACAGAGATGCTATTTCTCAACCCCAACATGAATCAATGCCAGGCAGCGGTACGCAACATTTCACAGAAAACCATCCCTTACAATCACAGCGTATAACGGAATGACACATACAACTACTCATTATTCCCACACAAAAAGCCTTCGTTAACCTACGGGTTAACCTGGCAAACATATCCATTTGGTAATTTTGTAGCTTCTCTAATTACTGGAGGATACTGGAACTGTAGCACGATAGGAATAAATTGCAACAAAGATGAGGTTACTCACTTCGAGCAGTAACTGCAGTTCTTTGAGATGTGTGTTCCTATGGGTGCTTCTCTTTGAGTGACTTCCAAGCACTCTAAGCGGAGATCGTGGACTCCTTGGATCTCTCCTCGAGGGAAATGAGGAGCTTAGGTAACTTTCTAAATTGCTTGAGCCTAAGTAGAAAGCCAATATCCTTCTAACAGCCAGGGTATGGAAACAGGATTCCTACAGAGAAACTGGTGGTTTCTGTTTGTATCTTTTTACAAATTGTGGGCCAGATGCTGAGCTCCTGACTCATGCTGGGTAGCAGTAACGCAGTGTAAATGCAGCAGATTCTGGCGCTATGTTTGCAGGAAGAGGGGGTTTCATCACAGGGTTAGTGTTTCCATTTCATCTCCATTCAAAGATATCACCTTCCCATAGCACAGCAGTGTTACACTAAACTATTTGTTCTGCAAAACAACACAGCTCTAACCTTATAATACTTGCCTAGCTGCAGCAGATTCATCAGTCGCTGCCATTATAACACTGAATTTTAGTATCTTTAGCTGGATTGTAGAGAAAGCAGCTCTCGGGATTCACTGTCAGAACTGCCGTGTGAGTTGCCCCAGCAAATGCAGTGAAGCGTTCATATAAGCAGTACCTCTTCCCAGAGAGAGAATCACCTCCACTGGTCCATGGCCAAAAATCCTTAGTCAGCTCAGGTCGCTCACTTGGTAGTGTGATGTGCTACACAGCTGCTCCAGCACACTAACTTTTGTCTGATTGATGATAGCGTATTAGGTTAAGAAGAAACCCTAAGAAGAAGAGAGGTGGAGGCTGCAAAAGGCACAGGAAAACACACCCAGAGGATATACACATGAGTTGACCTTCAGCTATAAAAGTAACATTCAAAAGAAATAAATCATCCTTGTATCACTGCAAACCAGGATAATCTTTTCTTAAAATTTCCCCATTTCCATAAGGAGGAATAATAATAATAATAAATTCCCTTAAGGATCCTTAAAGTTTGACAGGTGGATGATTCTTAGCAGGAGAAGTAATTGCACCTAGAGGATACTGTATAAAAGGGTCATTAATCGCTACAACTTTTCAGTACTCACAAGGTCTGACCCTATCCCGATCCAAGTCACAGCAGACAGTTTTCTCACAGTATTTCTTATTCAATTTCTCTGCTGTTTGAACTCTGCACTTCCACCCAGGGGCCTGTACAGGCCTACAATTAACAGATTCAGTATCAAAGGTTAAGTAAGTTCCAGCCTTTGCTCTCAAGGGCCGGATTGGAAAGCCTGTTGAAGTCAATGGGAGTCTTTTCATTGACTCCAGAGGGCTTTGGATCAAGCCCTGACGTTGGCACCTGTATGAGACCATACGTTGTTACTCTGACTTCCTAGCAACAAAACAGAGAAGCTAGATATACTAATAATGATTCAAATCCTGTCGCTCAGATCATGGGGAGAGCCAAGCTACCACAAGGACAGATTTTGCCCCTGTTACCCACTAACTATAGAAACATTTGGGGCACAATAACCTGACCTAGCCCAGATAGCAAACATAGCCTTTCTGGATTTGTGATGTACGTATGCATGGGATTTTCCAAAACATGCAGCATTAGCCAAACTCCGCTCCCACTGAAGTGAGAGTTTTACCAATGATTTCAATAGCGTTAGGTCAACGTTGAGTGCTTTGGACAATCCCAGCCCTCCAATGTACATTCAGTACAGTTGTCACTGGGAAATTAGTGGGCTGATTTCTCCATGATGAGCAGGTCTGAGTCTAGGTACAGCACTTGTAAGTGGAAGCAGGTAGGCTGCAAACCACTAACAGGAGACCAGTGGAGGTCTGTTTTGTCTGTTCTCAGCCGATAATGCAGTGAATGATGTGTCAGCTCAGTGTCATTCTGGCATAGCCAATAGTAAGTGCCACATTTTCATTGCGAAACCAGCTCTTATGCACTCTGATCCTCCAGTGGACTCAACGTCCGTTAAACACAAAATGCTACTCACGCCATTTTACAGCTTTTACAGCTTAAAGCACTTTGTCTGATTTGACTAGTCTGCTGTGAATCCAGGGATGTTGCTTATAATCTCACAGTGTCAACGTATCCAGCTGGAATTCAGAACCATACAGTGTAAAAGTAATTTCCAGCCCGCCTCCACGGCTATAATTCTTAAGGCACTTATCAAATCAAGGTCTGTATCACTTTGAGTTATAAAAGTGTCCAGTAAATGCTACCACCATCTGATTCTGTTCAGCAAATGCAACATTTGGCAATGATGTGTGTGCCTGCCAAACTGCTGAGCAGCTGCAGCAGGTGCTGTAAATCAGTGCAGGATGCCTGTATTCCACTAAGGACTGAAGCCTTCCAAGCAGATTATCTGCATAGATTTCTGGGTGGCAAAGCGTCATTATGAACACACACCACTTGTATCCGCTTCCCCTTCGTTTACTGAATGTGAGTTGTTCTGCAAAGGAAATACATCATGCACTGGGGATAGATTTGCAAGAACACCGAAGTGTAAAACAGAGTATAATGCAAGTCATTGTAAGAAATTTCTAAAGAAAAATCATTGGGAAGAAGGAAGAAGATTTAACACATCTATAAATATAAACACACCCTTTTTTACACAATGAAAAAAAAAAAACAAAGAAATATTTTAGTTTGAGAGAAGGACAGATTATAGAACATTCCTGGTGGGTCTATTTAAACCCTCATTCTTCCAGGCAGAGATAAATGCTATGTATTCAGTGCACACAAAGGATGCCTGTTGAGTTCCTTATTCAGCAGCGCGCTCTAATGTCTAAGGCTAGTGGAGATTAAGGGCCCAATTTATACAGTTTTTATTGACTTCAGAGCTCAGCACCTCTGCAAATAAGACCTTAAGGGCCTGATTCAGACCTTGCACTGTTAGATTTCAGTGGAGCTATTTGGAAAAAATTTCCCCACCACAAGATTTTCACAAAATAATTGAAAAATGCCTTTCTTCCCAACACACCATGGATTTTCTCAGCAGCTGGAATCAGGAGTGGCACCTGAAATTAACAATTATACTAGTATAAAGTGGGTGTGAGTGAAAAGAGAATCGAGCCCAGAAGCTGCTGGCAAAGCAGCATAGTGGATTTTGTAGAGTTTTAACTCTGTAGTGGAATGTTATATGGTATTAAGGCAAATGCCTTACATGAGTCTACATCTGGCGTTCCCATCCCTGTGATGAATCTCAGAGCCACAGTGCATTTAACATGCACCTTTGGCCATCTCACCATTAATCCATCTGCGCCCAGACTGCTGGAAAGGACAGAGTCAGATGTTTCCATTGTGGGAATGCGCTTCCTGCCCTGAAAAGTCTCAAGGCATCAGAATTTTGAAAAATATTACATTACATTGCATTACAATGTTTAGTGAAATTCTTTGGGAGTTTTTAGAGCTTTGTCTACATGAGGAAGTTTTACTCATTATATTGGTAAAGTTATACCAGTATAACCTCCATTTGGGCTCTCTAATTCTGGTAAAAAAGGTGTTTTTTTTCACTTCGGTTAAACCCCTTCCCAAGTGATAGGCCCTAAACCACATAAAAGGTTCTTTTTATAGTGGAATAAGAGTGTTCACACAAGGGGTTATACTAGAATATTGGTTTAAATTCCCACCTTACCTTACCCTGGTATACCTAAAATGTATGTTTATTCCCCCTCTCCCTCTGAATCCTATCCAGTTCATCTCAGGGAACACATGGGCTCAGATAAGAGAGCCTCACTTTACAGGTGATCTCTCCAAGACATTTCAAAGATACAGTTTTACTGAATATCATGTCATGTATCCAGAATTCAAGACAGGCCATGGTGGTAGAAAAGGTGTGACTGGCACTTAAGTCATCCATCCCTGTCACCACGTCCCAGCTTCCAGGAGTTGGAGGTTTAGGGATTTGCACCTCTGCCCTTCTTGGCTAATAGCCATTGCTGGACCTATCCTCCATGAACATATCTAGTTCTTTTAAGAACCAATTATAATTTTAGCCTTCACAGCATCCTCTGGCAACGAGTTCCACAGTGACTGTGCATTGTGTGGAGTAGTACCTTTTGTTTATTTTAAACCTGCTGTCTATTAATTTCATCAGGTTGACCCCTAGTTCTTGTGTTATGAGAAGGAGTAAATAACACTTCCTTATTTACTTTCTCCTCACCTGTCATGATTTTACAGACTTCTATCATGTCCCACCACTCTCCTTAGTTGTCTCTTTTCTAAGCTGAACAGTCCCAGTCTTCTTAATCTCTCCTGATACAGAAGCTGTTCCATACACCTAATCATTTTTGTTGTCCTTCTCTGCCTCTTTTTCAATTCTAATAGATCTTTTTTGAGATGGGATGATCAGATCAGTATTCAGGGTGTGGATGTATCATAGGTGTATACAGTGACATTATAGTATCATCTGTTTTATCATCTCTCCCTTTCCTAGCAGTTCTCAACATTCTGTTAGCTTTTTGACTGATGCTGCACATTAAGTGGATGATTTCAGAGAACTATCCACAATGACTCCAACATCTCTTTCTTGAGCGGTAACAGCTAAGTTAGATCCCATCATTTTGTATGTATAGTTGGGATGACTGTATATACTCGTTCATAAGCAGAATATTTTTGGTAAAAAAGTGACGCATCAAAGAGCGGGGGTCGTCTTATAAACGGGTCTACACCAAAATGTGATGATTTTAAACTCTATGGAATCATTGAATTGAATATCTAATACATTGTCGTTTTGTTTACCTGGAGCGTCTGCAGGCATGGAGCTCCTCGGCTCCCTGTGGCCACGGTTCGCCGTTCCCAGCCAATGGGAGCTGCGGGAAGTGGCACCATTGGCTCCCATTGGCTGGGAATGGCGAACCGTGGCCACAGGGAGCCGAGGGGCTCCATGCCTGCAGACGCTCCAGGAGGGCCGACTCCAGGCACCAGCGCGCAAGCAGGTGCTTGGGGCGGCCAATGGGAAGGGGCGGCACGTCCAGGTATTCGGCGGCAATTCGGCGGCGGGTCCCTCGGTCCCTCTTGGAGGGAAGGACCTGCTGCCGAATTGCCGCTGAAGAATGAAGTGGCGGCGGTAGAGCTGCTGCCAAAATGCCGCTGATCGCGGCTTTTTTCTTTTTTTTTCGCCACTCGGGGCGGCAAAAACTGCGCTCCAGGTAAACAAAATGTCCCTCCAGCGGCTTCCCCTGACAGGCCGGGAGCCAAAGTTTGCCGACCCATTTATTGATGTCAATACTGCAGCCTTTTAAAGTTGCAAAGGCTTTGTTTAGTGGACTAGATTGGTTTGAAAGGAATACTAAAAGAGCAGTGCAGCAGATCTGCATGACATTTGACCCATGCATTTCACAAAATGCTATCCCTTACAAGCCAATCAGAAAAATACAATGAATGATAGTACTATAACACTGCTGTCAATCCACTACTGTGTAATATGATCTCTTCATGCATTTCTACCAATGGACCTCATAAGTCTCGAGCCAATATGAAAATATAACGTGCAGAATCGATGGAATCTCTAATAAAATTGAAATAGCCTGTTATCCCCACAGACATGCAATCTACAGGGCTGCTTTGAAATAAACAAAGAACAATAATAATTTGACAGTGATAAAGCAGGTGACATTCCTATATAAAGTCCTACAAAATCTATAACTACAATAATAATAATCTATTTTCATACTAGTATTTAAAATGAACAACTGTGAAATCAAAAGAAAAAGGTCTGCTTATTACGCAGCATTCAAACTTAAAGTTGTTGAATATGCAGAAGCAAACAATAATTGCGCCGCTGCTCATGAATTCTGTATCAATGAGAAGTGAGTAAGAGAATGACGAAAAAATAAAACAACACTAAAAGACATGCCAAGAAGCAAGAAAAAATGTCCAACGAGGTGCGCTTCATTTCCTGAGCTAGAGAAAAATCCCAATAATTGGGTTGTTGAATGTCGACAAAATGGGTACATTGTCAATAGAACTAGAATTCGTCTGCGTGATCTGCAAATGTCGAAAGACGACAAATACAAGTCAGTAAAGCCATCAATGCTTGTCGCATCAGAGGGTTGTTCTACTCACTTCATGAACCGTCATGGTCTCTGTCTTTGTCAGCGAACAAAGCTTTATTATAAAATAATAATAATAAAAGCTCTTTCCAAAGCTTTATTATAAAATATCGAAAGGAATATGCATTTGAACTGTCACAAATAGGAAATATGGACAAAACACCGATGAGCAACAGAACGGTAAGCGGTGTTGGTGAAAAAACAGTTTAATTAAAACCACTGGCCATGAAAAAATCCATTTTATGGTGGTTTTATCGTGTTTGGCAAATGGATCAAAGCTCCCTCCTGTTGTTATTTTTAAAAGAAAAACTTTGCCTAAAAACATGAAATTTCCTGCTGGTGTCATCATACGTGCACACGAAAAGGGATGGATGTATGAAAGTGGGACTATTGAATGGCTGGAAAAAGTGTGGAATAAGAGACCAGGAGCACTTTTCAAGAAACCTGCTATGCTCGTTTGGGACATGTTTAGGGCACACAAGATGGATGAGGTGAAAAATGTGGCCAAAAGTATGAAAACTACATTGGCTATAATACCTGGAGGCTTAACTTCAGTTCTACAACCACTTGATGTCTGCCTGAACAAACCCTTTAAAGACAGGCTATGCAAAATGTGGTCTGAATGGATGTGCTCAGGCATGGTGAAGTTAACAAAAGGCGGGAATCTTATGAAGCCCGAAATCAATCTGGTCGCCCAGTGGATCAAGGACACATGGGTGTCCATTCCCTCGGAAATGATAGAAAAATCATTTAGGAAATGCTGTATCAGCAATGCATTCGACGGGTCAGAAGATGATGCCATATTTGATGATGACACAACAGAGGCTGATGATGAGAAGGAATCTGAGTCTGGAAGACAACACTGCCAACATCTACGATGACAATGCAGGTGCAGCTGTGACTGAAGACGAGTTTAATGAACTGTTTGGTGAATCAGAGACTGATTCAGACTTTAAAGGATTTTAAGACTTTTTAAAGTCTCATATTGTTCTAAGTTACTTGTTTTAAATATCCATTTACTGATTTTAAATATTGACTGTGATTTTGAAGGTGAATACATATTTGTTCAGTTATTATTATAACAACAACAGGTTTTTTGTTAGATTACATTAAAATAATTCTAGCAAAATGTGTGAGTGTTTCTCGTGATACCAGCTTTTAAATATAGCAGGGGTCAGAAAACTTTGTCTCCCGGCCCATTAGGGTAAGTTGCTAGTGGGCCTGGACATTTTGTTTACCTGGAGCGTTCACAGGCACGGAGCCCCTCTGCTCCCAGTGTCCGCGGTTTGCCGTTCCCAACCAATGGGAGCTGCGGGAAGTGATCCATGCCCTGTCACCCAATCCCAGCTTCTGGCAAATAGAGGCTAGGGACACCATTCCGGCCCATCCTGGCTAATAGCCATTGATGGACCTATCTTCCATAAATCTATCTAGCTCCCTTTTGAACTCCATTATAGTATTGGCCTTCGCAACACCCTCTGGCAAGAAGTTCCAGAGGTTGACAGTGTGTTGCATGAAAAAATACTTTCTTGTGTTTGTTTTAAACCTGCTACCTATTAATTTCATTTGGTGACCCCTTGTTCTTGTATTATGAGAAGGAGTAAATAACACTTCCTTATTCACTTTCTCTATACCACTCATGATTTTATAGACCTCTATCATATCCCCCCTTAGTCACCTCTTTTCCAAGCTGAAAAGTCCCAGTCTTATTAATCTCTCCTCTTATGGAAGCCGTTCTATACCCCTATCATTTTTGTTGCCCTTTTCTGAACCTTTTCCAATTCCAATATATCTTTTTTGAGATGGGGCGACCACATCTGCATGCAGTATTCAAGGTGTGGGCGTACCATGGATTTATATAGAGGCAATATGATATTTTCTGTCTTATTATCTATCCATTTCTTGATGATTCCCAGCATTCTGTTTGCTTTTTTGATTGCCGCTGCACACTGAGTGGATGATTTCAGAGAACTATCCACAATGACTCCAAGTTCTCTTTCTTGAGTGGTAACAGCTAATTTAGACCCCATCATTGTATATATATAGTTAGGATTATATTTTCCAATGTGCATTACTTTGCATTTATCAACATTAAATTTCATCTGCCATTTTGTTACCCAGTCACCCAGTTTTGAGAGATCCTTTTTAGCTCTTCGCAGTCTGCCTGGGACTTAACTATCTTGAGTAGTTTTGTATCAACTGCAAATTTTGCCACCTCACTGTTTACCCCTTTTTCCAGATCGTTTATGAATATGTTAAATAGGACTGGGCCCAGTACAGATCCCTGGGGGACACCACTATTTAGATGTTTTGTCCGAGACATCAGGAGCAAGGTACCAGGGGAGGTAACAGATGTCCTGAAACACGGAAGGTGCTACATAAGTTGTTTGTTCCAGTTGTTTGTCTCAGTCTATAACTGTTGGGGTACCTCACCTTAACCCTTTGCCAAGGGGACAGCAGGAATTCCTGCTGCTGAGCCACTCCTTGCCACAGGGCACTCATGTGTTAGTGTCCCTGTAGCTCTTATTGGACGCTAGTATTGTGCCTTGAGGGCATTAAACCTGGCTGAGCGCCTTCACCACCGAACCAAGCCTGTGCTCTTTCTTTATGAGTAACATCAAGGTCTGCTGAATTAACATGCTGCACTGTCTGCTAGTGCTGCTGACATCAGAGCTCCAAGAACAGGAACAACGCTGCAGCAGCAACAACATTCCTCAGCACTTAACAACAGCAATCAGGGACACCAGAACAGGGGAGCCTCCAGGACCTCTCTACTACCTTTCCCTATGTCGTTGGTACCTACATGTACCACAACCACTGGCTCCTCCCCAAAACTGTACATAAGTCTGTCTAGATGTCTCATGAGATCTGCAATCTTGCACCTGGCAAGTAATTCACCACAAACCCAACTCTCTATATTTCTAATGCTCAAATTCCTCATTACTATTACCTGTCCCTTCCTAATAACAGGGACCCCATCCCCCAGAGGGGTACCCTTTATGCAAGAGGATGCCATGACATCATCTGGAAGGAGGGTACAAACTATGGGATTGTTTCCCTCCACTGAAGATTGAAGTTCTCCTTCCCCAAGACTTTCATCCTCCTCAACAGCACTGAGGCTGTCAGACTCGGGCTGCTCTCTTATGTCCCTGAAAGTCTGTCTCCCTTAGTTCCTCCAGTTCATTTTTACTCCTTCAGGGTTTGGGGTGGGGGCGGCTATTGGCCTATTTGTTAGGTGTATCCGCCTCTCACATTCCCTCTCTAAACTCCCTTTGAAAAACTCCCCTGTTTGCTAGCTCCTCTAGCCACTTAGGAACTGGCTTTTTAAACCACTGTTGTCCCTAAGTTAGTCCCCACCTCCCTTGTCAAGGGATTCTCAAGGGGGTTAGGAAGAATCAAAAGGATAGCAAGCTAGAGCCTCATAAGTAAGTTAAAATCGGCAGAGAGATACTGGGGAGCCCAAAGCATTCATATATAGAATAGAATCATAGAAGATTAGGGTTGGAAGAGACCTCAGGAGGTCATCTAGTCCAATCCCCTGCTCAAAGAAGGACCAACACCAACTAAATATGCCTGAAGTGGACTCTGGAAAGCCACATGTCATGATGTAGATAAGATACCATTGATATGAACACATCGGGTAAGCAAAAGAGATTCATTGAAAGTTGGAGGAAAAGGACTTTTTAGGAAATACTTTCCCTCCCTCAGCAAACAGCCACATACTAAAAACACGGGAACCAAATTGTTAAGTAACAAAAAGCATAAATACTTTTGAGAGTGGGGTGGGAGGTAGGAAAGATATTGAAGCTCAAAAAAGACCCATCCAGATTCTGACAAAATGAACTAATAGCATTCTGACAACTGCTTAAGCGCTTATCAGTGCATACCACACTGTTTCTACAAAGGTAGGAAGTTAAAATGTACGGAAGCTTTGAAGTGATGCAGCACATAATTCAGGAAATCTTAAATAAAATGTGTATTGTATCAGAAGTTGAGGTGATAATTAGAGTACATCTCTTATCCACCCCAACACTTGTTTCAAAAGCAAAGGCACAATTTTTTTAATTCTCTAGGTTTTTCTGATATTTTTGACAGTATTTCTTTTTTTTCTGCTTCTTCAGCAATGCAGTTAAATCTCATCTGTAGCTGCAGAGATAATGTCATGTAGAAAAATAATTGTCAGAACTTATTAGAGAGGTATAAAGGCCAAATGCACATAGTCATGTAAATTAAAAGGGTCACAGGACTGGAATCATCTTTACTTGTAATTAACATGTGACATCATTTTTAAAATACATGCCCTCTTCTAAATCCATTCAATTTGGTATACCAAATTTGGTATATCCATTTGGTATATCAGCTATGCCAATTTAAACGAAATGAAAGTTAAGAGTGTCTTTATTCACATTTACTAAACTTGCAGTCTTCCCAATCACAATTCTCTAAATGATTTCAAAGTAAGTTGCACACAGGGAAGGGTTGTACAATCACACCCTCTGTTATTAGGAATAGAGAAACTGTCATACTGGATACAGCAGGGTGAAATTTTTCATCTGAAACACTTTTTGACAAAAAAATACAGATTTGGTAACACAGAAGTGCTTCGTGAATTTATGTTTGTTTCACCCAACTATGTAAATAAAACAACCAAAAATTTCATTTTGACATTTTCAAAAACAATTTATTTCCATTTTTTGATGCGAAATGACTTTTAGATTAGATATTCCCTTCAATTTTATTAAAAACATTTTAAAAAGTCAAAATTTGAAACAAAATGTTTCATTTCGGGTCACACAAAACAGGGACCCTTTAGCGGACAACAGAATTGCCAAAACGAGAAGTCATTTCCTAATTCCATCTGTTTGTGTTTGATGTATGTCCTGAAAATCAGTTTGACATCTAATTTTTCTATATATTTTCTATATTTCATGTACCTGTGGATGTTCTTATGTTTTCAATCCTTCATGGAATCCTGCTAACTGCTGACATCAATACCTTGTGGCAATGAGTTCCACAAATGAATTATGCATTGCACAAAACCATTTTTATCATTTTTCATTTTTGCCTTTCAGTTTTGTTGATGGTCCCCTTGTTCTTGTATTCTGAAAAGTGATTAATAGGGGAGCCTGACTCGCTTTCTCAATACCTTTCTTTAGGTACCTCTGTGACATTGCAGTCTATATGGTTTTATAAAAATATGATAATAAGTGAATATAATGTAACTGGGATATGCTTCATGCAAAAGGTCTCTTGTAAGGTATCATTACAAAGCTTATAATCTACTGAGTGTGATCATCCTATTTGTATAAATGTACCACTCTTGTACCTAAAACTAGAAATATAAAATATAACTCTGAGGGCCTATTGTAATTATGCAAAGTGTGGGCCATTAATGATGGTTTGGAATCTTGATGACTCCCATTAACCAGGACCATTGCCTGCAGATGGCTGTGTTTTACCTGTGAGTCTTCCTGTATAGGTGTGTGCTGGCAAGTGGGCAATGAAGTCTTGCAGTGACATGTGATCATGTCACCTGAACTGGAATCCATCTTTAACCTGGTGCTTTTCTAGTGAGGGGGGGGTGGAAACCCAGATGGACAAAGGGTTCCCTCCTTATGCATAAGATATATAAAGGGGTGGAACAGAACAAAGGGGAGAGAAGAGAGCCATCATGAAGAATCCCCTAGCTACCACCTGAGCTGGAACAAGAGCTGTACCAGGGGAAAGAATTGTGCCCAGGCCTGGAAGGTGCCCAATCTGAGGAAAAAACTTACTGAAGCATCTCTAAGGGTGAGATTATCTGTATTTAGTTCGATTAGACATAGATTTGTGCATTTTATTTTATTTTGCTTGGTGATTTACTTTGTTCTGTCTGTTACTACTTGGAAACACTTAAATGCTACTTTCTGTATTTAATACAATCACTTTTTACTTAGTAATTAACTCAGAGTATGTATTAATACCTGGGGGAGCAAACAACTGTGCATATCTCTCTATCGGTGTTATACAGGGCGAACAATTTATGAGTTTACCCTGTATAAGCTTTATACAGGGTAAAACAGATTTATTTGGGTTTAGACCCCATTGGGAGTTGGGCATCTGAGTGCTAAAGACAAGCACACTTCTGTGAGCTGTTTTCAGGTAAACCTGCAGCTTTGGGACAAGTAATTCAGACCCTGGGTCTGTGTTGGAGCAGACGGGAGTGTCTGGCTCAGCAAGACAGGGTGCTGGAGTCCTGAGCTGGCAGGGAAAATAGGAACAGGGGTAGTCTTGGCACATCGGTTGGCAGCTCCCAGGGGGGTTTCTGTGATCCAACCCATCACAACCTCTACCATGGCCCCTGCTTCTCATCTCCTCTCAAAACAAAACAGTCACAATCCTTTTGGTCTCTCTTCACAGATCTCTTCAAGCCTCTAACCATTTTTGTTGCTTGTCTCTGAACCACCCTGTACCTCTGCTATATCATTTATGAGATGGGCTGACCAGAACTCAAGAACAGTATAATAACAAAACTTAGTTTTCATCAGTAGATCTCAAAATAGTTCACAATCTTTAATGTATTCAAAAAGAGGGTGACCCATAGCTTTATATAAAGACATTATTATATTTTCAGCATTATTTCCCTCCCATTCCTTACGTGTCTTAACATTTTGTTTACTTTTTTTGGACTATCACTGCACATTGAGTTGTCCACAAGGACACCCAGGGTCTTTTTTTCTGAGCAGGTACAGTTAATTGAGAACCCGACTCTACTTCTTGGTGCTGCCATTATTTTTATTACTTTCCTCTCCCCAGCAGCATTATAGCTAAACAAAATTTACTGAAAGATAAAACATTTAGGAACTTGACTATTAACTATATAAAAACGATGTTAATGCACCATTATGGTTGATGTTTTAAGGCACAATTCAGGAATCATAGAATCATAGAATATCAGGGTTGGAAGGCACCTCAGGAGGTCATCTAGTCCAACCCCCTGCTCAAAGCAGGACCAATCCCCAACTAAATCATCCCAGCCAGGGCTTTGTCAAGCCTGACCTTAAAAACCTCTAAGGAAGGAGATTCCACCACCTCTCTAGGTAACCCATTCCAGTGCTTCACCACCCTGCTAGTGAAAAAGTTTTTCCTAATATCCAACTTAAACCTCCCCCACTGCAGCTTGAGACCATTACTCCTTGTTCTGTCATCTGGTGCCAGATGTTACATTTCTCAGAGCAACCATAACTGAGCAGACTTATCTGCAATGGGCCTGCTCCTGCCTCCATTAAAAGCAATGGGAATTATGGCACAGAATTTAATGGGAGCAGGCTTAGGCCCAGTGTACTATGGGTAAAAAATTCAAAAGTGCCTAAGGGCCAGCCAACACAGGATGTTAGTGCAAAGCAAGCCAGGAAGGGAATCTACAGTGCACTAACTTGCTGCGCAGTAATGTCCCATTGTGGTCACTGCTACAGAGCAGTGAAAGGCCATATCTACACTACACGTGTTGCAGCAGTGCAGCTGTGGTGCTGTAGCCATGCAACTATAGTGCCGCAACATAGACGCATGCTACAGCAAGTGAAGGGTTTTTTTCATCATAGTAACTCCACTTCCCCAAGCAACAATAGCTAGATTGATGGAAGCCTTTGTCCATTGACCTAGTTGTGTCTACACTGGGGGGTTAGGTCAGCATAGCTACGGTGCTCAAGCGTAGACTAGTCCAAAGCCCTAGCGTGTGCTTTGATGCACTTCCATTTCAAACAGCAGTAATGATAAACAGCACTATGGATGTTACTGCGCAACATGCTAGTGTGCTACACATTCACACCCTGGCTCGCCATGCACTAACACCCTGTGTAGACAAACCCTACATTTCTTTTGAAAATGGCACAGAGCCACTTTTGAAAAATTAAACTTAAGTCTCAATGAAACTCATCCTCATTCAGGATTAAGTTCATTCACAGGTTTGCTGCCTTTTTTCATTTGAATCCTTTGAGATATCTGAGAGAGGGAGAAAGCCTCTTACAATGTTATTAAAGCACACAGACTGCTATTGTCCATGTTCATTAGGCACCAATTCAGCAAAGTACTGAGGGACAGGCACAGCATTAACTTTAAGCATGTATTTAAGCCCATGTGTGATGGGGTCCTCGGTGGGTTGAGGAGCCTAATGGTTAGCATCTACTTGGTCGTGAGGCACTGGTAGGAGAACCCGGGCCTGCCCACTCCACCAGTCTCAGACCCAGAGCCCTAGGTAGGTCAGCAGCGTATGGCCTCCAGGAGGAGCCCTCTGAGCTACCTTCCCTGGATCGCTTCCTACCACGGCTTCCCTCCCTCAGCTTCTGGTCCCAGATAAGGGGAAAAGAACAGGATACCAAACTGCCAGTCCTGGCTGGGCTCTGCATACAATCCTGTTCCTTCAGGGAGGCGCCTCCAGCCCCTTTTGGCAGAAGCCTGCCGGGTACATCTGCACTCCACCCCAGACTCCCTCTGCTGAGCTGGGTTGCTCCTTTTCAACCCTGTTTCCAGGTGGAGCATGCTCTGCAGGGTTGGAGGGGCAGGGCTAGCTGGGCCCAGTACTGTCCTTTAACCCTTTCTGTCTATGGGGTTCATATACCCCATAACACCATGCCTGTTCAGCTAGGATTTAAGCACATGCTTAAAATTCCAGACCAAAAGGGCAATTTTTTTAATGTTATAAACATCTGGTAATTGGATTTTATAACAAAAGTGTGTCTAAAATGCTCTAATGAGAAAAAATAGATCCAAGCCAGCACCAATTGGGCCCCATATTCATGTGATCTTCATTCGTTTGTTACAATTAACTCTCTGTTTTCATCATGGCTGAGTTAGGTGATATGAGGGTCTCACCCCAATTCAAATTCAGAAATGGCTGGAATATCCCAATAGAAAGTAGTATGCACAGCAGGAGTTTCACTGCCATTAGCAGGTAGAAGATTAAGGTTATTTTCTATTAGACTTTATATAAACTTAATTATTTTAATGGCTCAAAATCAAGTACTAAAACTAGCTAATTAATGGCAAGCACAAGCTTGCCTATCTGAGTCCCATATGGGGCCATTGTATCATTTCATCACTGAGATTGCCTTAGACTATGAAAACAATTGCAGAATAGCCTGCACTTTCTGTTATACTCAGCTGCTGGTGTAGTCCCAAAAGTTGGGAGGGGCCAGGCCTGGAGCCGATAGGATCAAGGCATCCAGGGAATGCACTGACCGTCCTCTATTGAAACACTCAGGTTGGCAGTGGACCCACCCATCTGCTCTTCCTTGCGATGAATCCCCCACCATGATGCCCACAGGGGTGAATCTCGCCCTTCATCTCACTGCAGCCACCGACCATGATAGGGACTAAGTATCAATCTCAACAATCGCTACTGAGTGCCATGTGGTTTTCAGTTGCAGCTCCGCAGTTCAGTATTGTTATTCCCACAACTCAGCCGGATAGTTTAGACTGACAGCTCTAGAAATCATCTCCTTGTTTTCTCAGACTGTATTTTAGAGCAGTGCCTCTGCACATAAAACATTTATGGAACATGGCCACTGAGAGTCATAAAGTATTCAAAGCAAGGCCCAAGCTTTCACAGGAGCAACTGAGCAAATGATCAGGGAAAAGCTGCTGCTCTTTTGAGTACCAGATTCTTGTGGTACTGCAACATTGCCTGGGCATAACACACAACTTTGGAGGTACAGGTATTCTGAGGCCTATTTTCCTAGTCATCACCTTCAAATATCTCCCACAGTTCCCAACAATGCCACTTTGGCCCAAATCTCAATGGACAATGAGTTATGTGCATGCAGGGAAAGCAACATATTTGCCAATATACTACATTCCAGATCACAAAGATGTGGGAGTGGGGGTGGGTTCTTTGTGCACCCTTAAACTCTCTTTCCATGTGATGTTGGGTTAATCAATGAGATGCAAGGACTGCAGACCCGAGCCCTACTTTGTGTAATGTACCCACTGAAATAGGTGCCTCTTAGTGCAGATTCTGATGCAGAGATGACCTGCAGCAAAAAGTCAAACCAGTGGAAGAGCATCCAAAAGAATGAGACATATTTGTTACCATCTCCATACCACCAATCACCTTTCTGACAGACAAGAGTTAGAAGCAACACACATAACATGAAGAACTCAAACGTCTGTGCTAGTCTGCAATATTCGCTGTCCCCTGCAAGTTCTGCGATAGGTGGACTGGTTGCCCTTACCTTGTATTTATGCTTTTGTTTTCCCTGGGTGCTGTCTGCTGATTTTCTTTTTCTCCTCTTCTGTTCTAGTCACTGGATTGTTATTTGGTGACAATGCAGATTGGGTCAAGGTGTGGAGTGTCCAGATTTCTGAGAGCGACTATTTTTGTTTCAGGACAGATGGTTTCCAAATGGGACGTATGCTTGGCAGGTTCTGCAGAACCACTGTACTGTGCTGCATTGGTCCTGAGCTCATTTGACTCCTCACTGTCCTGCTTCTTGCCATGCATCTGGTTAGGTGTGTGACCAGCCTTCCTGTGACTATCACCTGAAGTGTCTCTGCAAATCATAAGGGATATTGCCTCTTTCCTGCTCTCTACACACAACTCACAACTACTTGAGCTGCACCTATCTGTCTAGGTCAGTGCTTATACGGCCCCCAATACTTAGTGTCTGAGCACTTCTATAGCAGCCTTACTTACATAAGTTACATTTTAGCGATGTGTAGCACGAGTGACGTGTTTACTTTTTACACATATTATGCTTCATATATGTAGTGTGTCATACTATTTTATAATATTAATGAAACACATTTTAAAAATGAAAAATCAAAAATTACAGCTAGCTGGGACATGCTAATTACGGACTACTTTAGTTTTTACTATGCAACTTGAAGCTTTTGAAATTGATCCATCACCATTTCCATAATTGCAAACAGTACCAAGACATAAAATGTTGAGTATGCGCCAATCATATTTTAGTGCTCAGCACTTCATGCGAGCAGCTGTTAATGAGTCGGAATGTATTTTTCACAGCATGCTATGATGAACTAATGACTAATCCAATATTCCAGATTTCAGAGCCTTTGCTTCTTTCACATGATTAAATCTGCAAGATGGAGAGGCCCATGTCTGTTGAATGACACTGCATGTAGCATGGAAGGTTTTTATTCGGGGTATGTGGAGCGTCCTTTCATCCACACCAAGATGGGAAATACGTAAATTACCAGTTAAAAAAAAATAGGACCTAGTCCTGCAAACCCTTATATCATGTGCAGTACTACTAGAAAGAATAGTTCCACTGGTTCTGGTGGGCCTATTCATGTCAATAAATGTTTTCTACCAGTCATGAGTATTTGCAGGATTCTATCCATATATGTTTGCAGACACCAGCAATCAATGCAGTCTGTGTTTCGCCAGTGTTCCTTCACAATTCTGCTGTGTCTATCTGTGATGCTGACACATGCTGTGGGGATATCTATGTTAGAAATTGCAGGGCCATGTGATAAACTGCACCTTTGATGGTCTCACCTGCTTCCCCTCCTCCACCAAGATTACTTCCAACATTCCAAGACTGAGCAGCTGCAAATAGCCACTATTTCTTAATCAAACCACCAGCCATAACATTGTTTCCTTCCTTTCCTTCCCACCTAAAAAACGAGGAATTTCTACACCCCCCCACCCCAAATTACAGCAGCCTGAAGCATAGAATGAGCAGTCTGTCCTAGCCCAGTGCCCAATTTATTGTCCCATAGCTCCCAAACCTTCATACATAGAAATGGGCACTTTATACTACCAGAAAGGGGGAATTCCTAATTCTTGCTTCAAAGCCCTTGATGATCTGGAAATATCAACATTTGATACCATGGCATTATTGGAGGAAGAGCTATTTTAGAGGTTTCTATACTTTCGTGGTTATAACTATAATGATCCATACAGGGATAATCGGGAGTGCGAGACGATGTGTGATGGTGTGTTATAAAGGTTATCAAAGCTTGGGGTAGCAGCATCACCAACACATCCCAGTCAAACTCTTAGTTCACAGTAGCCAATCAATGTATTCCTTAGATGCCACATATTTTACAGAAAAGCTATTTAGAAATCATAGAATCACAGAAATGTAGGGCTGGAAGGGACCTTGAGAGCTCATGTAGTTCAGCCGCCTGAGCTGAGGCAGGACCGAGTAAACCAAGACAATCCCTGACAGGAGTTTGTCTAACCTGCACTTAAAAATCTCCAATGAGGGGGATTCCACAACCACCTTTGGAAGCCTATTCCAGAGCTTAAACTACCCTAATAGTTAGAAAGTTTTTTTCCCCATATCTAACCTAAATCTCCCTTGCTGCAGATTAAGCCAATTATTTCTTATCCTACCTTCAGTATACATAGAGAACAATTGATCACAGTCCTCTTTCTAACAGCCCTTAACATATTTGAAGATTATCGTCAGGTCCTTCCTCAGTCTTCTTTTCTCAAGATTAAAAATGATCAGTTTTTTTTTACCCCTTCCTCATAGGTCAGATTTCTAAACCTTTCATCTTTTTTTTTTTTTGTGCTTTGCTTTCCTTTGTGTCTCTCTCCCCAGTGTGTCCATATCTTTCCCCTTTCTAATGCAGAGTTTAATATCTGAATACCATTTTCATATGCTTCGTATTGTGTCTTTTCCTCTTTAAGTTGCAAAACCAATATGAAGTAACCACATGGGAACAACTGGGTGCCAAATAACCATGTCTACTAAATATACACAAACATGCCAGGCCTAGCCATACACAGACTGCTGCTCTGACTGGTTTCTCGTGGTTTCTAACAAATAGAACACAGTGAGCACCACTAGAGGACTCACAAAATATTTAAAGGAATACTATCTTATTCCTGTACACTTCACCTCCACATTGGAGGGAAAGGAAAAATGTAATACATATTACATCTGTACACATATACACACACTCACACAAGTACGAGGCCTCCAATTTGGAGAAATGATGGTAATTTAATGTAACTGGTTCTATTTTTGGATTTTACCTAAGAAAATGTCATGTGTTCCAGGAAGGCAACTTCATTCCATACGTATCTACTTGCATCAGCTGCTATGTTTATCATAGTTTTAATATGAGTATTCATCAGTTTAAAGCATATTGTGTCTGAAATCAAAACAAGTCATTAGAAATCTGTCATTGTAACCATAAATTCTTATCTAAAGTAAGACAAATAGACCTGTAATTAACAACTCTTCAAAATATACCATGCGTGTCAATATACGCTGAGGCGCAGTGGGCTCCATTGGATAGGGTAAGCATTGCACTGGGACTTAGGAGACCTTGGTTTTATTCCCAGCTCTGCTGATGTCCTGGTGTGCGACCTTGGGCAAGTCACTTCACCTCTCTGTGCCTTTGTTTTCCTTCCCCCCCCTTTGTCCATCTTGTCTATTTAGACTGTAAGCTCATCGGGGCAGAGACTCTCTCTTACTCTGTTTCTGTACAGTTCCTAGCACAATGGAGCCTTGATCTCTGTTAGGGACTCTTAAGCTCTGCGGAGGCATAAATAATAATATGCCAAGTCCAAAACTTGTTAAGTAATCTTGCCCCATTTCAGATCCTGGCATTGTGTCATTAGTCTTCTTGCATTTGGAAGCTAGGAAACAGACTTAAATTAACATATCTGAGCCTGGTTCATTTGCAGATACTCTATTGATTTTGCATTCTTTACAGCTATCTAGCAATAACATGGCATAGACTCTTCTAACATTTTCCATTTAAATTGAAATAGACTTCCACTCTTACCATTCATGTTTTCACTATTTTCCCCATGGCTTCTCCATCTGCAGCTCAGGCAGAATTCAGAGTTTATGCACCTATCTTCAAAGAAGGGATGTGGCCAGCATGAGAAGGGATGTGGCCAGCATGGTTAGGCTGAAAGTATTCAGTAAAATAAGACTTTTTTTTATAACTATAATTCAAAAAGGGGGGGAAACTAATGCTTTAAGTTAGTGATGGATGTACTAACTATAGGTGACATTACAATGAAAATCATATTTCACACAAATAAATCTGTGTCAGTAAAGCATTTGTATGTCATAATAATTTATATTTTTAGCCATTTTACCATTATCCTTGAAAAATATGCTGAAAGGCACGCAGGTGTAGTTAGGGCAGAAGAGCACATTTGGAGTAGAAGCAAGTGGTTTTATTTATAGAATTATGTTAAATTTTTAAAAAGGCATCATACTTTGAAGGCAACTTGATCTGTTACTACCCTTTCTATCATAATAATACTTAGAGCTGGTCAAAATTTTTCAGAGGGAACAGTCTTTTGTTGGAAAATGTGCATTCAACAAAATCATAATATGCTGCAGGAAGTATCGATTTTGATAAAATTTCATGTAGACAAAACTCAAAATGATCCATTTTGACTTTTTCCTTTTGAAACAACTTTTTTGTCACCATCCCATCCATAACCTCACACAATAACCACTCAGAGCTACATTGTCACAGACCTCACGGTGGGGGGAGGGGAGATAGGCTAAGGCCCCCATTACTGCCTGGCTCAGATTACAGCCCTGAAAGGGAGAGTAGGGCTGTTTGCCTGACACTCCTCACCACAACCAAGTTGTCAGGGAAAGGGTGGAGAGTGGGAGGAGCTCCAGGTCTGCTCCTCCTATCCCAGCTGGTCAGTTGGAGTAGTTCACTGAGCACACAAGCTGCTCCATGAGAAAGTGAGAAGTTACTTACTGCATCCTAGAACAAGGGAGGAATTAGGATTCAGAGCCCCAATCTGCTCTCTGGTTTGCTCCACAGGGTAGGACGGCTATGCATTACCTCTTACTCAGAGCAGACTAGCAGGTTCCAAGGTAGCCATCAGACCTGAATGGCAGCAATAGATGTTTGCTGAGTCCAAAGTCAGGCTCTCCAGACCTGCATGGGGGAGGCAAGAGTGCAGAGGTGGGGGAGTAGATGCTGTGTACGAATGGAAGAGCAGTATATGTAGGAGTGGAGCGGTATATAGTACATGAGGAGCAGGTGATAAGCAAGTGATGGTGTGGGAGGAGGCACCCATAATGGATTTTATTATTGATTTGTCTTTTTAACCAACAATGTGAAGCAAACTCAGAAAACAGCATATAGAAGTATGTATAAACTCAGATACTGTATGAAACACACTAGAAATACTCAGACTCAGAGGAATCAGGTAAAAACCCTACAAAGAGCTACTCTAGGGAAGTTATAATAAACAAAAAGAGCTGGTAGGAAAATGTTTTTTTACCCAGCAGGAAATTTTTACTAAAACAAAAATATTTTAGTTTTAATTGAAAATTCCTTTAGAAAAAGTAGACTTGTAAAAAAACAAAACTTCTGTTTCCAACTTTCCAGTAAAAAAAAAAATAAAAAATGTTTGAGAAAAGCAGATAATTTCTGTGAAATTTTTAATTTAGTTCAAACCCAATTGTCCATCCAAAAGAAGTTTTGATGGAAATGTTTTAACCTGCCTTATAAATGAGCTATTTACAAAAGAAATTCTGTCCAGTATAAAATCGAACATGTGTCCTACCTACATCTTGTCAAGAGCCATGTTGGCATGTGCTTATTCACTGTGCAGCTCTTCCTCAGGTGAAGTTCTATGGCAGAATCAGGCCCTGTGGAGCTGACCTTTATATTACTAACACATCAGGTGTGAGCTACCCAATATTTCTAGTTCTGATGGGAAGTGAGATATCAGATTTTGAAAGCATCAACTGACTCAGATTACCAACTGGTCTTTTTACCACCCATCGCTTCAGTCCCAACTTGGTTTAATGACTACTCGCTTAGAACCAAAAAAGCTAAAATCTAATCTTTTTTGTTATTATTTATCTAAAAGAGCTGGTATGCTGCTTTTCGAACGGTTTTTCATTTACTCTTAATCTAGCAGTTCATGAGATATTGGTCGATAAAGTCACAGCAATCCTAAAGTGAGGGAAAAGAGCAAGGTACTGATGAGGATGATGCTTCTAAAGTTTTGTCTTTCCTAAGGAAGTTATTTTCTCCGTTTAGCTTTAATGAGCTCTGTGTAGAGGTTTTGCATTGCACCAGCTGTGTAAAGCATCCAGAGATGGACTGGGTCTGGCCCTCTGATGATTCTTCCAGGTAGTAGCGCCACACTAACTCCTTTCTAGAAGGCAAGACTGAGGAAAGAGGCTCTGGACAAGGTGTCCAAGCACTCAAGCAAGCTTCCAGAATAGCCCCTTGTGGCTATAGACAGCTGGGCACAAGTTTCAGCCTCAGGACCGGAGCACCTGGGACACGGGGCTTTACCTCACATTGTGTCGAACTATTAAGTAGTTTTGCAGAGATAACATGCAGTGATGACACATTTTAAAAATTACGTGTAGACTACTACATGGGCCTGATCCTGAGAGCTTCTAAGCAGCTGCAGCCCCTATGTAAAGGGTAAGGCTGTGCTTGGGTAAGGACTGTAGGACCGGCCCCACAGCTTTCCATGGCAAGTTTATTATTTCTCGTGCTTTGTGCTAGTACAGGGAAACGCTTGCAATTACACATACACACACTAGAGATTTGTATACATTCCATGTGAGTGCCTTTGTGCTTCTATTTGCTGCTTTTTTCTCATTATTACTCACTCCATATAAAGTGCTTTCCTCATGGGGAGCTAATGAAGCTTTTGCAGCTTACAATCCCCGCACTATCCTAGTGCCGCGCAGCTTCCATCTGTTACCATATCTGATTAATTATAGCCGCATTATATTTTCACCTAGCAATATACTTGCTAGGAAAGACAACATGATTATAATACTTAGCATTTACAGAGTGCTTTACATGTTCAAAGCACTTTAAAAACACCATCTAATTAATTAAACAAAAGACATCCTGCCAATGCCGATATCACAGATAGGCATCGTTTATGGAAAAAATGAAGAGAACCTTATGTATTCCGAGAGAGGAAATGCAGGAGAGAACTCACAATAAATACTAAGTTATGTAAAATCTATTTGAATTGATACTCAAGATCAAAAGGGCCCTCATTTTCAGAGGGCAAGTTCTCAGCACTTCATGAAAGTCAACCTCCCCCTTTTAAGGTGTGTCAAGTTGGGCACCTAAAATAGCTAGTCACATTGGAAAAGCTTGGGCCATTGATCCCAAGACTTTTTGGTTAGCCCAATCAATCACCTCTCCCCAAATCCTCAGGGTGGCCCTGCCACTCTTTTTCAGCTCTCTAACAGATGTAAACCGTTTCCACAACTCTGCTTTAACACAGAGAGACATTTCTGAGGGTACGTCTATACTTACCTCCGGGTTCGGCAGTAAGCAATCGATCTTCAGGGATCGATTTATCGCGTCTTGTCTAGACGCGATAAATCGATCCCGGAAGTGCTCGCCGTCGACGCTGGTACTCCTGCTCTGCGAGAGGAGTACGCGCAGTCGACGGGGGAGCCTGCCTGCCGCGTGTGGACCTGCGGCAAGTACCTTGTATTTCGAACTAAGGTACTTCGACTTCAGCTACGTTATTCACGTAGCTGAAGTTGTGTATCTTAGTTCGAACTGGGGGGTTAGTGTGGACCAGCCCTAAGTCTTACAGTAAGAATTTTACACAGTGATTCCTTCATTGAATCCAATAACTTATGGCTGAAATAGAGCATGTCCCAAGTGCCTCCTTACACTAAATCAGTCATCATCTTTTTTTTTTACATAAAAAACAAGAGTCAATCCATTTTAAAGGTGAACACTGCAAAGAGTTTAATCTCATCAGGAAATATTTACACAAGATTCAGTGGCTAAGGTTTTTGACCTTGATTGTTCACGGAGGACATTTCACCACCAGTTTGCTTATCTTTAATCTGCTGAGCAGACACAAGCATTCAAAGATAAGAGATTTACTTGTGGCAGTAAATCCTTGATTGCTAAAGCAATGATTGAAAATCCATTAGTGAACAAGCTCTGGTTCGATTGCTGCATTTCTTGTGTTTTACTCCTATGCTGCTCATATATCATTACTGAAGAGGACTCCCTGAAAAGGGCACCAATTTTAGCTGGACTGGCAGACGTGTCCAAATTTCAGGAAGACTCCAGTACTTGATTTTGATCACATTAATTGCTGATATTTTAGCAATACCCAGTCAGAGTTTTGGATTCATAAACTGAGTGTCAGCTTCCATTCTTTGCACATGGCCCATTTCCCAAATTCCCTGACACACTACACAGGATAAAGAAATCGGCTCCCAGAGTCACTTTGCCAATTGAGGAATACATTTTCAGCACACTGGATGTGGAATTTGGTACCTCTCTCCAAATTAACTACAGATATACCATACACCAGCCTGGAAATGTACCTTCATAGCTGTTCACCTATTGATGCTATTACTGGCCAGCAAGCCTGGTGACCAAACTGGCATATCTGAGCACACGGGGCCATGCATTCTGATTAGTATAGTGGCACATGGTGCTAAGTTAACACATTTTCACTGTACCTAAACGTTGTAACAATGTAAGAGAGCTGTAGCAATTCCATGAATTACTAGAGAAAGCACCATCTGTTCACCACTGTGTTACTCCAGACTTGCAATGACGTAACTCCATTGATTTGAATGGAATTACACAAGCATAAAACTGGAGTAATGAGTGGTGAAATCAGGCACTGGACATTTTTCCACCTGTAACAATGGAGTAACAATTTTTGTAGTATTTCCCATTCTAAATACAGGGAATTACACCAAAATGGTGGTAAAAAAAATACTACAGCATTATCAACATCCACCTTAAATGGTACTCATCGTATAAAGAAATATGAAATAAAAATAGAAAGACAATTATTACAAAATGAGAATCAAATGAAAGTAAGGCCTTATAAACATTTTTACAGAACCTGTGTGATGTTAAACACATACCTGACAAGAAAAAAGAGATCCGATATTGGAGAGTGAATTCTTTCTCTAGCCGCTGACTTGTTTTCAGTGGGCTGGTATTAAAAGTGCATAAATAGAAGGTAATGTTAACGCACTGCCATTGTGAAACATTTTCAAAGCTGAATGATAGGATTTAATACACTGATCCTGCAAACACTTTGACATTCAAATACTTCTCTTATTTCAGGTATTAAAGCACCTCACCATCTTTAATGTATTTACTCTTCCAACACCACGTGATGTAGAGTGGTGCTATTATTCCTTTTGTACAGAGAGATTAAGTGACTGCCCCAAGATCAGACAGGAAGCCTATAACAGGCCAGTGAATTAAACCTGGTTTTCTGAAGTCCCAGGCTAATACCCTAACCACTGGGCCACTCTTCCTTGCTAGAGAACTTTACTTGGATAATTAGTAGCACAGAGGCTAATTGCAAATTTTTGTTTGTTTTGATGGAAGAAATCCCACTTTCTCTCATTTTAATTTTTTTTTCTGGTGGGGGAAAAAGGGACTTGGGAAGAGTTGGGACTCAAAGTGAGAGAAAGTGTGGGGAAAAACCCATTTTCATCTTTCCCCCACTTTTCCAATGTGGGGAAAGTTTAAGTGGGTTTTCCCCAAAATTTTGACATAAGCATTTGTAACAGCGACAGACCCAGGTTGTTGGTGGGCAGGATTGAACCTTGGACCTTTGAAACTAAATGCATGAGCCTCTACCGCATGAGCTAAAAGCCACACGGCTGTTAGCTAATGCTGTAGAGCAGACTCATTAATCTCTCTCCAAGTGGTCTTGGTGCCACTAGATGGGCCAGAACACCAGACTCAGGAGGTGTGTGGGTTACACATTTTCAAAAATGTTTGTAGAAATTTTTGCTGAAAAATTTCATTGGAAGAAAAAATTAAACGAAAATGGCAATTAGTATTGCTGCTTTCACTGGGTTTGCTTTCATGAGTTAACTTATTCATGTGCCTAAGTATTTGCAGAATCAGGGCTTAATACCTTGCCTCACCCATGATTTGTCAATGCTTCCCCGTAAAACCAAAACTACTGAAGTCTGAGAGGCAAAAGTCTTGAGCTGCTGCTTAGGCTCTCCATCGCTCATTTCACATGAGCAGCAGGCACCAGTCAAACTGTGCTAAGCTGTGTACAGAAACTAACATGTGTGTAGGGTTTAGACTTGCCTCATAAATAATTATCTAACCCTCTGCACTTACTATAGGTCTTTTTATACAATGGTCTCAAAATGCTCTACAAATGTTCATGATTACAAATTGGAATGTTTCCTCAAAGGGAACTCTAGCTTCCATGTTACCTGTTAACTCAAGGCTAGTGCCAAAGGCACAGTTCAGCCGAATGATAATAAAATGTGTCTCTTTGCTCCCCTCCCATGCTGTGTAAAATTTGCTTTTAGGCCCCAATCCTGTAGCACTTCTCCATACAGAACGGACAGTGCATTCAGTGAATGACGCACATAGGGAAGAGCTACAAGTCTGAACCCAATAGGTCGAGCTAGGGTTGGGGATGGAGCATCAGTCCCAGTCTTTCCCTAGGGATTAAACTGATTGCAGCTCTTTTGGCAGAGCTGGACAAAAAAATGCTAAGCATGTTTAGTAAAAAAATTGGTAAAAATGAAATGTTTTTTGTTTCCTTCAACATTTTCCACAAAGTTTTTAGTTTTGCAATGAAAAATTTCTAACTACACATTTTTATGGGAGAAATCCCACTTTCTATTATTTTAATTCTTTTTCTGGTGGGAAGGAGGTTGTATTAAAAGTGAAAGTGTGATGAAAAGAACCCCCTTTACCTTTTCCTCACGTTTCTAGGAGGGAGATTAGAAAAAAAGAGCAAGTGGGATTTTCCCCACAATTTTGAAATAAACATTTCCAAAAATGTTTGTGGAAATTTTTATTGAGAAATTTTGATGGATAGAAAAAATAAAATGAAAATGATCTTTTGCAAAAAAAATTTATTGTGATTAAAACTCCTTTTTTTAAATTAAAAAAACTATTACAAAAATGTTGACCAACTCTAAACCCAGGTTACCTGTGTTGGTCTAGATACATAGTTAACCTGACCTCTTTCTAAAAGGTATGAAATATTATGTATTTGAAGCAATGGCAAAAAAGTATTAAAAGGGAGAGGAAAAATTCAAAATGAATTTTTAGCAGATGTGATGAGCAGTTCAGGACAGTGGATCTTAATTTTAAATAGACAATGAAGCCAAGAGCAGTTGAGCAACACTTTAAATCGATACCATTTCACAGAGGGAAATTTTGTTCAAAGGCCATTATCATAATCTACACCAGGTGGCAGATTACATCAACTCTAGAAACTGCCTGGCACATGTGGAACTGTATCCAAATTGCACAAGATTAGATGGGAAACCAGATATTATTTCTTTGCAAGATTTAACACTATTCTGCAAGTCCCAAAATGTGCCTACAGCAGTGGCACAACTGCCTGGGCAACAGCATGTCGGGGACTGGAAACAGGAAACATTTGTGCATTAAGCAATGCCACTGTAATTCAAATTCGGTTTAGACAAGCATCAGCTCCACATCTGAAGACGATGTTATGTGAAGATGGAGCACCTACTTTTGGCCCTTGCCCTGTGCTTGGACTGAACAAACAGGTTATTGCTCCCCTTCACAGCTCTGCTCCCTTCAGGATTGGGGCCTTGGACATTAAGGGCAAGACTGTGCCTTGTAGGGTTAGATCCTGCAAGGTGTTGAGCACTCGGCCCTTTACCAAGCACAGCACTGAGGCGGCATGTGCTTCATTTGAATCATGTGAGTAGTCCCGCAAGTCTCAAGGTGCAACCCTGCGTTGGAGGCAGTCTGAAGCCGTACCACCATAGGGATCTGCTAGAGGGATTGAGCCTCGGGGGGCAAAATCCCATCACACGCTCCCCCGTGCACGCAGGGGGTGCATGGACTGCAGCCTATCTGGGGATTTCTCTAGCCCCAAGTTACTGCTGTATCAGAGAGCCTCACAATCTTTAGTGTATTTATCTTCACAACACCCCTGTGAGGCAGGGCAGTGCTATTATCCCCATTGTACAGCTAGGAAACTGAGGCACAGAGAGACTTGCCCAAGGTCACACAAGAAGTCTGGTAGAGCAGGGAATATAAGCCATGTCCCTCCACCCTAACCATTGGACCAACCTTACTAGCATACCTAACCCATTCCAGGCAATGCAAAGAGGTAAGGACTGGGGCCTTGGCCTCCTCCCTATCCCTTCCTTTCCACTTTAGGAGAACGTGCACCTCCAGGGACACATGGAGGGAACAGCCCCTGTCCTCAGACTGCTATTGCCCCTGGTACTTGTGCAGGGTGCAAAAGGCTGTCTGCTTGCCCCTCCCCCCACCCAGGCCCCAGGGTTGGTAATCACATGCCTGTCACATGCCCTAACATGCCAAATGTTCTAACTTGCCTCATTGGGCCAGCTCCTCAGCTGGTGTAAGCTGGCGCAGCCCCATCTCTAGTCCTTAAAGTTTAAATATTTGTCTCAGCTCGTCCCCTTTTCTGAATTCCACCATGCCTTGGTATGATTGCAGGCTATCCCTGCCATGCAAAGGGGAAAGTAAAAATAAACTGCTGCATACCAATGAATCAAGGCACTCCCTACACCCTACTTTAGTGCTGGAAGTTCCAGGTTCTCCTATAATCACCTGAGAGATAAAGGCCTTCAGTGCCTTTATGTGGAGAAATGGTAAAATGAATGTCAATCTGAAAATACCTCCCAGTGCAAAGACACCAGGTAGATAAAGACTGAGCACTAGAAGCTTGTCTGTGCTTTGTGGGCGGTGGTTTGCATGGGGGGTGGGGTGGGGCTGCAGGATGTATCCAGCTCACTAGCAGAATACTTTTGGGAATGATTTGCTCAACAAATGCAACTAATTTTGGCCCCTAATTTGTAGGATTTTCTCCTTCTAGCCTTGCATTGATTGTCATGAGTTTTAATGATATTCCACGGAAATATGTCTAGCTGGGCATCACCGGGGCATGTTCTTCTTAAAAGACAGTCCAGACCAGAGAGGATTGTGCTGGGCCAGGTTCCTCTGGTCAGCTATCTGCCCAAGAACAGCAGTACAATTTAGTCCTACTGAAAGGACTTAAATTACAAATGGTTTTTGCTACTTAGTAAAGCAAATCCAAATAAAATAAAATACGGTCACCTGTTTGAAACACAAACAAACAGTTGGGACCCTTACAAAGCCTCATCGTTTTCGATTTTGACAGTTGCCATTGTTGCTAACTGCATTGCTATTTTCATAGCTGAATCTTTGCTTTCCAAGTATTTATCCTTTCATCACCAAACGGAAAAAAGAGGAGAAGAATTATGCTCCCTGATGCCTTTTGAGCCATAGCTGACACTGAAAGGACAGCGGGTGACAACCCAAATTTAGAAACAATGGTTAATGTTAAACTAGTCTATCTTATCCGAGACTGTAATCTTTGGGGAAGGAGCCATCTTCGTTTTGTGTGTGCATACAGTGTCTTAGCACAATGGGGCAGCAGTCATTGAGCTTCTAGGCCATACAAATAATAAATAAAGATAATGTATAATAGTGAAACCATTGAAAGAAGTGGGATTTAATCCATGAGTTGAGGACAAAATTTGACCCAATATATTTTAAGAGTGAAATTCTTTCTTAACCCCCCCCCACAAAAAAAAACTAATGATGTGTGATCAATATATTGAATTGCTAGCATTTGTTTGATTAAACTCTACCCTATGTCCCTGTAAAAATGTGGAATTGCGTAAATCTAGCAAGTTAAAGAAGTATGGGCTGGATGAATGGACTATAAGGTGGATAGAAAGCTGGCTAGATCATGGGTTCAACAGGTAGAGATCAATGGCTCCATGTCTAGTTGGCAGCTGGTATCAAGTGGAGTGCCCCAAGGGTCAATCCTGGGGCCGGTTTTGTTCAATATCTTCATTAGTGATCTGGAGGATGTCATGGATTGCACCCTCAGCAGGTTTGCAGATGACACTAAACTGGGAGGAGTGGTAGATACACTGGAGGGTAGGGATAGGATACAGAGGGACCAAGACAAATTAGAGGATTGGGCCAAAAGAAATCTGATGAGGTTCAACAAGGACAAGTGCAGAGTCCTGCACTTAGGACGGAAAAATCCCATGCACTGCTACAGACTAGGGACCGAGTGGCTAGGCAGCAGTTCTGCAGAAAAGGACCTGGGGATTACAGTGGACGAGAAGCTGGATATGAGTCAACAGTGTGCCCTTGTTGCCAAGAAGGCTAACGGCATTTTGGGCTGTATAAGTAGGAGCATTGCCAGCAGATTGAGGGACGTGATCATTCTCCTCTATTTAGCATTGGTGAGACCTCATCTGGAGTACTGTGTCCAGTTTTGGGCCCCACCCTACAAGAAGGATGTGGATAAATTGGAAAGAGTCCAGCGGAGGGCAACAAAAATGATTAGGAGGCTGGAGCACATGACTTATGAGGAGAGGTTGAGGGAACTGGGATTATTTAGTCTGCAGAAGAGAAGGATGAGGGGGGATTTGATAGCTGCTTTCAACTACCTGAAAGGAGGTTCCAAAGAAGATGGATTTAGACTGTTCTCAGTGGTACCAGATGACAGAACAAGGAGTAATGGTCTCAAATTGCAGTGGGGGAGGTTTAGGTTGGATATTAGGAAAAACTTTTTCACTAGGAGGGTGGTGAAGCACTGGAATGGGTTACCTAGGGAGGTGGTGGAATCTCCTTCCTTAGAGGTTTTTAAGGTCAGGCTTGACAAAGCCCTGGCTGGGATGATTTAGTTGGGGTTGGTCTTGCTTTGAGCAGGGGGTTGGACTAGATGATCTCCTGACATCCCTTCCAACCCTGATATTCTGATTTTATGATTGAAATCACTGATTCTTTGATTTTCTGTCTGGTTTGTTGGTTTTATCTTAAAATCAACAAGAATATTAAAATAATCACAAGAGTTAGGTTTTATTCTTTGAATGCATGAATGGAAAGAGAGATGAACAGACTATGGAGTTATATTAATCAAAGTGTTCAATGATCAGAGAGACTTTACATTTTTCAGTTAAGGACTTTTGTCCACTCTAAAAGATTTTCAACTAAGCAATAATTTCAACTGTTACTTACACTAACGAAAAATAAGTGATCACAACATGAGTTATATGCATCCTGATCTGAAAGTAGAAGCACATAACAGAAGGCAAACTCAAAAGTCTGAATGTTGACCTGGATAAAAATAAAGAACTATTGTGGTTATAATACTAAATTTTCATAGATTGCAGAGTAAAGAAGGATCATTCTGTTCATCTAGTCTGACCTCCTGAGTAACACAGGTCAGAGAGTTTCATTCAGCGATTCCTGCATCGATCCCAAGAGCTGAGCTTTTCTGGTTTATTCCAAATGTTTTCTTCATATGAAACTCCGTGTGCTTTTATTTTCTTTAGTGTTCCCCCCTCTTCCAGATACTAATGCAGTACACATCTCCACTTCTTGCAGTCACTGTATGCATGTACATGGCATATTGCCATTGTGGTGATTAAGATAAAGCATGCTTAAAACGTGAGCTAATTATCCAGCAAAGATTCATACACTGGTATTTCCCCTGTTTACATGACTCATCTCTCCTGCGTCACATGACACAGAAGCATGGAAAACAGAACTCGCATTCAACAGAACTGGGATGTCTACACTGCAGCTGGGAGTGACCCTCCCAACCCAGGCAGACTAGTCTGGCACTAGATTCGCTCCACCGAAAGCACTAGAAATAGCAGTGTGGATGCTGCCTGCCCAGGTGGCGGCTCAGGCTGACCTGAGCTTGGGCCCGGGAGGCAGGGCAGGCTTGACCTCTTGCAGCAAGCATGAGCAGCCGTGGGTGCTGCAATGTCTACACTACCCTTTTTAGTGTGCTAGCTCGAGCGAAGCTAGCACGAGTGTGTCTACCCAGGCTGGGAGGTATGCTCCCGGCTGCAGTGTAGACATCCCCAAGGGACTTGGAAGAGCCCACGCAAACCCACTCAGCTGTCCAGCTGCATATGGGTAACAACATGTGCAATGGCAGAGACAGGCCAGTACAGTAAAGACACAGACTGCAAACATGGAAAGACAAAGCCCCCGAAACAGCAAAGCGCTGGGAGCAATCCTACGACCTCACAGGCCTACTCCGGGTGCTTTAAAATAAGCAGGTGCTTAAGCGCTTTGCTGGATCAGGGCCAAAGAACTAAGGGAGGGGGCAAGCTTGTGACTGAAGGGCAAGTGTCGCCTCCCCATCGTTCTTCTCCCTGCCCCTGCACAAGATGTAACCCCTCCCCTCACTCCCACAGAATGGAACGCTGCAGGAGATCTCCTGTGTATTCGCAATTCATATACAGGGCAATATGGCCCATAAACACATGAGAACCCCACGCTTTTCTGCCTTAACATATTACCTACGTGGCAAACCCCCTTGGAGACAATGACAGTTACCAAACGCTCACATTAACACTACTGCATGCTGCTTTGATAGCTTCTCTGAGGCAGTGTGGTCTAGTGGATAGGGAGGGCCCTTCATTTTCAGTTTTTATTTTATTTAATTTTTCCTGGGAATTTATCGGTGTCTATTAATACCACAACAAAAACAGGTGAAAATGGGTGGAAAAAATATTAGTAATTTTTCAGGCTAAATATCGGGGTTTATTTTGATGACAGAAGGACAGGAGAAAAAAGTATTCAGTAGATTAATCCAATGTGGTTTGGTGCAGAACTAAAACAGAACTCAAAACACAATGCCACAATGCCTTAAACTCTGAGTTTAAGAAAACAATGTGTCTCTAATCCTCAAATAAAACTTTTCATGTGAATAAAGAATTTACTGTTGTAGACTTAGAACTATTAGCCTATAAATATTTACGTTTAATAATTGGGTCACACCATTTGCAGCGCATACACTCAACTTCATCTTTTTCTCCCGTTTTTGGTTTTTTAAAACTTTTGAATACTTCCTTGTGTTCTGAAACATATTCTGATACAGATTTTCATTTTCTTCCTATTTTAGTGTCAGATCTCTAAACCGTTATCTGCTAACAGCTTGAAATGCATACGTGGTGGGCGTGAGATTCATCAGTACGTCCAGATACGTACGCACTTCAGAGCTTGTGTGCGTGCCTGTTTGTTTATTGTGCGAATCTTATCTAAACTAATACATAGCCTTGCTTCAACAGACAGCTTGACATATACACACAGACTAAGGTATTATCATAATACATAGATCTCATGCAATGTATTGTATTTTCCTAATAAAACAAGTTATTTTTTATATATTTTGAATGATACAAAAGTAGGATGAAAATCGGGGAAAAATGAATAATACTTTTTGTAAAACTTGGGATTTTTTTCTGTAAAAATCGGTTTAAACTGAAAACGAAAGGGCTTATAAATAGGGTACTGGCATTGGGAGTCAGGAGACCTGGGTTCAGATCCTTAATCTGCCACTGACCTGCTGTGTGACCTTGGGTCACTTCTGTTTCCCCTCCCAGGCTTTGTCTGTCTTGTCTATTTACAGTGTGAACTTTGGGACCCGGACAGCCTCTCGCTATGGGTTTGTTCAGCATCTAGCACAATGGGACATCTGAGCACAACTACAATTCAAACAAATAATGACCTCATGCCTCCTTTAAAGTAGGAGAAATGAAATGTGATTTTATAAGCATATGAAAAGTTTGAAGCGGGAAGGTGTGACCGGTAATAATGTGGATTAGGTGTTTTATTTAAAACCCTCACATTTTTCAGCATGCAGGTGTTTCCACTTTATGGCCAAGAGAGTTGCATCTTTGCAAACTGTACCCTGAAGAGTTAGTGCACTCAGAAGCCATGCCTGTCACTAATGGTGTCCTATTGTTTGGCTGCATAATATGAGATAAAATTTGCAATGCTCTTTAATTAGGGGTCCCCTCCGTGTTTAGATAAATTCTCACACCAGGTGCAAAACAGAGCATATCTCAGATCAAATAAGATTATTTTCCCATTCAAATCAGTTTGACTATTGGAATTCTCTCTCCCGAGTTCCATTGATACATACCAATACCAAAGCCATCAGCCAATGAGTCCCTGCAATACCAGGACCAGCATTCAAGACCACACTATTTCAAAACACTTAGCTCTACCTAGTGAGCAAAAGTAGCAACCCCACCACCTCGGTCAGCATAGTCTACATTGGCTCTGGATGCTTTCTTCACTCCTACAACTAAAAGGTTGATACAGAGCATATTTAAAAATTAAAACCTAGAAAAACAGTCCAGCTCACTTTGTTGATTGTGATGCTTTAAGAATATGCAGTCCAATTTGAAAAACTGCTCCTGAATAGTCACAATTTGTACATTACATAATGATTTTTAAAGCCAGTGCCTTGCATGGCTAATCAGGAAAACTATAGAAGTCCTCTTGGTTGAAATGGAATTTCGTTTACTGTGAGTCACATCATTGTGTTATGGGTCCTTGGGAACTATTAACATACAGCCAATACAAAATCCTGGCAAATGGTATAACGTGCAAATATCCGTGCAAATCCCAGAACAACGTTGGCACTGATGCTATTGCAGTCACAGATGAATTTGCCAAATTGATTTGAATGAAATTCTGAATTAAAAAAACCTAAAATGATGCCTGGTTTAAGCCTTAGGTTTTTAAGGGCTCAGCACCCATAACTGGAGCTCAATTTCCCAAAGCTCAGTTCCCATTTAAGCATCTAAATCAAGGCCAGGTTTTCTAACTGTCAGGGTGGTTAAACACTGGAATAAATTGCCTAGGGAGGTTGTGGAATCTCCATCTCTGGAGATATTTAAGAGTAGGTTAGATAAATGTCTATCAGGGATGGTCTAGACAGTATTTGGTCCTGCCATGCGGGCAGGGGACTGGACTTGATGACCTCTCGAGGTCCCTTCCAGTCCTAGAATCTATGTATCTATGAATCTATGAATCTATAAGATAGCTCAGCACCCAATGTGCACCCCTTTTGAAAATCTGCCCAAGTATTTTAATACAATTGTTTATGCCTGAATTCACCATCTCTTTGGTTCAGTTTTAATCCCCACAAACATAGTTTGCAATGGAAACAGCAAGGAAGCTATAAAGATTCTTTTGGACAATCTGGGGAAGATCTTCAACTGGTGTAAACTGTGATAACAACTATTCACAGCATCTGAGGTTGGACCCCTCATACCTTAATATGTTAAAAGAAAGCTTAAAAGCACATTTAACCTGCTTGGGACCAAATTGAGTCCCAATTTATTGTATACCCCACACCACTGCATCATGTTCAATAGGATTAACCAGGATGTAAATCAGTGTACAATTTAACTCTTATGGCCAGGTTCAGCCAGGGCCGCCCGGGGGGGGGCAAGTGGGGCAATTTGCCCCAGGCCCCGGGCCCCGCAGGGTCCCCCACGAGAGTTTTTCGGGCCCCCTGGAGCGGGGTCCTTCACTCGCTCTGGGGGCCCCGGAAAACTCTCGCGGGGCCTGGGCCCCCGGAGCTTCTTCTGCTCCGGGTCTTCGACTGCAATTCGGCGGCGGGGGGTCCTTCCGCTCTGGGACCCACCACCGAAGTGCCCTGAAGACCCGTGGCGGGGGGTCCTTCCACCCCGGGACCCGCCGCCGAAGTGTGGCAGGAAGACCCCAGGCCCCCTGAATCCTCTGGGCAGCCCTGGGTTCAGCCATGGTGTAAGACCCTGCAGCAATTTTTGATGTCAATGGATCAGCACAATGTACCCCAGCCCAGAAAGTGCCTGGCCACAGTAAAACCGGCTGGGAGGGGCCATAAGGGGAAGAAAATCCTGTGAGGTTCATCCTGTGGAGTTTTTACAAAATTCCTCCACTGAGAGAGGGAGTTGTCTAGCTTGATCAGGACTAGAGGTAAAACCACAGTTGGTCCCTTTATACACTTCTACCTTGATTTAAGGCTGTCCTCGGGAGCCAAAAAATCTTACCGCATTATAAGTGAAACTGCGTTATACTGAACTTGCTTTGATCCACCGGAGTGCGCAGCCCCCCCCCCCCCCCCCCCCCCCCCCCGGAGCGCTGCTTTACCGCGTTATATCTGAATTCGTGTTATATCGGGTAGCGTTATATCGAGGTAGAGGTGTATTTTCCACAATCATTCACAATTGCAATTGCTGCTTTGGATATACAGATTTGCTGATACACACATTGGTTGTCTCCCAGCACCACCTTTGATGTGTATTTACCAATCAGTGTGCTCCACTTCAAAGCTGCTCTTTGCTGTAACCTGACCATCATGCTTCTGCGTGTTAGGCATCCTGGCTGGGGACAGGGCCGGTGCAAGGAAGTTTCGTGCCCTAGGCACCCCCCCCCCCCCCCCCCCGCCCCCCCCCGCCCCCCCCCCCTGAGGCGCCCTCCCCCGTGGCAGCCCCCCCCCCCGCCCTGAGGCACCCCTCCCGCAGCAGCTCCCCCACCCCAGGGAGCAGTGCGGCAGCTCCCCATCCCAGCTCACCTCTGCTCCGCCTCCTCCCCGAGCATGCCGCCCCCGCTCTAATTCTCCTCCCCTCCCAGGCTTGCAGTGCCAAACAGCTGATTGGCGCCGCAAGCCTGGAAGGTGGGAGAAGTGGAGCGGCCGCTGCCCCGGGAGAGGGAGTCTAAGCCGCACGTGTCAGCGCACCGCCGGCAGCCCAGCCCAGGAATGCTGTAAAAAAAAATGGGGGCACCGCTTTTTGGCGCCCCCAAATCTTGGCGCCCTAGGCAACCGCCTAGTTTGCCTTAATGGTAGCACTGGCCCTGGCTGGGGATATCAGTCTGAATTCCACTCACTGTCTGCCTTTAAAGTGTTATGTAAAGCCTTCGCTCAAATGCAATTGTAAGATCTGTAACTTGTATCATTAAGTTCTGCAACCTTTTTGCAGACTTTGTAACTTCAGTTATTGTTATTGCCTTTTAAGTTTTGTAACCTTTGCAAGCTTTGTGGCCTTTTTAGGTTGCCCCTTGTATGAACTTCCAAGCTTTGTAATATCCCATCCCTCAGAGAAAGTGTGAACGAGGGAGTGTGAACAAGGGAGTGTGTCATAACTATAAAGGGAAGGGTGGCAGCTCTCCTGTGTACTGTGCTATGGAATCCCTCCTGGCCAGAGACACCAAATCCTTTTACCTGTAAAGGGTTAAGAAGCTCGGGTAACCTGGCTAACACCTGACCCGAAGGACCAATAAGGGGACAAGATACTTTCAAATCTTGGGAGGGGGGGAAAGGCTTTTGTGTGTGCTCTTTGTTTTAAGGGGTTGTTCGCTCTTGGGACTGAGAGGGACCAGACATCAATCCAGGTTCTCCCCATCTTTCTAAACAAGTCTCTCCTATTTCAAACTTGTAAGTAAAAAGACAGGCAAGGCGTCTTAGATTTACTTTGTTTTCTCAACTTGTAAATGTACCTTTTACCAGAGTATTTATCTTTGTTTGCTGTACTTTGAACCTAAGACAGAGGGGGGTCCTCTGAGCTCTTTAAGTTTGATTACCCTGTAAAGTTATTCTCCATACTGATTTTACAGAGATGATTTTTACCTTTTTCTTTAATTAAAAGCCTTCTTTTTTAAGAACCAGATTGATTTCTCCTTGTTTTAAGATCCAAGGGGGTTCGGATCTGTATTCACCAGGAGTTGGTGAAAGGAAGGTGGGAGGAAGGAGGGGGGGATGGTTAATTTCTCCTTGTTTTAAGATCCAAGGGGGTTTGGATCTGTGTTCACCAGGGAATTGGTGAAAGGTTTCTCAAGGCTTCCCAGGGAGGGAATTCTTGTGATGGTGGCAGCGGACCAAAGCTAAGCTGGTAGATAAGCTTAGAAGTTTTCATGCAGGCCCCTACATTTGTACCCTAAAGTTCAAAGTGGGGATACAGCCTTGACAGAGTGTATGTGGGACTGGGCAGAGAGGAACTGCAAGGAAAGAGGAGCCCGGAGACAGGAACCAGGAGCCAGGTGTGTCTGATATAATCTGCCCTGAGAAGGAGTCTGCCCTGTCATGAAGTGCTGTAAAGAAAAGAAAAACCTGGTATGCATGAAAGGAACTGGTCTGGGAATGCTTCTCGGTGACGGACACAGAAAGGAAACTCAGTGTACGTGACAGGAGCCGCCCAGTTCCAAAATAAGAGGAAGAAGGCATGCACACAAGCCCCTGCTTCTTGACCCTCTCAGCAGCCTGGATTCGTGACCGCAGACAGACACACCAGATCTACCACGCTTCAGCTTCTCGGCCTCCATGCTGTCTCCGGTAACTCTCTGCCTGTGTAAGTGTGTGGGTGCATGAGGGTATGAATGCAGTGAATGTGTGCGTGTATGAATAAGCTCCATCTCTTTTCTATCTGACCCAACAGCAGCATCGTAATAAAACTAATACAAGTGTAACCCTGGGTTGGTTTTTAGGGGAACAGAGGTAACATAAAGGACAGTGCTTTTCTTTTCCTGTCATTCCCCCTGTATCCAATCTGAATTACTGACCAATTAACACTGATCTGACACAGTCCAATTCTCCCTTCAGATACACCATTATATCTCACTGAAATCACAGTCACCTGTGCGTGCTTTTACCACGGTAGGTTTGAGCTGCTGAGTTAAAAAGAAATGTACAGTGCAACAAAGTAACAAAAACTCATTCTTATAGTAGGGAAGGGGACAGCAAAACTTTCAATATTTCTTTCAATTCAAAGAATTGCCAAACCCACCTGCATTTTTATTCAAAAGTTCTCTACAACATGTATCTGTGGGTAAATTTTCTAAGTGCCCAATTGACTTTCCATGTGATTTAGGGCAGTGGCTCTCAATCTTTCTAGACTACTGTACCCCTTTCAAGAGTACAGTCAACCTGTGGAACTCCTTGCCTGATGAGGTTGTGAAGGCTAGGACTATAACAGGGTTTAAAAGAGAACTGGATAAATTCATGGTGGTTAAGTCCATTAATGGCTATTAGCCAGGATGGGTAAGGAATGGTGTCCCTAGCCTCTGTTTGTCAGAGGATGGAGATGGATGGCAGGAGAGAGATCACTTGATCATTGCCTGTTAGGTTCACTCCCTCTGGGGCACCTGGCATTGGTCACTGTCAGTAGACAGAGTACTGGGCTAGATGGACCTTTGGTCTGACCCAGTATGGCCATTCTTATGTTCTTGAGTCTGATTTGTCTTACGTACCCCCAAGTTTCACCTCACTTAAGAACTACTAGCTTACAAAATCAGGCATAAAAATACAAGTGTCACTATTACTGAAAATTTGCTTTCTCATTTTTACCAGATAATTATCAAATAAATCAACTGGAATATATATAGTGTACCCACATTTCAGTGTACAGTACACAGAGCAGTATAAACAAGTCATTTTCTGTATGAAATTTTAGTTTGTACTGACTTCGATAGTGCTTTTTATGTAGCCTGTTGTAAAACTAGGCAAATATCTAGATGAGTTGATGTACCCCTTGGAAGACTTCTGCGTACCCCCAGGGGTACATGTGCCCCTCGTTGAGAACTACTAATTTAGGGTCTTAAGTCACTTGGGTGCTTTAGAAAATTTTATGCTGCTGTGGGTTTTGGTTTTTTAATTACAATTTTCAACACAATCTGAGGGCCTATCTCCATGAGGAGTTATCCTAGGATAGCTATTCCTGAATAACTTCATGTATTGATGCTCTTATTACAGAATAAGGGTACATCTACACTTACCGGAGGGTCCGGCGGCAGGCAATCGATGTTCTGGGATCGACTTATCGCGTCTAGTGAAGAAGCGATAAAATCGATCCCTGATCGCTCTGCCGTCGACTCCGGAAATCCACCGCGGCAAGAGGCGGCAGCGGAGTCGACGGCAGCGCGGCAGCGGTCGACTTTCCCCCATCCTCACCGCCAGGTAAGTCGACCTAAAATACGCAACTTCAGCTACGGTATTCACGTAGCTGAAGTTGTGTATCTTAGGTCGGACCCCCGCTGTAGTGTAGACCTACCTTCAGTGTGTTTTATTCCAAATTAGATTAATATCTGAATTATATCCTGAATATCTCCCACCCCCCCATGAATTTCAGTTTATTCATTTTCAGCAAAAGCCAGTTACAGGTCCAATGGGCATCAGTTACTGCAAATAATAATATATGGAGATATACCTATCTCATAGAACTGGAAGGGACCCCGAAAGGTCATTGAGTCCAGCCCCCTGCCTTCACTAGCAGGACCAAGTACGCCTCTACCTCGATATAACGCTGTCCTCAGGAGCCAAAAAATCTTACCATGTTATAGGTGAAACCATGTTATATTGAACTTGCTTTGTTCCACTGGATTGTGCAGCCCTGCACCCCCAGAGCACTACTTTACCACGTTCCCTCCCCCTGAAAGCCATTTGCTTTCACACTGTTAAGTGAATCAAAGAAGCTTTTGAAGGTCTTAAATGTAAAGTGACTGAAGGTCTAGAGGTTCTCTGTTTCACTCTGGTTTTCAAGAGCTCAGCAGACTTATTGTACAACTGTCTAAGCAGAGCATGTCTTTCATTGATCCCAAACAAGCATTTGCTGAGCTCTGACATAAGTGCAAATGACTCAAGAACTAAAAACGGGAAATCCTTTGTGACAACTCAGTAATCACTAGGGAGGTGTCATGCTTTCACAGCTCTAGGTACAGAAACGGAACTATTTCCCATGCTGCTGTAACAGTATTAAGGCATGCAGAACTGAGAAACAAGAACGCTCCAAGATCTAGCCACCAACTGCTAACGGAGGCTCCAATCCTGTTATAATAGCATGCAGCTGGACTACGACGTATGTACAGAGCAACACTCAAGTCAATGGGGGCTGCATGTGTCCTCCTGTCTGGATCACAAAGCAAGGCTGGGGAATACATACGTTCTTCCTCAGCTGTGTGTGCTGTAATGTTGTAAGGTAAATGGAATAGCCACAGCCTACAAATCACAACAGTTTTTTAAAATGTTGTTTATTCAAATGTCTAAACTGCTCAGCTCATAATATCTCTAAGGGCCTGATCCAAAGCCCATCCAAGTCAATGGGAGCCCTTCAGTGGGCTTTCAATCCGACCCTAATCCATGTCCAAAATAAACTAAAAACAAACTTCAGCAAAGTGTCAAAAGGATCCCACCACCCCATCTCATTGCAATAACAACCCCAACTTAATACCAGCAGGATAGACACATTGCAGCATGCCCTGAAGTTTACTAAGGCTCTGATTCAGGAAATCATCCCTGTTCAGGACAGCACTTAAGCCACACTGAAATCCATGGGACTTAACCATATGCTTAAATTGACCAAGCAATTAAGTATTTTCCTGAATCTGGGCTCTGGCACACCAAGAGGGAAGCATGTTCCAAAGTGAAGGATGTTAACTGAAGACACTCTGCCAGCAAGTAGCCGTCCCTTTTATACCGCAGGGGCCCTGCAGCTCTGCCACAGTATGTATGCAGAGACTGTCAGAGGAAAACACCAGGTTAGCATTGTCAACAGGCACATACAATCAAATAATTATTGCATCGTACCTCTGCTGCGGGGTAGCAGATTTCATCTGAGGATTTCAAAGCACTTTACAAAAATGAATTAGTCCTAACACTCCCCTTCTGAAGTAAATAAGTAGTAAACCCACTTTACAAACAGGAAAACTCAGGCCCAGAGGTTTTATGTGACTTGTACAAAGCCAGCCCGCTGGTCAGTGGCACAGCAAAGGATAGAACCCAAAATTCCTGACCCCCATCCTACTTTCTGTATTAATGAAAAATATATTTAGTTGAAATGAAAGCTTCTGTTAATTCAAGATGCCTGGATTAGTCATGACACCACTGTGCTCTGACTAAGTCAGTTTCCAGGGATCAGGTGAAGTTTTGGCAGGCTATTTTAAAGTTGCTGGGGTTTTTTTGCAAGTATGGGCAATTTTACAAATCTTTACCATACAAACACCAAAAATACAATATTAACCATTACAAAACTCAGCATCCATTGTTGGGAGAATCATTAAAAACAACACAATCCGGGACAAGCTGTTGCTGGGTATTTTGTCAAACTGAAAGCTAATTCTGTCTTTACTCAAATTAATTAATCAAAGCCAGTTCATTATACGTAGCAATATTTTAAAAAATCCTCAATTGCAATTTGCGTGGGCAAATATTGACTAAATGGTAACAAAATATCTAAGTATCTTTCCATCCTCTATTTTGCTGTACATGTACTGGGTGCATTCACCTCTCTATAACAATAACCTCCCATTGCTTTTTCAACCATTCCAACAGTTACGGCTGATTTTTCCAGTGATGCACAGTGATGTCCAACCTTCCTAGCCTGAGCTTGACACACATTACATAATGGGCCACAATCAACACTTGGGGAGAGATTCTCTGGGGCTTGCACAGTGCAAAGGGAGCACAACCATTTTCATCCCCACAGCCCCATGCAAATCCCTTGCTTGGGATTCCCCTGGAGGGAGGGGAGTTTCCATTGGGCATAAGACCAGGGCCGGTGCAAGGATATTTTGCTCCTTAAGCCAAACTTCCACCTTGCGCCTCCCACCCACCCCCCTTGCACATCGGTTCATTGAGGGGCAAATCCCAACGAGCCTTTATAGACCCCAGGGGCCAGCCGTGCCCAGGGGCTGCTCCCCAGACCAGGTTCCCCCCCCCCACCCCCTGAACTCCACTGGAAGGTGCACAGCCCCCCCGCGAGCCCTTCCCACCCCACCCCGACAGCCCCCGCCCCGAGTCCACTCACTGGCTTTGCCAGGCTTGGGCCGCTGCAGCAGGCACCGGAGAGCCAGAGTGTCCCGCTTGCGGCGGCGGCGAGCCCCAGCCATGGAGGAGCCGGCGCGGCGCAGGGGGGCAGCAGCCCTGCAAAGGCAGCGGCGCCGCTAGCAGGGAGCAGCTGCACCCCCCGCCCTCCTGCCCAGCCCGTGGCCCAGCACACACACACACCCCCAGAGGCTCCTGCAGGCTGCAGCGGGCGCCGGGCCCCATGCCCCCGCCCCTGGCTCCCTCCTCGCCTAGGGTTACCATATTTCAATAATCAAAAAAGAGGAGGGCGGAGAGCCCCGCCCTCATCCACTCCCTCCCACTTCCCACCCCGACTGCCCCCCTCACACCCCCCAGTCCCCCCCGCTCCTTGTCCTCTGACTGCCCCCTTCTGGGACCCCTGCCCCTAACTGCCCGCCCAGAACCCCACCCCCTACCTAAGCCTCCCTGTTCCTTGTCCCCTGACTGCCCCCTCCTGAGACCCCCCC
>NW_020697707.1:440802-447335 GCF_002925995.2 Terrapene triunguis | reverse complement strand
TTTTTTTTTTTTTTTTTGCTTTGGTACCCCGGTCCGCAGCTCCGGAGCCCCCGGCCGGCTCCCCGCGCTCCACCAGTCCCAGCCCAGCCCTGCAGGGGCACGGACCCCGGCCCGGGGGGGCAGGAACTAGCAATCCCCGCCACTTACCATGCTGCCGGACTCCCCGGGACGCGCCACTCCCTGCCGCCTGCACCGGCCTCCACCTCCCACGTGGGGCGGCAAAAAAGCTAGAGCCGGCCCTGCTACCCCCTACCTGTCCCCTGACTGCCCCAACTCCTATCCACACCCCTGCCCCCAGACAGACCCCTGGGACTCCCATGCCACATCCAACCGCTCCCCATCCCCTGACAGGACCCCCAGAACTCCTGACCCATCTAACCCCCCCTGCTCCCTGTCCCCTGACTGCTCCGATCCCTCTCCACACCCCCGCCCCCTGACAGACCCCCCAGAACTCCCAACCCATCCAACCCTCCCCCTGACTGCCCCCTGGGACTCCCCTTACCATGCCCATGCCGGTCAGATGCTGGCTCCACGTGGAGGCAAAACACGCTGCTGGGCTGCCGCGTGCACAGCCCCTCCCCCACAGAGTGCTGAGGCAGCCGGAGGGGGGGAGCTCCAGGAGGGGCAGTGGCGGGTCACATGTCCAGGAGCCGCAGAGCCCGAGCACGGCGAAGGAGGAGCTGGGGGGCGCATGGGGGCCGCCGCCCACATGCATCTGCTGCAGCCTGCAGGAGCCTCCAGGCGGGCGCCAGGCTGCAGCCGGGGCAAGAGGGGTGCAGCTGCTCCCCGCTAGCAGCGCCGCCACCTTTGTAGGGCTACTACCCCCCTGCGCCACGATGGCTCCTCCATGGCTGGGGCTCGCCGCCCCCGCAAGCCAATGCTCTGGCTCTCCGGTGCCTCCACTTTTTGGCGCCTCCAACCACTTGGCGCCCTAGGCGACCGCCTAGTTTGCCTAGTGGTTGCACTGGCCCTGCATAAGACTAACATAAGGGGCTTCCACACCACCTTCTTCACAGCCCTGGCACAGGGAACTGGCTGGAGTATGTTGCACTCTGGCTATCTCCAGCTGACATATGGTCTCTGGGGGACCATAGGCAACTGGCACAAGTTAGAGCAGCCCCCAGGCTGCTGCTCTGGGGCCAGGGCAGAGATTCAGAGAGCCATAACTGGCTGTTGGTTCTCAGGGTGTGCTCCTTTCCCTCTCTCCTGTGCTTCCCTGGGTGTCTGCACAAGGGAGAAGAACCATAGTTTGTTAGGCTCTCCCCTAAGCTCAGTTTGAGTTGAAGTCCCTATCCTGCCCTTCCTGTGGCTCCCACAGCCCATCAGGCATGCTCCATAGCTGGTGACCATAGGGATGAGGCCAATTCATACACTTTAGTTTGAATAACTCAGGGTGCAGCTCAGAGGGGCACACGGTCAGTTATAATCAAAGACTGACCTTCTTAATACAGTTGCCCTCGAGGGCTACAATTTAGAGGGCCACAGGCTGTGTATCCCTGGTGTCATAGCTACTGAATGATGGGAGATTAATTCTTTATTTCCTCAGGTGAAACCTTTTCCACTAGACCATTAAATCAGGAACTATTCATCCCATAATGAACCATCCAACTTAATACTGCAGACTAAATAATACGCATGTGTACTTAATTATCCATATTTATTATGATAAAAAGGCCCCAGCAGGATTACCAAAGGGCCATTTAATAATCAATGCCCAACAATTCAGTTTTGTTTTCTTAATAAACTGTGTCTCCTGCCAATAGTTGAATTATGCTTCTTATAATGGTAGTTTAAAGGCCTCTGTGGAGCCAGAAGCATAGTAGTGCCAGCAAGGAAGGAAAAGTAAGAAAGAGAAAACAAGAAAAGGCAAGGTAAGCAAGAGGATGCAAGGACAGTGGTATGGGAGAGGACTCACAACCAGCTGCACTGCTCATGGGAGCGAAATAGGGCATGACAATGAGGCTCTAGCTGGGAATGGCTACAGAAAGCCAGAGGAGAGGATGGATGAACTGCTTGTAAGAGGTGAACAGAGAGATGCTAGAAGGAGAATGAAGAGGACATGAGATAAGGGCTAGAGCTGAAAGATAGCAGCAGGCTGCATAAATCCTTTGAAAAATGGAGCTCTGGGAATTCTGTTTTCCCAATGGGCGTGCTGCTAAAGCATCCCTTCAGGTTTATAAATGAGCAAATAATGGGGCTAGCTTTGTTTAAATGGAACAAGCTCTCTTGTCTTGATATTTAATGCCAACTGCACTTGGAAAAGCTCACTGGTTCAATATACTAAATCTATCATATAGCGCTACAGTCCTTTCCTTTCCTGATCTGTACATTATGCTATTATGCCACTGACACTCCTGCAGCATGACTCTGTTTGGACCACTCTGATACGATACGAGGTGCTCAGAAATGATGATGGACAATAAAATATCCCTTTATTTTAAAATAATAAATGTAGGGTCCTTTTTCATTTGCCTTCTGATGCATGAAACTTCAGGTGCATGTTTTCAAATGTTTCTCCCCCACCAGGAAGGCAAGAAACTTACTTTATTTAAAAAAAGCAAATATTCTCACATAAGTAACATGACTCCAAGAGCTGGGTATTAAGAAAAGCATCAGCTATTGTGAGACTCATGATGACTGACAACACTGCTTCCCTGACTCAGACACTAAAGCCATTTTCATCCATCATGTTATTGATGTAATTGTTAAATAAAAGCATTTCACTGATCCCCCTGCTTCCACACACTGCTGATGCCAATCCTAACACTCAGAATCTCACAAAGGCTGTGTCTACACTCTGAGCTGGGGGTGTGATTCCCCTGCTCGTTTACACAGACACCCACTAGCTGTCATTGAGTTTGCATGAGTAGACATAGCAGTGAAGCCGCACTAGCCTGGGTAGCGATAGCAGACTGAGTATGTACCTGCCAGGCTTAGCCAGGCCTCTGCTGCCTCTGCCTGTACTGCTGCAGTGACGCTGCTATTTGTACTCACACTAGCTTGATGAGAGCTAGAGCCAGTCTGTGTACGTGAGCAGGGGAATTGCACCTCTACCTCATAGTGTAGATGAAGCCAAAGAAAACATTAAACTGAAAATTTTTCAGTGACCAGCACACAATCAACTGCAATTCCACCCCTATTCATTTAGGGCCCGAGCCAAACTTCCAGGGAAGTCAATGGCAAGCATTCCTTTTACGTCAAATGTGAATTGCACCGGGCCATTATTTGCCTTTTTACCTTTGCAAATGTGGATCATTAAATATACATGCATAGTCTCTAGTCTGCAGTATCAAGCTGGATGGTTTATTATGGCATGAAAAGTTCACGATTTAACGTAACGGACAGCGTAACAGTTGTGCTTAGTCTACATTCTTCCAGTCGCTTTGTCAGGAATTTTGCTGTGACTGTCACTGCCTGGGCAGTTGGCTTTAGCAACCAATGAGCCCCCAAGAACTTGAAGCACTCCAACAATAACTCTGACCACCTGGCTGCCTCAGTGTCCTCTATTGGCCTTTGAGCCTCTCCCCTCCAACCGACGCCTCATCCCCTAGCCAGGAGAGAGAACAGGAGATGCACCCAGGAGCTCTGACTGCTGTGACTGATCAGCAGATCCATCACCACATGAGTTACAAGGAGCACCAGGAATGATTTTGCCCAGAAGGAAAAGCTTGATAATCAGATGTGTTGATAAACAACAGCACTAGGTGCTTGTAACAGAGCAAGCTACCCCAGAGGATGCAAAAGCCCAGGAAACAGATCTTGGGAAAGGTTAAGTCAAAAGCGTGCATTAATTGCATTAAATCCACATAGAATGATTTATAGGTGGAGTCGCAAGGAAAACCAAAACCCACCTGCAGGCTGCACACAGCAGAGTTAGCCTCTTTCAATTGCCCTTAGCTCACAGAAGAGACCCAGCCATTCATACCTCAAGGCAACATTGTCTCTGGATTCAGGAGAGGACAACATTTTTGCTGGGGCTGCTGGACTCCATTTTGTTCCTGGGATGGGGTTTGTGAGTGCTAGGGTTGCCAACCCTCCCGGTTTTGCCAGGAGTCTCCCACAATCGGGATCTATCTCCTGGACGCTACTGAAACCAAACCGTGAGATTTTAGGCCGCTAAAAGTCTGGCGGTGCAATGGGGCTAAGGCAGGCTCCCTGCCTGCCCTGGCTCCACGCCGCCCCAGGAAGTGGCCAGCATGTCCCTGCGGCCCTAGGGGAGGGGAGGGGACTACGCAGCTCCCATTGGCTGGGAACTGGGGTGTGGGAGGAGGTCAAGGGGGGGGGGCTTACCTCAGGTGGCTCCTGAAAGCAAACGGCACATCCCTCTGGCAGCAACTCCTGGGGGGGTGCAGAGGGTCTTGGCTCACTGCCCCTGCCTGCAGGCATCGTCCCCACAGCTCCCATTGGCTGCAGTTCCCAGCCAATAGGAGCTGCAGAGTTGGCGCACATCCCTGCGGCCCCTGGGGGTGGCAGGGGGCTCTGCGCACTGCCCATGCCTGCAGTCCCCCCTCCCCCCACAGCTCCCATTGGCCGCAGTTCCCGGCCAATTAGGGTGACCAAATGTCCCGATTTTATAAGGACAGTCCCGATATTTGGGGCTTTGTCTTACATAGGCTCCTATTACCCTCCACCCCCTGTCCCGATTTTTCACACTTGCTGTCTGGTCACCCTACGGCCAATGGGAGCTGTGGAGTCAGTGCAGAGACGTGCTGGACATTTCCAGGAGCAGCATGGAGCCAGGGCAGGTAGGGAGCCTGCCTTAGCCCCGCTGCGCCGCTGGACTTTTAGCACCTAAATTCTCCCAGTTTGGCTGCAGTAGCATCAGGGAGATAGAGTCTGATTCCAGGAGACTACCAGCGAAACCGGGAGGGTTGGCAACCCTATATGAAAACCTCTGCTAGGGAAAAGACTAGGTACACACAGTCATGTGGAAGCATGCCCCCAAACAGTGTGTTGCTTTTGGGAAACTGTCATAAATGTGGGGAAACTAATCATTTTGCAAAATGCTGCAGATCCCAAATTCAGAAAAGTCAAATGCATTCAGGTAAAAACAATCTGGTTGAGGAGTTTTTCATAGAGGGATTGGATACTGCCTATGACAGTGAGTAGAACAATTATTCTATTGCAACTTGACACAGGAACTCAGGTTAATATTCTGTCTGAACAAGATTATGAGAGACTAAAAATAAGACCAAAACTGGGACCAACAAAAATTAAAGTAACTGGTTATTCTGGAACAAATATACCAGTGAAGGGAAGGGGCATTGTTATGTACACGCTCCCGTTCAATGTAGTGCCAAAGGAGGTGATGCCAATTTTAGGCCTGGCTGCATGTGAGAAACTCAAATGGGTGCTCTCGTTGCAAGATCACACCAAACCTGGCTATGAGACACTCTTTGGGGAATATCATGACCTGTTTTGAGGGTTGGGCTCCTTGCAGGGGGACCGTACAATCCAGATAAACAAGCAGGTCCCTCCAGTTTACCTGTCCATGTAGAGCGGTGCCATTTGCACTCTGTGATAAACTCAAGGCCATCAGGATGCTGGCGGAATCGGATGAGTTGGGTGATGAAGAGTCCATGTCGCAGACAGACAAGATAGAGCTGCAGAACACACTGCACACCCTGTCCAGCAAAGTGGAGTACCTGAGCACATGCAATGACCTGATTGGCAAGCATGGCACGGCACTGCAGCGTTCCCTCAGCAAGGTGGAGACCCTCAAGCTGCCCGCTGAGAGTAATGAGAAGATCAAGCTGGTGAACAAGCATGCCACACTCTTCTGCATCACCTCCAATGCCATGATCAATGCCTGCCGAGGCTTGCTAACCTGCCTGGGAAAAGGCACATTTGAAGAAAGTGAGTGGTAAAGACTCACTCAAGAATGATGTGCTGGTAACCTCTCCTCTCTAGGTAGTTGATACATTGGGTTTATGGAAATGTACTAGATGAGATGAGAATTTAATATATGCGTATAAAGAGTTAATTCATTTTTCTTTAAGAGGGAAGATGTAAAAATATGTTTATTAAAGATTGTGATTTGGAGATGCTCCCTCACAAGGGACAGTGTTGTGAATGTGGGAATTGGGAGATTTGCTCTGGAGATGGGGGATTGGGAACACCACATGGCTGTGTGCAGCAGCTCACTACAGAAGCTCTCCAGTTTGTTTTACTAACAGTTTTATTCCTTTCTCGTTCATTTGGTTTGTTATTTAATGAGCCCCAAGATTGTCACAATTAGTAACCTCACTTGGGATGTGGGAGACCTAGGTTCAAGTCCCTAGTCCAATGATTACTTAATTTTGTATACAACATGAAATATACCGGAGAGATTGACAGAACCCTACCCCGGTGGTTGGGCACTTCTTGGAGAGAAGAAAGAGGTGGGCTCAAATGCTTACTCCCCACCAACCAGAGGGGGGAATTGAACCTCGGTCTTCCACATCCTGGGTGAGGGCTCTAATCACTGGTAAAAAGATATAGTGACGGTGACTGTTCTTCCTTGGCTTTTTGCAAGAAAGGACGTAGCGATCTAA
>NW_020697707.1:397922-435802 GCF_002925995.2 Terrapene triunguis | reverse complement strand
GCCGGCGGAGCTGGGCGGCCGGGGGGTGCTCGGCCGGGGGCTGGCCCGCGCCGCCTCACCTCCCTCCCCCCCCTTACCTGCTGCCTGCTTCCCGCGAATCAAATGTTCGCGGGAAGCAGGGGAGGGGGCGGAGTTGGGGCGGGGACTTTGGGGGAGGGGGCGGAGTTTGGGCGGGGGCATGGGCGGGGCGGGGCCGGGGCCCCGTGGAGTGTCCTCTTTTGGGACACTCCACATATGGTAACCCTACACATGAAGATTCTTGGTCAGAAAGCTCTGAGAGAAGTTGCTGCACAGTAACTGGTTGGTATGTTTACTGTTGAGCTCTCAGTGAGTGCGGAGTGTGGAGACACTGCCATTTGTGCTGTCTCGCTTACAATGTGTTTACTTCTTAATGATTGTTCCTTATGGGCAACTTACCATGAACAAGGATAAGACATTTATACTGGAATGAGATTTGCAGCTCAAGCCAGATGAACTGAAAAAATACTGCATTATGAGCCAGGGCCTGACTCTTTTCAGGTGCAGAGGGCGTGCCCAGCCCGCAGCCGAGGTGGATTGTGTGTGTTGATCCTGGTCTGGAAAGATGAGACAAGCTAACTGCACACCACAAGAAAGGGCATTTTGCAAGAATCAGTTATGAACAAAGAACGCAATCCATGCATGCAGATAGATCGGAGAGGTCTGTAGTAACGCTTAAAAATAAGCTATATGCTGCTCAGGGAAAAGGGGTTCTCAGACAAATCAACAAAAGCATCAGAATGTCAGACCACCTAAAATTTTGCTACATGAGGGAAAAATAATTTATCTGCCTGGGGCAGCTAGTTATTATGGGGATTAACGGGGTGAATTCCACCAATAAGGCAGTCAGAGGGAGCGGAGGGATTAGATCAAGAGGGTCGGAGAGACCCCAGAAAAGATGAACAGAACTGTTCATTTTATTTATACAGCAATAAATTCGGGCCATGTCAGGAAAAGAGGACTTTGCAAACAGTCAGGGTTGCATCAAAGAAACATTGAACTCTGTCATCAATTTCTTCTCCAAATGGAAACAACGCACATGTCCCAAGTCTTGGTTAACCTTTTAGGTCAAAAGGAAGAAGACGGGTTAAAAATTGACTCAAATGGTTAGCCAAAATTTGGGGCCTGTATGTTGTTTCTATTAGTAGAAATTGGTGATAGAGTCAAGTGTTTCTTTGATTCAACCCTGTCTATTTACAAAGAATGTATGAGGTCCTGTCTCCCTGAAGACAGGAGAAATCAGACAACAAGAGATAAGCAACAAAGAGTCCTGTGGCACCTTAAAGACTAACAGATGTATTGGAGCATAAGCTTGTGTGGGTGAAAGATGCATGACATGCGTCTGACGAAGTGGGTATTCACCCACGAAAGCTTATGCTCCAATACATCTGTTAGTCTATAAGGTGCCACAGGACTCTTTGTTGCTTTTTACAGATCCAGACTAACATGGCTACCCCTCTGATACTTGACAACAAGAGATAGTGTCTTTGCTCACACCTGCAAGTCCCTTTCCAGCCAGCACTCAGCCCAAAAGCTCTCTGTCAGATTTTTCTCAGAGCCACGCCTCTAGTGCTTCTATGGCTGTGGCAGGTGCTTCCCTGCTGCCTTCTTTCCCCACCTCTCTGGTCTTTCTTTGCCTGTCTTTCAGAGACACACAAAACTTCACAAAACAATAGGCAGAGAACCCGTCTGCCTACATGTGCCTTTTTGGGGGTGAGGTGGGGGGTAGTGGTGACATGTGTCTCTGTTTGGGGTGGTGGCCACTATTGTTTCAGCTTTCTGGTTCGATAAAGGAATGACCTTCGGCAAGTCACAGTCCTGCTGTGTGCCTCAGTTTCCACATCCGTAAAATGGAGATAATTATACCGATCTCCTTTGTAAAGGGCTTTGTGATCTACTAATAAGTGCTACATATTATTGTTTTTATTTAATGTTAGGAAAATTGGTAGTATGATAGTAATGCATTTTGCTTTTACTTGTACCTCATGTTCCATGGATCTGTCAATATGTTAAATAATAATTCTACTTGCAAATATTGACTTCTATAGGGCCAGTTGTGCATTTGGAGACTTATGGAGCTAAATCCCACCAACGAGTTAGGCTGCGTGTAGGATGAAGTACTACACAATGCTACTGGAAGACCCTCATGGGGCTGGGGCTGGTATACCAAGAATACAGAGTTCTGTGGGGCTAGACCCACAGAAGCAGAGGCACAGCGACAATTGGCTTCTCTGCCAGGTAGTGGTGGATATGCTGGAGGAAAGGGAAGCGCAGGTTTCTGAAGCTGCAGGGAATGGTGAGTGTGTGTGTGTGCTTTCTGAGCCTGGGAATGTCAAGTGGGGTAGGGTCCATTATTGCAGGGTTCTTACTCTCACAGGGAGTGTGTGTACAATATTGCCAATCCCAAACATTCAAAAACCCTGAGTCAGGCCCCCAAAATCAGGAGATTGGCTTAACATCCTGAGTTTCTTTTAAACAAAATGGTGGGGTTCATTTTATTTGTATTCTGCTTTCTGGTCCTTAGGATGCACTTGGGTCACACTTTTCTACATAACCGCGAGAGCTAGAAAATTGCTTATTTAAAAAAAAATTGTAGCAGAGATTCTCATGTCATCATTTGTCTTCAGAAACTAGATCTTTAACTACAACATCAAATATTGTGAGACTCAGGCTAAAACCATGAGAACTGGCACCAGAGTGTGTTGGTTTTTCTGAGTAGGGAGGGGCTGTGGAATTTCTGAGCCAGGAGCGGGGTTGGTTGGGATGCATGCAAGGAGAAATGAAGTCAAATGGTGAATGAAGATGTAGGGACAGGGAGGGAGAGGTAGAGTAAGACCTAGATCAGCAAGGTTGGAACTAGGAGAAAACACTGAAAGGGTCACAGAGCGATCAATATTGTTTTTTCCCATCCTGCCCTTTATTGTAAAGTGTCCCAGATTTTCATTCTGAAAGGGGAGTGGTGGGAGAGAGGGGGGAGAATGTCCCTTTCTCTTTCAGTTCCTTAGATTAATAGATTACAAGGCCAGCAGGGACCACTGTGATCATCTAGTCTGATCTCCTGGATAACACAGGCAATAGGACATTTGAATTTCCATGCCAATTTCCTTTATCTCCCAGCAAAACACTGTGACACCCTTGACCACAGTGTCCCAGTTATTCTCTTTGAAAGTATCATCAATCCACAGGGTGGAAGGATGATGTAGGAGGAGGAGGAGGAGGCAGACTGCTACCAGCAACCTCACTTATTCTGTGCATCAACCACTAGTGGTTCTGCCTTTTTTGGTGTAATGTAAAAAAATTATTTATATCTACACACACACAGTGGGCTTTAATTTCTTCTTGTTGATGGCCTAACTTGGCAGCACGTGGAGTACCTGATATTCTGGTGCTCTTGCCAAGAATCTATTACCACCATCAACAAGTGTATGTAATTTGGAGCCAAATGTAATTAGATAAATAGTAGGGTTAATGACCTTGAATTTACCATGGAAGGCAACAACTCAATCCTCTTTAAATTGATTAAGAAAATAAATGCCTACAGAACAGAGTAGGCCTGAATAAGAACAAGCCGTAAAGGGGAAGGGAGGGCTGTGTGTGAAACTAAAAAGGTTCACTGAGTTCTCCAGAGAGGGTAAAACAAAGATTTGGTTTTGAACTGACTTTCTATTCCCTTGGTATCCCAGCTCCGTGATTCGGTTACTCACAGGACTGTGTAATGCTTTGCCTTAAAAACAAACAAACAAACAAACAAACAAACAAACAAGGCTGTTGAAGAAACCCATGTAATTATTCTGGTAACCTGCTCTCCAGTAATTATACAAAATAAGATCCTTAACCTGACTAGGCAGACTGGGGATTTACTCTTTGAGAACTCCTGAGATAAGATACTCTCCAAATACACCCTAGCTCTAGCGAAGAGAAGAAAAGCCTTAGTGAAAGCTGTCACGCTAAGATTATTTCATATTATCCCCAGCAAGACTGAAAGTTGTTTATTAAGGTCAGAGTTTTATATTCACAATACCAGGAGAGTTCGTTTATCTCAGGTATATATGTGGCCCCCATTACCACATGGTATCTGAGCACCACACAATCTTCAATCTATTTATTCTCACAACACTCCTGGGAGGCAGGGGAATGCTAGTCTCCTCATTTGACACATAGGGACCTGAGGCACAGAGAGACTAAGGTCTCTCAGGAACTTTGTGGTACAGCAGGTAATTGAACCCAGGTTGCTCAAATCCTACCTACCAGCCCAACCACTGGACAACCCTTTCGCTGATCTTAAGGGGAATGGAGGGTAGAAATCCCTGGGGCAGCTTTGAAAGTCTCAGACTTTCTGCTAAATTAATCCAGCAATGGGCACACCAAGAAAGAGACAGAGCAGGACCCTGATGGCATGGTCTCATACTCTCTTGCTGAAAACACTGAATAATGTGGGTTTTCCCCCCCAATGCTATTTACTTTCTCTTGGAAGGAATATTAATATTGCCATTTGTGTTAGTATTTACGATCATCTCCTACCTGACTCTCTTTTTCAGTCATCTGGTTCAGATGAACAAAGACAAGACAAACTACACTTCATGTGCAGTCTTACTGCCTTGTAAATTGGAATAAACACAATTAGGAGTTGGGCCATTTTACTGATTTTTACCTCTGCATCAATCCCAAGGTGGATGCAAATAGGTACAGTAGAAGGTTGCTTTGCACTTTGTGGTGATAGTAGTGGATTTGGCGATGATTTCATAGATGTCCTACTTTGTACATCACAGACTCATCTCCCATAGGCTCAATACCATGTCAATAATGCTCAAACACGAGGGCCTGATCCAGCTCTCACCAACACCACAACAAAACACTGCTGAAGTAAATGGAGTCAAAGCTGTTTTAAAACAGTGCCAAAGGAGAACGTGACTCTGGATCTCTAAGATCCCTAAGACTGCACTAGTTAGGTACGGTCTCCTCTTGTCTTGGAATGGGGCCTAGGTTTCATAATGACAGCTGCCCCTGTAATCAGCTCTTTCCCCTCACATCTTTTCCCCTCTGTCTGGGATGACCCCTTTCCTTCCATTACCTGACATGCATGTCTCTTGTCAACTGTTTTTATTGTTGTAATTACACTAAGAACACAAAATTCTGGAAGGCTTAAAACAGAACAAAAAAGAAGCATTAACAAAAAACACAAAACCTTTGAATCTTTGTTGATCATGAGCTTATAATAAGACCCACTCCAAGAGGGTGCTACTTTTATATGCAGTTCTATAAACTCTGGTCCCCTATCCTGAGTCACAAAAGGATTATTAGAGGCATGTCTCTTCAATCTGTGTTTTAAAACTGTTTTATCTTGGGATTAGTTAATTTAAAAGACCCTATGCATTAAAATGAAAGGGAGAAATGGCACAGAAGTCTTGTTAGTCACATATCCTGCGGCTATTTTGATTCCCTCTGTTGGCTCACTTGTCCATATTTTAATATGTCAGTGTTACTCATGCTTGAATTTCATCACTGTAGTACAATGTGCTCAGAAGGCTCTGGTATGCAAAATTACCTGGTCCATTCTCCAGACTTTTCATTAACGCTGACAAAGAAAGATTATTACTAAACAGTGAAAATCATCCTCACTAAATGAGTTCGCTGTTTTTCTGGACATTAAATCTGGTTTATTTTATTTTTCTCCTGTGCAATCCTGCTTCTTATTCTTAAATTTTTGAGTAATATTTGTTGGCACAATTTCTACAGTGGTAGTTGAAAACTTAATAAATAAAAATCAGTTTTTAGAATCCATCTTTTATAAAGTGCAGAAAACCCCATCTGAAGAGAGCATGTGCCCCATCAGAACCCAAAGTTCTGATCTGAGATCTGCAGTGCACATTTTGACATCAGTGGCAATCCTGCATATGTAGGGTGAGCTGCATGCAAGAATGGAGATTCATTGGAGTGATCTGAGGGCAGAAATTTGCACTTAATACTGTGTGTTGTAGGATGGGACTGTCAGAAGTGCACAACAGTGACTTAACTCAGCTCCCATTGAAGTTGGTGGGAGTTTCACCATTCTCTCCAATGAGAGCAGAGCTAGGTTGATGCTTACTGCTTCTGAAAATCCCCCTTGTAATTCTCACACATTGCACAGTTCAGAGATGCCACCAGTTACTTTGCCGTTAATCCAAGAGATAATGAATGAAATTGTGAGTTATCTGTAGGAATGGGCAAACGATTTAAGTCAAAATAATGGAGTCCTACCTCTTTGTCAAAACCTCCGCTCATTTTAAAGAATTCAATTTGAACAGCATCTTTCCTGAGCTTCTGAAATATTTGGAGAGGGCTTTGTTATGATTTATGTGAATGGGACTTTTGTAATAAATGAACCCCACATGGGCTATCTTTATATTTGGGAAGATGCTTTGGACTATTTCTCCTCAGAAGGAGGGAAACCAAAGCAGGTGCACTTGTCGTGCCACAGCCTGCTGCAGGAGGGCACTTTGGGGGGAGAGGGGACGTTCTGTCCTATGGCCAGGAGTAGCCACACCACGGACACCAGGCTGCCTCTGAACGTGCTGGAGCCACTCGGCATGGAAAGATGACATTAGAGAAGAAGAGGCAGGGCATGGGAGGGGTGGTGGGTTGTAGAGCGGGAGAGGGCTTAGTGGGGAGAGAGGCCACAGGGACCTCCCCAAAGTGCTGGGTAACTTGAATCAACTTCAAAGATGCTAAATGAAATATCTGTGTGTCTCTTCATTGCCTCAAGCTTTAAGTTGAAGTGTATAAAATACTAAGTTAAAAATTCATGTAATTATACTTGTCTCATCTTTATTTAAGCCTATCTCAGAAACATGGGCTTTTCCTTCCGAAGTCTCATAAAAAATATAAAGCTTCTCTTTTTTTTCATTCTGGCTTTTTAAAAAGCCACATATAAACCAGTGGTGAAGTCCCATATTGTCAGATTGGCTGATATGAAGACACCTAGCCAGCCCAGGCCTAGAGAGAGATGTTTTGTCATAAATACAACTCAGAAAATAACATGTGAAACTGGAAAAGCATCAGTCTCTTTCTGCTGTACTAAGAGAACTTTAAGGGTTTCCTAGAAGCTAATTGACAACTGCAAGAAATAAATCTGGTTGTCTTAAATAGAATTCCTGCTCTGAGCTCACTTTCCCGAAAATAATTGACTCATCTGCAAAAGGCTTTGAGAGGCAGTGATGAACAGAATGCGGTAGAAATGGAAATGTTAATCCAGTGCTACGCAAAGTTCTGTTAGGAATGATTCTGACTGCTAAATGAGAAACAAGAAGACTAGAAAAATAATAGACAGAGAATAATAGCCAGGGTTTTTTTTAACCAGTGTGAGGGTTATACTCTAGTAAAGCGTTGAACAATCCTTTCTTAGGTTAAAAGCTTACCTATGGGGTACCTCTGGTTTTAAAGTGCTTTTGACTTATATTGCTTGAAAATTAAGAGCTTTGGAAAACATACCCAAGCAATTTATTTAATTATACTTGACATTTTAACCTAACTACAGTCACCAAAGAGTGAAATCAATGCACAGTTTATCTTTTTGCTTAAGCCAGTTGGAATAGCTGCCTTTTGTGATTACACACAAAAATAATTGTTATTAGTGATAGGGCAGAAGGTTTGTGTTTGGGGAGTGGGCTGCTTGTGGATATAAATAAATTAACCACCATTCTACAAATTATGCCAGTTTTGAAGAACACATGAAGCTATTCTCTGATGCTCTCTATACAGTCTCAGATAATAGCTTTGAAGTGGGCTGCGTACATGTGTGTGGGGAATCTTTGATGCAGGCTGTGCTGGAGAAAAACCTTTAATTACTTTTGCTCTCATATTTCTGTTGCTTTTTTTATTAATTTTGTTTATATTGGGTATTACACTCTCGATTTCTTGTTCATTCTTTGGAAAACAATGTTTCAGATATTGAGTATTTTAGTTCTAATAGCCTATTACTACAAGACAGGCCATCGTAGCTATGATGTGCTCCTTCACACCTGAATCTGCTGCTTGAAAAATTGAGAGGACAAACTTAGTATGGAGCTGGCAACACGTCAAGCAAATTCAACCATTGGAACAAGGAATCAATACCCAGTAGCATTCCTGCACTTTCTAACACCATGTGGGAGCCCTGTACCTCAAGAGGCAAGGGAAGCTCCAGACTTATCTGTAATGCTCTTGGTCAGTGATGTGGACACAACCCGAGGTCTGTTAACAGAGTTATCCATTTTCCTACCTGTGCAGGTTAAAAGCACATCTCCACAGGAACAAGAGCTCCTGAATGGAAAAAGAGAGTGCTACACATGACGAATGCTAGTTGTGTCACTTAATGCACTCCTGGAAGGTGCTCTGATAGTCTGGTGATGAAAGAGGCATGAGAACCTGAATAGATCAGACTCATCTGGATGTTTAAAATGTATATAAAGATTGGACTTTACTGACACTCTTTCAGTAGCAAGGGACAAGTGTGACAATGTGCTACTTTTGGAAATGTCTCACTAGAATTTCACTGCGATACTAAACATTTACTGAACTATTTTCCTTTGCGTAAGTACTGAAGACTCAGCCTGAATGACTAGCTGCACTGAATCTGATAGTGTCCGTCACTTGTAAAACAAATGCAATCAATTCTTCACTACACCAAACACTTGCACCTTTACACACCATCACTGTGGGCCTGCATGGCCCAAGATGGGCTATTGCTATAACAATGAAAGCTACATACACCATCCATGCACAACTCCACATATCCTCCCTGTGGGTCTATGCAATGCTAGATTGTTTATAATTGTTAGAGATTATTGAAAAGTAGGTATTTTCTTCCCATAACAAACGTGAACAAAAAATTTTCATTTAAAGTTTTTGCACAGGAAAATTTCAGAACAAAACTTTCAATTCAAAATGAAATTTTCAACTCAACTTTCAAACACCAAGAATTTTTAAACTTTTGAAATCCTGAATGTTGTTTTACCTTTTTAACCACTAATTCCACTAGAATTCCTACCTTGTCTCTCTAATATCCTGAGCCCAACATGGTTACAACAATATTGCATACTAAAATGAATGTCTTTTCAAAACTTTTCTCCAGTTTTGGAAAAGATACAGTTGGCAAAAAGAAAACTTAATTAAGAAGCCACCATCAACAACAAAAAAGCCCAAAGCCCCAAACAAATAGAGACATCCTTAACTATATTGCAGTCAATGGTAAAGGAGACAGGAGGTGGGGGAAAATAGTTAGTTGGGGATTGGTCCTGCTTTGAGCAGGGGGTTGGACTAGATGACCTCCTGAGGTTCCTTCCAACCCTGAGATTGTATGATTCCATGATTCTATGAAAACAAATCCTAATATTTTTTTTGACATTTAAAAATATTGAAGTAAATGTTCACTGAAATCAAAACAAAAATTTTCATTTTATTTTGAATTTTCCCACTGAAAAACATCATCATAAACACCATTTGCCCCATGAAAAAATAATCTTTTATTTGCTTGTTATTTGCTGCTGGCGTGAGCCATCTTTTCCTGGGGCAGTATAGCCAATGTCTTGCCTAGTGCTATCAGCTGCTGTGATGGCCACCATCTTGGCTGGCACTATGGATTGAACTGGGGACCTCCAGAGTTGGAAGCCTCTATAGTTTGGTAAAGAGACAAGATCTAAAACTAAGAAGTGAAAGGGAACCACATTCTCGGTGGATTGGGCACTGGACCCCACACCCTGACTAATGGGTTACACTGTCTTTGGGACATAAGGGCATTAAGTGTTGATTTTGAGATCCAAGTTACCTAAGCATCACTAGGCTTCCTCCTGCCCCATATACTGAACACTGGCAGCATTTAAACAAAGAACACACCGAGACAGTGTTACTGCTCCCCAACCCTGGTATTGTAATTCCTGTCATTCGACAGAAGTATAAACAACAGTGTTCCAAGAAACAACCAGAAAATACCAGGGTCCTGGATTTTGCAGTAGGTAGCATCTGCCATGTAATTCTAGTGCTATTGTGACCTACTGCTTTGCTCTTTGCCAGTGCAGCTAATGCTGTTGGACAGAGCATGACTAGTGTTTATATCAGAGTAGACCATCTGGAAACACAATCAGAATCCACAGCCTCAGGGGATTACTGAACCCAGCAGAGCATGAAAGGAAGATTTGTGCCCACAGCTATTTGGTTCTGTCATGACCTTAGCTCTGTGCAGCAATAATTCTGACCCTTTAATGTGACTAAAGCAAGTACAGTTACTTTCACAGGCGCCAGTTCAGTCTGCTGTCTTAAAAGTAAGACACTGTACAGTAGCAGGTGTCCGCACAACTTAAAGCCTTGAGTATGCTATAAAATCCGTACAGAGTTGTCAAAATATCTTGTATCCCATTAATTACAGACACAAATTCTTGTAAATTTATCTTACTTGCAAAGTAAAATATTGAGCAATCTAGTTCAGTTTTGGTTGCACTCAAAGAGCGGAAGCAAAGCTTTGGCCTCAGCTATTGGCTCTTCAATCAAAGTGCTGCTTTTTTATATTGAGTGTCAACTTCCTATTGAAAAACAGTCTGTGCCTGGAATAAAATGCAAAGTTTACACACACACACAAGCAGTCTCACTGGGGTCAGAGGGACTAGTCTTAGTGCATAAAGTTAAGCGGGTGCTTACATCTTTGCAAGATGGGGGACTCGGATAAGAAAATATATCAGAGCATATTATGCATCAGTTTTTAAGCAGAATGCCCCATTGACCTCTGAGGGATGTTCTGCTTTTAATAAAAGGCACAATTTGACGCAGTTGTATTTCCTTACCCAAAGTATTGATCTTACAAATATTTAAGCATGTGCTTAACTTCATGCACAGTCACTAGTCCCATTGATCTCAATAAGACTATTTGTGTGTGTGTGTAAAGCTAAGCATGTGTATAAGGCCTAAGTCTTTTCAGGAATGGAGACTTAGCAAATAGGAAAGATTATATTCATTTGATGTCAAGTACTTTTTTCCTTGAACTTAAATTACTTGGGGTAGTTCCATCTTCTGAACTGCAGTGTAAACCAAGGAAAGCTCTAGTTCTTTACCAGGTGTGGCAAAGTACCTCCTTCTCCTCAGCAGGCTCAGTCTTTTTTTAGCGTTGGAGACCCAGGCTTGGGCAAAGCAAAACCCTGTAGGTAGCACAGGGGCTGGCTATTCCTTCCCTCAGTCAGTAACTTGTGCTTGTTTGTCTTCCCTTCTGGGGACAGAGTGCGGCCTTCCTTGCTGGAAGGGTTCAGAGCCTTGCTGCTCCTAACTTACTGGCAGCTTCCCTGGTTCTCTCACTCTCTCTCCCCGCCCCGTTCCACGCCGGGGAGGGTTTAAAAAGGTCCCAAGCAGTTGGAGCCAGCTGAACCTAATTAGTTCCCTAGTAACCCCTTGCCTAGCTGAACCTTATTTCCCCATGGTTCTCTCTCTTCAGTGGCTTGGGAGAGACCTTTTTAACCCCCTGGGACTGATTACTACCTCCCCCCCTTTGTAGCTGTTTGTCCTGGGTTTGCCACATATCCTTCCCCCCCGTTCAACACTACGGGGTTGGGCTACTTGGGTTGGAAAGCAGTGCACTCTCGACAGGCCATTCGCATTGCCATGTTGGGTTCCAGACCTATGTCCTACTGTGAAGTGGAAGGATTGAAGCGACAGGAACCATCTTGTTACTCTCGCGTTTTTGTCCTTGTTTTGGTGCATCCACTGTAAAGGGGCATGGTCCGTGACAAGGGTAAATCTCCGTCCAAGTAGATAGTAGCGGAGGCTTTCTATGGCCCATTTCACAGCCAGGCATTCCTTCTCCACCACGGCGTATTTCCGTTCCCTAGGTAGGAGCTTCCTACTGAGGAAGAGGACGGGGTGTTCATCATCTCCGACCATTTGGGAAAGCACCGCTCCCAGCCCTACTTCAGAGGCGTCGGTTTGTAGGATAAACTCCTTCCCCCAGTCTGGGGCTACTAGTACGGGGTCTGTGCAGAGGGCCGTCCTCAGATCCGCAAAAGGGCCTTCGGTTGCAACAGACCATTTTACTGTGTTAGGGCCCGAGCTTTTGTTAGGTCCGTTAATGGGCATGCCCTGGTGGCGAAGTGGGGAATGAACCGCCTATAGTACCCCACTAGTCCCAGGAATGCTCTGACCTGTTTCTTCCGGAGTGGTCGGGGCCACTTCTGTATAGCTTCCAACTTGTTGAGCTGGGGCTTCACCACGCCCCTCCCCACTATATACCCAAGGTACTTGGCCTCAGCTAACCCGATCGAACATTTGGAGGGATTGGCAGTCAGCCCTGCCTTCCTCAGGGTGTCCAGGACCGCTTCCACCTTCTCCACGTGCGTCTCCCAGTCGGGGCTATATATGATGACGTCATCGAGATAGGCTGCCGCATACTTTCCATGGGGTCGCAACAGTTTGTCCATTAGCCGTTGGAAAGTTGCGGGGGCCCCATGTAACCCAAAGGGGAGAACAGTGTACTGATATAGTCCTTCTGGAGTTGCAAAGGCTGTCTTCTCCTTGTCGGCCTTGGCCAGGGGGATCTGCCAATAGCCCTTGGTAAGGTCAAGGGTAGACATAAACCGTGCCTTTCCCAATCTGTCAATCAGCTCATCTATCCTGGGTATAGGGTAGGCATCAAATTGGGACACCTCATTGAGTTTGCGGAAGTCATTGCAGAACCTCATACTGCCGTCCGGCTTAGGCACTAAAACCACGGGACCGGACATTGGCTATGAGATTCTTCAATGACTCCTAAGGCCAGCATTTTCCTGACCTCTGTCCTAATCTCTTCTCTCTTGGCCTCTGGGATCCGGTATGGTTTAACGTTCACCTTCACTCCAGGCTCCGTGAGGATGTGATGGTGAAACTCCGTAGTCCTGCCCGGCTTTTCGGAGAACACATCCTGGTTGCGTTCAATCAGGCTGATCACTTCTGATCGTTGTTCCGGAGTCAACTCCGGGGATATCCCCACCAGGTCGGGCTGGTTGCTTTTAGGGGATGGCGCCCCCAGCGTAACCACCGGAGCTTCTCTATCCTGCCAAGGTTTCAGCAGATTTATATGTTAGATCTGTTCCAGCTTCCGGCGGCCCGGCTGTCGGACCTTATAGTCGACTTCTCCTACCGCTTCTATTACCTCGTACGGCCCCTGCCACCTGGCCAGGAGCTTGCTCTCAGCCGTGGGTATGAGCACCATCACCCGGTCCCCCACCTGGAACTTCCGGGTCGTTGCTTGGTGATTATAGTTTGCCCGTTGTGCCCCTTGGGCCTTCTCCATGTGTTCGCGCACAAGGAGGGCGACTTGGGCTATTCTGTCTTTCATCTGCAGCACGTGTTCAACCACGTTTCTCCCAGGGTTCGGCTGTTCCTCCCAGTCTTCTTTAGCCAGGTCCAGTATGCCCCTGGGGTGGCGACCATATAACAGCTCGAAGGGGGAGAATCCAGTGGAAGCCTGAGGAACCTCCCGTATGGCAAACAGCAAGTAAGGCAGCAGGGCATCCCAGTCTTTCCCGTCACGACTAATCACTTTCCGTAACAGGCTCTTCAATGTCCTATTAAAGCGTTCGACCAGGCCATCGGTCTGGGGATGGTAGACCGATGTTCTAAGGATCCGTATGTGGAGCATTGTACATAGGTCTTTCATCAGCTTAGACACAAAGGGGGTCCCTTGGTCCGTCAGGATCTCCTTAGGTATTCCTACTCAGGAAAAAATCTGGACTAGTTCTTTGGCTATGGTCTTGGACGTGGTATTCCGTAGGGGTATGGCCTCGGGGTATCGGGTGGCATAATCTAGTACTACTAGAATGTATTGATGGCCCCAGGCTGACTTTTCCAATGGCCCTACTATGTCCATAGCTATACGCTCAAATGGGACCTCGATAATCGGCAGAGGTACCAGAGGGGCCCTTAAGTGTGGTCAGGGCCCATGTATCTGGCATTCCGGACAGGATGTGCAATATCGCCGGACCACTGCAAAAATGCCAGGCCAAAAAAACCTCTGTAGAATTCGATCCAGGGTCTTATCTACCCCTAGATGGCCCCCGAACAGATGGCTGTGGGCCAGATCTATTACGGCTCTTTGATGCTTCCGTGGGACCAAGAGTTGTTGTATGACTTGCTCTTGGACCCGGACTACTCTGTACAGCAGGTCGTTCTTAATCATATAATATGGCCCCGGGCCCTTAACTCTCCCCTCCACGGGTACCCCATTTACCTCGACTACTTCTTTGAGAATATTGTGGTATATCGGATCATTGGCCTGATCCTGACCAAAATTCCCGCATGCGGTCCCCATCTGTCCAAACTCGGGGGGGGGTCTACCTTCGTCTCCCCCTCGGGGAAAGCCCCTGGGGAACCAGGTCCGGCGATAGGGTTGTTGATCGCCGACCCGGTCCCACTGTCAGTCGGGCCCCTTCTTTCCCCTACAAGCGTAGACTTCTGGCACTGGGTCAGGACCCTCGTCCCCCTCCTTTTATCCGCCCTCCGTTCCCTCCTAGTCTTCCTGGACTTCCCCGGCGGGCAGAACAAATCCTGGCTAAATTCATGGAAGGCCAGGGGAGGGTTAACGATCCGGGCCACACCCTGAGTTCCAGGGTCATTATTTTCTTCTACCTCCTCCCCGGGGAGTAGGCTATCAAACCCCAGGAAGTCTCATCCGATAAGGACAGGGTAGGGGAGTTTTGGAACTACTCCCACCGTCAACCTAGTGGGGTTTCCGAGAACTTCTATTTTTACGGGGATGGTTGGATAACAGTTGACATCCCCATGCACACAGGATATTCCCGAGTGTTTAGCCCGGGATAGTTGGTCCTGCCCGACCAGCTTCCCCGAGACTAACGTGATTGCACTTCCCGAGTTTACTACGGCTGTGGTCTTTATACCATTCATCTTAACTGGCCTAGTGTATCTATGAGGGACCATCGCAACCCCGACTAGACTTATTAGATCACATGGTCCCCCTATATCTCCCAGTTCGCATTGCATAGGCTCTCCCAGATTCGGGCACTGGGCAGCGATATGCCCCAATTCGCCACAGGCATAACATCGGTACCCTGCTCGGGGCAGCCCCCTATTTTTCAGGCTGCTGGGCTTTATCTCCCGAGTCTTTCTCCCCCCGTCCTCAAGTCTCTCCGGGACCGCTGGCTGCTCTTCCGCCTCCTTCCTCCCCTCCATTCTCCGGCCTGGCGCTAGGGCAAACCGAGGCCTCAGTGCAGAGACTGGTCTCCGATTCTGGCGCCTTCCTTCCCCGGTGGTCTGAGAAAGTTCTTGGGCTGCTAAGTGTCTCTCTACGAGGGCAACTAGTTCATCATACGAGGAGGGATCATTTTGGCGGACCCACCCTCATACGCCCGGCGGCAACCCCCTCATGTACCTGTCCAACACAGGATTTCCACTACCTTCTCCGGCCCATAGGTCTCAGGGCGGAGCCACTTCTGGGCGAGGTGGATCAAGTCAAATAGCTGGGACCTCGGCGTTTTGTCGTCCTGGTACTTCCACTCGTGGAAGCGCTGGGCCCTTATGGCCGGCGTCACCCCTGACCTCGCCAAGATTTCCGCCTTCAGCTGGGGGTAATCTATAGCTGCTTCTGTGGTCATATCGAAATAGGCCTTCTGAGCCGCCCCACACAGAAATGGAGCCAGGATGCCTGCCCACTGGTCTTGGGGCCAGGCCTCCCACAGTGCCGTCCTCTCGAATGCAAGGAGATACGCCTCTATATCGTCATCCGTTGTCATCTTCTGTAAATAGTTGCTTGCGCGTAGCGGCCGGGTCCCCTGGGGCCTGTGTGTCAGCGTGGTCAGGGCTTTCAACTGGTTCACTACTTCATTCAGGGTGGCTTGATCTTGGGCCGTCTGGCTCATCAGCAATTGGTTTGTCTCCTGTTGGACCCGTACTGACTCTTGCTGGGCCGTCATCTGTACTCTAGTAGCCTCTTGTTGGGCCGCAGTGACCTGAATCAACGCCTTCACTATGTCCTCCATTTTTTGTGTGTGTGTGAGATTTACCTTGCCCAAAGATGGCTTGCCACAGCGCCTCACTACATCCCACACCTGACACCACGTGTGGCAAAGTACCTCCTTCTCCTCAGCAGGCTCAGTCCTTTTTTAGCGTTGGAGACCCAGGCTTGGGCAAAGCAAAACCCTGTAGGTAGCACAGGGGCTGGCTATTCCTTCCCTCAGTCAGTCCCTTGTGCTTGTTTGTCTTCCCTTCTGGGGACAGAGTGCAGCCTTCCTTGCTGGAAGGGTTCAGAGCTTTGCTGCTCCTAACTTACTGGCAGCTTCCCTGGTTCTCTCACTCTCTCTTCGCCCCCCCTTCCACGCCGGGGAGGGTTTAAAAAGCAGTTGGAGCCAGCTGAACCTAATTAGTTCCCTAGTAACCCCTTGCCCAGCTGAACCTTATTTCCCCATGGTTCTCTCTCTTCAGTGGCTTGGGAGAGACCTTTTTAACCCCCTGGGACTGATTACTACCCCCCCTTTGTAGCTGTTTGTCCTGGGTTTGCCACACAGGTAGCCCAAAGAAAATGACAGAGCATATGGGAAGGTGGTGGCTACTGAAAGTTGTCATGTTATTTGTGCAGAGCCGTTCATATTAACCATTGCAAAATAACACGAGGGAAGGGAATCAAATAACTTGATTTTTTGTATTTGTAGCCAGTCATTTTAAGAACAATGTTGATATTTCTGAGTGTTTAAACAAATGCTAACATACATACTCAAGCTGAGATTTGCAGTGTTATCTAAGGGATTTTGTACACCCAATTTCCAAAAAACAAATGCAAATTGGGCATCCAAATTCCCTTGATAGCTTCAAAAATCTTAGCTATAGCATATCCATAAAACATATTAAATATATTAAAAACAACACAGAACCAATGGGGAGAGGAAAGGAGAAAGGAAGCTATTGTACTCAATACTTGTAGGGCATGCAGATGCCACACTGATGAGGTTGGCATAAAAAACCTAGTTAAAGATAAAAGAATCTTATTCTTAATTTATTTGATGATGTTTTCTTCCTAATTGCCCTTACCATCAATACCACTTAGCCAGTGGGTTCTAAGGTCTTCTTTGTGACTAATGTGACTGAGGAGTTTCAGCAGGACCACCATACCAACTAAAGCTTTCTTGACTCATGCACCATAAAAGAAAACCATCCATTATTCTGACTGACAAAATATGCTTATAAGAACCAAAGGTCCATCTAACCCAGTATCCTGTCTTCTGATCAGGGCCAGCTCTGGGGACCAGATGAGAAAGCACGTGCCTGGGGCAGCACATTGTAAGGGGTGGCATTCTGGCCAATTTTGGGGCGGCCAGCCCAGCCCTGCAGGGGCACGAACTAGCGATCCCCGCCACTCACCGTGCCGCCGGGCTCCCTGGGACGTGCCACTCCCCGCCGCCTGCACCGGCCTCCGCCTCCCACGCCACTCTGAGCCCAGCCCGGCCAAGCCGCCTTTAAAGGAGCTGCTGAGCTAGCACCTCCTGCAGCTCCTGGGGGCTCCACCTGCCCGGCTGGGAGAGACACCCCAAGGTCGGAGGGGGGAGCCCCTCTCACCCCCCTGCAAGCCGCCTTGACCGCCCTCCACGCACTCCCTGCGGCTGCCGTTTTTTTGGGGTTTTTTTGCTTCGGCAGTCCGGCCGCCTTTTTTTTTTTTTTTTGCCTGGGGCAGCAAAAAAGCTAGAGCCAGCCCTGCTTCTGACAGTTCCCAATGCCAGATGCGTCAGAGGGAATGAACAGAACAGGACAATTATCAAGTGATCCATCCCGTGTTGTCCAGTCCCTGCTACTGACAGAATTTTAGGGACACCCAGAGCACACAGTTGTGTCCCTGACCATCTTGGCTAATAGCCATTGATGGACCTATCCTCCATGAACTTATCTAATTCTTTTTTGAACACTGTTATACTTTTTGGCCTTCACAGCATCCCCTGGCAATGAGTTCCACAGGTTGACTGTATGTTGTGTGAAGCAGTACTTCCTTATGTTTGTTTTAAACCTGCAGCCTATTAATTTCATTGGATTGCCCCAGGTTCTTGTGTTATGTGAAGGGGTAAATAACATTTCCCTATACACTTTCTCCACACCAGTCATGATTTTATAGACTTCTGTCATATCCCCCCTTAGTTATCTCTGTTCTAAACTGAACAGTCCCAGTCTTTTAAATCTCTCCTCACATGAAAGCTGTTCCATACCCCTAATCATTTTTGTTGCCCTTCTCTGTACTTTCCCTAATTCTAATATATCTTTACTGAGATGTGTAGAGCCTTGAATACTGCATGCGGTTCTGGTGGAGGGACGAGAACTGCATTCAGTATTTAAGGTGGGGGCATATCATGGATTTATATAGTGGCATCATGATATGTACAATCTTATTCTCTAACCCTTTCCTAATGGTACCTAACATTGTTAGCTTTTTTGAATGCCACTGTACACTGAGCTGATGTTTTTCAGAGAACTATCCATGTTGACTTCAAGATCTCTTTCTTGAGTGTAACAGCTAAGTTAGACCCCCATCATTTTATATGTATAGTTGGGATTATGTTTTCCAGTGTGCATTACTTTGCATTAATCAACATTAAATTTCATCTGCCATTTTGCTGCCCAATCACCCAGTTCTGTGAGATCCCTTTGTAGCTCTTCGCAGTCTGCTTCGGACTTAACGATCTTGAGTAATTTTGTATTGTCTGCAAACTTTGCCACTTCGCTGTTCCCCCCTTTTTCCAGATCATTTACGAATCTGTTGAACAGCACCGATCCCTGTATATATTCTTGGGGGGACAGCACTATTTATCTCTCTCCATTGTAAAAACTGACCATTTATTCCTACCCTTTGTTTCCTATCTTTTTACCAGTTACTGATCCAGGAGAGAACATTCCCTCTTATCCGATGGCTGCTTAGTTTCCTTAAGAGCCTTTGGTGAGGGACCTTATCAAAGGCTTTCTGAAAGTCCAAGTACACTATCAACTGGATCACGCTTGCCCACATGCTTATTGACACCCTCAGAGAATTTGAATAGATTGGTGAGGCATGATTTCCCTTTGCAAAATCCGTGTTGACTCCTCCCCAACATGTCTGATAACACTGTTTTTTTAACAGCGTTTTAACCAATTTGCCTGGTACTGACAGGGCCGGCTCTGGCTTTTTTGCCGCCCCAGGCAAAAAAGCCTCCCGCCGCCCCCCGCCGGGGAGCGTGGCAGGGGAGGGCGCCGAGCCCGGCTGCGGCCCAGCTCTCCCCGGCCGGCCGGAGCGCCGCGGGGAGGGCGGCGAGCCCGGCTGGGGCCCCGCTCTCCCCGACTGGTCGGAGCGCCGTGAGGAGGGCGGCGAGCCTGGCCGCAGGCCCGCTCTCCCCGGCCGGCCAGAGCGCCGGGGGGAGGGCGGCCAGCCCGCCACGGGCCCTGCTCTCCCCGACCGGCCGAAGCGCCGTGAGGAGGGCGGAGAGCCTGGCCGCGGCCCTGCTCTCCCTGGCCGGCCGGAGCGCCGGGGGAGGGCGGTGAGCCCGCTGCGGCTCCGCTCTCCCCGGCGGCCGGAGCGCCGCGGGGAGGACGGCGAGCCCAGTCGCGGCCCCGCTCTCGGGACTGAGCGCCGCCCCCCTCCAGGTGCCGTCCCAAGCACATGCTTGGTAGGCTGGTGCCTGGAGCCGGCCCTGGGTACTGAAGTTAGGCTTACCAGCCTGCAAGTGACATGATTGCACCTGGAGCCTTTTAAAAAAATTGGCATTGCATTAGCTATCCTCCAGTCATATGATACAGACGCTGATTTAAATGATAGGTTACATACCACAGTTGGTAGTTCTGCAATTTCATATTTGAGTTCCTTCAGAACCCTTGGGTGATACCATCTGGTCCTGGTGACTTATTACTGTTTAGTTTATAATTTATAACTTCACAAGACCATCTACTACCCCCCCTTTTTTTAAAAATAGATCTCAGAATACTTTTGTTAAAGAATATATATTTTTAGTTATATTAGGACAAAACCAAATCTGTACTGCCTTGGTGCATGGAATCAGATTTGTATTTTAAGGAGTGACCTACATTGTAACCTAATGCCCTAATCTGATTCTTCATTCTTTGTATCATTGTGTGTATTTCCATCCCTGAGCCTGCCCTGCAGCAAAGATGTAACATGGATTCGATAACCTAACCTGGTCTGATACTGCACTCTATCAAATAAATGTTACAATTGTCCTTCCATTACTTATTTATGTAGTACTAAGGCAAGCAATTGTAAATAAATCTCTTGTACAGTCAGAATGACTTTAATCTGGCTTAAAAAGAACTAACTGCAGATGGTTTGTCTGGAAAGTACAGACCAGAGCTATGTAATCATGATCTGGTAGCTTATGTATAGTATTATATCAAATAAATTAGAATTAAAGACAAACCAAAGAAGTTGGACAACATAGATAAATATTAATGGCTTGTATAATCCAGTCACATGGACATGCCAGATACACGGCTTAACTCATTCGTACCTACACTCCAGTGGGCATCTACTCTCCAGTGCAGTCTCCCCCTTCATATTAAATCATTCCCACTACATTACTATGAGGTAAAAACTTTAGCTGCGTGTATGCAACATAAAGATGAAAAGAGAATGAACTACTCCCCAGAACAATAGACTAGATTGTGCCCTTTCATGTGAAAATCGGCAGGAGGGAGGAAAACCTATATTATACTACAGTAGAACCTCAGAGTTACGAACTGACCAGTCAACCACACACCTTATTTGGAACTGGAAATACGCAGTCAGGCAGCAGCAGAGATATTTAAAAAAAAAAAAAAAAAGCAAATACAGTACAGTACTGTGTTCAATGTAAACTACTAAAAAAAATAAAGGAGATTTAAAAAAAAAAGATTTGACAAGGTAAGGAACCTGTTTCTGTGCTTGTGTCTTATAAATTAAAATGGCTAAAAGCAGCATTTTTCTTCTGCATAGTAAAGTTTCAAAGCTGTGTAAAGTCAATGCTCAGTTGTAAACTTTTGAAAGAACAACCATAATGTTTTGTTCAGAGTTAGGAACATTTCAGAGTTACGAACAACCTCCATTCCCGAGGTGTTTGTAATTCTGAGGTTCTACTGTCTCAGGGGGTTGGAATTGGCAACTCACTGCAAAACCTTCCATTCACATCTCTAAAATATTAGCCTTAGAAACACCCTTTCTGACTCAAGTACACTCTCAGCTCCCAACATGTATCACTATAAAAGAGGCTATTGAGGCCTGATGTCTCGCATTAAGATGGTCCTCTTTGAATGCATTGTAAAAATGATGCTCTAAAAGGTTCATTGTGCCTGGTACTACTGACACCCTCCCAGACCATTCTGCAGGCCGTCAGTGCAGTGGTGATGTCCTTTGCAGTGGTATCTCAGGAACAGGACAAATCTGAAACCTGTGTCTGTGTAAGCAAACTGTTGGGGTATCTATAAGATAAGATCTTGCTGCTACAACCACTGATACTTTTATTTGACTCTCCATGACCTGTATATCTTTGTGCTCGTATGGGGTCTAATAACTCATGTTCCATGGCTAACATATTTTAAAAATAGAGGCCTAAAGTTAGACTCAAGGCCATATTCAGGCATCTAAATAAGCGGCATGGTTTTCAAATGGCTCTAACCGGCACTGCACTACTTCTGCATGAATTACACAGCGTTTCATCAAGCTCTGAATCTGTTTGGATAGTCCTGGACTCCACATGCTGTGCTGTGCTCTCCCTCTACTGTTTGCTGTTACTCAGTGACTGTGATGGATGGATCCAAGCATTTCAGCTCTCAACTGTTCTGATGTACCAAGCCTTTAACCTTTTTCAAAACAGACTGTCCACTGATTTGCCACTAGCTTGGGAACTGTTCAAGAACCATTCCATCTCTTGGCTAACCTGTCTACCACCTTTTCATGCTGGTTGTATCTGTTTAAGTTTTGACTGAATAGCTGATAAACTTGGCATCCCTAATCTCAGTTGCTCTTAGATGTTCTTCCTTTTCAATGGGCAAAGCATTTACTAATACAAGGTATAATAGGGGGCTGGGCAGCCTAGTGGTCAGCACATCCAAATTCTGGCCCTGTGTCTCTCTGTCAGGGCAGTAGAGGTGCCTGTTCCTGATCCTAAGCTGTGAATCTTCTGCTCTCCACCCACACCTGGACTTCTCTTCTTAAGGGGGTGTAATAGAAGGATCCAGGCCCTCCCTCTCCACCAGGTCCCAGCCCAGGGTCCTGTAGGAAGTGACACTGACAGGGTTCTCTCTGCAGTGAGTCCAAGTCTGCTGACCTGGGCAACTTCCTACCTATATGTCCCTTTAGTCCAAACAGTCACTCATTTAATGCAAAAACAGTCCAAAAGAGCAGGGCCCTGCAGGACCTGCTGGTTCTAAAAGACAGGAGGTGGGGCATGAATCATAGAATATGATTCTATGAAATCATAGAAGATTAGGGTTGGAAGAGACCTCAGGAGGTCATCTAGTCCAACCCCCTGCTCAAAGCAACCCAACCCCAACTAAATCATCCCAGCCATGGCTTTGTCAAGCCATGCCTTAAAAACCTCTAAGGATGGAGATCTCACCACATCCCTAGGTAACGCATTCTAGTGCTTCACCACCCTCCTAGTGAAATAGTTTTTCCTAATATCCAACCTAGACCTCCCCCACTGCAACTTGAGACCATTACTCCTTGTTCTGTCATCTGCTATCACTGAGAAGAGCCAAGATCCATCCTCTTTGGAACCCCCTTTCAGGTAGTTGAAAGCAGCTATCAAATCCCCCCTCATTCTTCTCTTCTGCAGACTAAATAATCCCAGTTCCCTCAGCCTCTCCTCATAAATCATGTGCTCTAGCCCCCATAACAGTACTCCAGATGAGGCTTCACCAGTGCCGAATAGAGGGGAATGATCACGTCTCTCAATCTGCTGGCAATGCTCCTATTTATACAGCCTAAAATGCTGTTAGCCTTCTTGGCAACAACGGCACACTGTTGACTCATATCCAGCTTCTCGTCCACTGTAACCCCTAGGTCATTTCTGCAGAACTGCTGCCTAGCCACTCAGTCCCTATTCTGTAGCAGTGCATAGGATTCTTCCGTCCTAAGTGCAGGACTCTGCACTTGTCTTTGTTGAACCTCATCAGATTTCTTTTGGCCCAATCTTCTAATTAGTCTAGGTCCCTCTGTATCCTATCCCTACCCTCCAGCATATCTAACACTCCTCACAGTTTAGTGTCATCTGCAAACTTGTTGAAGGTGCAATCCATAAATAAAACAAACAAATAAATAGAGATATCCTATCTCCTAGAACTGGATGGGACCTTGCAGGTCATTGAGTCCAGCCCCCTGCCTTCACTAGCAGGACCAAGTATTGATTTTGCCCCAGATCCCTAAGTTGCCCCCTCAAGGATTGAACTCACAACTCTGGGTTTAGCAGGCCAATGCTCAAACCAAACCTCAGGTCTGACCCTTGGAGCACTCCATTTGATACTGGCTGCTGACTAGACATGGAGCTATTGATCACTACCCGTTGAGCCCGACGATCTAGCCAGCTCTCTATCCACCTTATAGTCCATTCATCCAGCCCATACGTCTTTAACTTGGTGGCAAGAATACTGTGGGAGACCGTATCGAAAGCTTTGCTAAAGTCAAGGAATAACACATCCACTGCTTTCCTCTCATCCACAGGCCCAGTTATCTCCTCATAGAAGGCAATTAGGTTAGTCAGGCATGACTTGCCCTTGGTGAATCCATGTTGACTGTTCCTGATCACTTTCCTCTCCTCTAAGTGCTTCAGAATTGATTCCTTGAGGACCTGCTCCATGATTTTTCCAGGGACTGAGGTGAGGCTGACTGGCCTGTAGTTCCCCGGATCCTCCTCCTTCCCTTTTTTAAAGATGGGCACTACATTAACCTTTTTCCTATATTAACCTCCCCCAATCGCCATGAGTTTTCAAAGATAATGGCCAATCCTCCATCTGGCTTCCTGGAAAATGGTTCCTCTCTCCAGCATCCTGTCCAGCGCCCTTTGCCTTGACTGATGAGCCCCTTTTCACCTGCTCCTCCAGTCGGAACGTGCTCGGCAGGCTCTGAAGGGTGTGGCTAACTTCAGGCCCATTGTGACTTTGTATTCCCATCACACAAGGCTTTTAGCTGGTAACCCGGATCCCAGTAAGAAGACCAAGGATTTGTGGTATGTCTTAATAGCAAAGTGCAGACACATCCTTTTTGTATCTGACCACATCAACATTCCCTATCTGTCAGGCTTGTTGAAATGAAGGCCACCAGGCACCAATCTCTCATGTTTTGTAACTGGGACATGACCACTCAGAGCTTGTAGGATGCATGTTAAAACTTTTCTCCTGTATCTTGAAACCTAGACATGACTGCCTCAGCTATCCTAAGGAGGCAACACTTCCTTTAGGATCTACAGATATCTTAAACTTCTTTAGTTTTTTGATAGTGACCATACTGTTATCCCGGTCAATTGGTGTCTGAATTTGCACAACATCTAATTACTCCTGCCAGTCAAGTTCACTTTTCACTTGGTTTCCAAGATCCAATGGGACGGAACGTGCTTTGTTTTTACACCCTGTTTTATAGGCAAGTAATACACATGTTTGGGCATCCGCATTTACAGACTGCAATTCAACGCAAGTACAAATGGAACCTACTCTTCCATTATTTCAAATTCTTAGTGATACTTGTTCTTTATGCAGACATACAAAGGGGCTTTACCCAAGGGTCTTATTTTGTGTGTTTTAAATTTTGGTATCTGGCATTCAGTAATATTTTCCATATATTTTCTGTGTTTGCATTACATGCAGCTTCAGAATCTGTTTTGAAATTCACTTTTTCTTCATTTCCAATGTCACAAACCAATCTGTTACAGATCTTTTTCTGTAGATTTATTAAAGAACCCAACCAAAACCCCTGTTTTATGAATTCCCCTCAGAGATTTATCCTCCATCTGTATGATCAAAATATTTGCCCTTATCATTTGTATGACACTACATCACTTGTGCTTTACATTTTGTTGCACTTGCCTGCACATTTATTACAAACAAATTTGGTCCCTGCCATTTGTTTACTGAATTTTGTCTTTATGGTTTGTGCATTTTAATTAGATCATCTTAGTTCTTTCTCTGCTTATTAACACTTTAATTTGAGAAGCTTTTCACTAGAAATATCCAATATTCTTTACAATGACAAATTCATTTCTCTGAATAACTTTGCATTGATCTGATCATCAGTTATACTTCAAATAATTTGATTCTCTAGTTCAGCTAAAAGCTGTTGTCATTATTGTTATTATTTATTATTTGTATAATCATACTGTATAGAAGCCTCAGTCATGGGTAGGGACCTACCAAATTCATGACTGAAAAATGCATCATGGACCGTGAAATCTGGTCTCCACCGTGAAATCTGGTCTTTTGTGTACTTTTACCCTATACTATACAGATTTCACAGGGGCGACCAGCATTTTTTAAACTGGGGGTCCCGACCCAAAAGAGGATTTGGGGGGGGGAGTTGCAAGATTATTGTCAAGGGGTCATGGTATTGCCACCCTTACTTCTGCGCTGCCTTCAGAGCTGGGTGACTGAAAAGCTGCGGCTGCTGGCCAGGTGCCCAGCTCTGAAGGCAGCACTGCCAGCAGGAGTGCAGAAGTAAGGATGGCAATATGTGGCTGGAGAGTGGTGGCTGCTGCTGATGGCCCAGCTCTGAAGGCAGCAGCACAGAAGTAAGAGTAACAATACTATACCAAGCCATCCTTACTTCTGTGCTCCTGCTGGCGGTAGCACTGCCTTCGCAGCTGGGATCCTAGCCAGCAGCTGCCACTCTCCAGCCACCCAGCACAGAAGTAAAGATGGCAATACCATGACACCCCTACAATAACCTTGTGACACCCCCCCCACACACACACTACTCCCTTTTGGGTCAGGACCCCTACAATTACAACACAGTGCAATTTCAGATTTAAATATCTGAAATCATGAAATTTATTATTTTAAAAATCCTATTACTGTGAAATTGACCAAAATGGACCGTGAATTTGGTAGGGCCGTAGTCATGGGTCAGGACTCAATCGGATTAGGTGCTGTACAAACACAGGACAATAAGATGGTCTCTAACCCAAGGAGTTTACAATAAAGTTTATTTCCAAGCCCTAGTCACTGGGATTAGGGTTACCAAAGGGACACTACAAGGGTCAATATCCATTGATTCCAAAGGTTACTCTTACACTCTGGCTCTTCACTTGGAAGTTCCTAAGGAACTTAGCAACATACAGCGGGGGCTTAATCATCTTTGGTTAACCCAGAGCTTTAGTGAACCTGACCTCAGTTAAGCAGGGAGGACCTGTATTCCATCTCTAGTTGGTGGCAGCAGCAGTAATTTGACTTCCTGTCAATATTATTTTAGGGCATACAACACTAAAAAGATTTTTTTAATACATAAATGAGCATTTGTAAATCTGACCCAAATACAGATAAGCAAATTAATTGTCTATCATTCTTCATTAGATTCTAAGACAATACAACAGCTACATATTCAAAGTTCACTGTGTGCTGGCCAAGATTTTCAGAAACGACTAGTGATTTTAGGTGTCTCAATGTTTGAGTGCTCAACTTGAGGCCCCTTAATGGTCCCTTTAAGGTCAGAAGGGACCATTATGATCATCTAGTCTGACCTCCTGTACAACGCAGGCCACAGAATCTCACCCACCCACTCCTGTATCAAACCCCTAACCTATGTCTGAGCTATTGAAGTCCTCAGATCGTGGTTTAAAGACTTCAAGATGCAGAGAATCCTCCAGCAAGTGACCCGTGCCCCACGCTGCAGAGGAAGGCGAAAAACCCCCAGGGCCTCTGCCAATCTGCCCTGGAGGAAAATTCCTTCCCGACCCCAAATACGGCGATCAGCTAAACCCTGAGCATGTGGGCAAGACTCATCAGCCAGACACCCAGGAAAGAATTCTCTGTAGTAACTCAGATCCCACCCCATCTAAGGCCTGGTCTACACTACGAGTTTAGGTCGAATTTAGCAGCGTTAAATCGAATTAAGCCTGGACACGTCCACACGACAAAGCCCTTTTTTTCGACTTAAAGGGCCCTTTAAACCGGTTTCTTTACTCCACCTCCGACGAGGGGATTAGCGCTGAAATCGGCCTTTGCGGGTCGGATTTGGGGTAGTGTGGACGGAATTCGACGTTATTGGCCTCTGGGAGCTATCCCACAGTGCTTCATTGTGACCGCTCTGGACAGCACTCTCAACTCAGATGCACTGACCAGGTAGACAGGAAAAGCCCCGCGAACTTTTGAATTTCATTTCCTGTTTGCCCAGCGTGGAGAGCACAGGTGACCACGCAGAGCTCATCAGCACAGGTAACCATGATGGAGTCCCAGGATCGCAAAAGAGCTCCAGCATGGACCGAACGGGAGGTACGGGATCTCCTCGCCATATGGGGAGACGAATCAGTGCTAGCTGAACTCCGTAGCAGTAAATGAAATGGCAAAATATTAGAAAAAGTCTCAAAGGATATGAAGGACAGAGGCCATAACAGGGACGCACAGCAGTGCCGCGTGAAAATTAAGGAGCTAAGGCAAGCCTACCACAAAGCCAGAGAGGCAAACGGAAGGTCCGGGGCAGAGCCGCAAACATGCCGCTTCTACGCGGAGCTGCATGCCATGCTAGGGAGTGCAGCCACCACTACCCCAACCGTGTGCTTTGACTCCATCAATGGAGAATCAGGCAACAGGGAAGCGGGTTCGGGCTACGAGGAAGATGATGATGAAGACAATGAAGATAGCTCATAGCAAGGAAGCGGAGAAACCGGTTTCCCCAACAGCCAGGATATGTTTATCACCCTGGACCTGGAACCAGTAACCCCCGAACTCACCCAAGGCGTGCTCCCAGACCCTGAGGGCACACAAGGGACCTCTGGTGAGTGTACTTTTGTAAATATTACACATGGTTTAAAAGCAAGCGTGTTTAATGATTAATGATTAATTTGCCCTGCCAATCGCGGCCAGTACAGCTACTGGAAAAGTCTGTTAACGTGTATGGGGATGGAGCGGAAATCCTCCAGGGACATCTCCAGAAAGCTCTCCTTCATGTACTCCCAAAGCCTTTGCAAAAGGTTTCTGGGGAGGGTCCGCCATGGTAGGACACTTTACCACGCCAGGCCAGTAGCACGTAATCTGGAATCATTGCATAACAAAGCATAGCAGCATATGGTCCCGGGATTTGCTGGCATACAGACAACATCCATTCCTTATCTCTCTTTGTTATCCTCAGGAGAGTGATAGCATTCACGGTCACCTGGTTGAAATGGGGTGATTTTATTAAGGGGACATTCAGAGGTGCCCGTTCCTGCTCGGCTGAACAGAAATGTTCCCCGCTGTTAGCCACGCGGTGGGGGGGAGGGCTGAAGTGATCATCCCAGAGAATTGGGTGTGTGTGGGCGGGGGGGTAGTTGGGTTTGTGCTGCATGTTAACCCAAAAACCGCAGCCCCTCCTTTTACATTGCAAACCCATTTTAAATGGCCAACCCAACGGGTGCTTGGTATGGGAAATGAGGGCGCTGCTGTTTGGAACCATTCCCACATGTTATGAAGGTTAAAAAAGCCAAAAGACTGTGACTTACCATGGCTGTCTGCAAGCCGAATTCTGTTGCCTGGCACTGCTTGAGAGATCTCTCACATCAAACCGGCAGGCTCTCAATATAAGAGGAAAAATGCGACCTTGTAACGAAAGCACATGTGCTGTGTAATGTGAACAGCAAAATTTAACGTGAAAGAGTGTACCCATTGTTCTCTAAAATGTGTCTTTTTTAACCACCTCTCCCTTCTCCTCCACCAGCTGCAAATGTTTCTCCTTCACAGAGGCTAGTGAAGATTAGAAGGAGAAAACGGCGGACTCGGGATGATATGTTCTCGAAGCTCCAGATGTCCTCCCACGCTGACAGAGCACAGCAGAATGCGTTGAGGCAGTCAATGTCCGACTGCAAAAAAGCACAATATGAACGAGAGGAGAGGTGGCGTGCTGAATCGCGGGATGAACAGAGCAAGTTGCGGGCTGAAGAGGATAGGTGGCATCAGCTTGCTGACAGAAGGCAAGAGTCGATGCTCCAGCTGCTGGAGCATCAAACTGATATGCTCCAGCATATGGTTGAGCTGCAGGAAAGGCAGCAGGAGCAGAGACCGCCGCTACAGCCCCTGTGTAACCAACAGCCCTCCTCCCCGAGTTCCATAGCCTCCTCACCCAGACACCCAAGAACGCGGTGGGGGGGCCTCCGGCCACCCAGCCACTCCACCCCAGATGATTGCCCAAGCATCAGAAAGCTGGCCTTCAATAAGTGTTAAAGTTTTAAAGTTTTAAACTGCAGTGTGTCCTTTTGCTTCCCTCCTCCCCTACCCCTCCCGGGCTACCTTGGCAGTTATCCCCCTAGTTGTGTGATGAATTAATAAAGAATGCATGAATGTGAAGTAACAATGACTTTATTGCCTCTGCAAGCGGTGCTCGAAGGGGGGAGGGGAGGGTGGTTAGTTTACAGGGAAGTAGAGTGAACCGGGGGGGGGGGGAGGGTTCATCAAGGAGAAACAAACAGAAGTTTCACACCGTAGCCTGGCCAGTCACAAAACTGGTTTTCAAAGCTTCTCTGATGCGCACCACGCCCTGCTGTACTCTTCTAACCGCCCTGGTGTCTGGCTGCGCGTAATCAGCGGCCAGGTGATTTGCCTCAACCTCCCACCCCGCCATAAATGTCTCCCCCTTACTCTCACAGATATTGTGGAGCGCACAGCAAGCAGCAATAACAATTGGAATATTGGTTTCGCTGAGGTCTATCCGAGTCAGTAAACTGCGCCAGCGCACTTTTAAATGTCCAAATGCACATTCTACCACCATTTGGCACTTGCTCAGCCTATAGTTGAACAGGTCCTGACTACTGTCCAGGCTGCCTGTGTACGGCTTCATGAGCCATGGCATTAAGGGGTAGGCTGGGTCCCCAAGGATAACAATAGGCATTTCAACATCCCCAACGGTTATTTTCTGGTCCGGGAAGAAAGTCCCTTCCTCCAGCTTTTGAAACAGACCAGAGTTCCTGAAGACGCAAGCATCATGTACCTTTCCCGGCCATCCCACGTTGATGTTAGTGAAATGTCCCTTGTGATCCACCAGGGCTTGCAGCAGCACTGAAAAGTACCCCTTGCGGTTTATGTACTCGGTGGCTTGGTGCTCCGGTGACAAGACAGGGATATGGGTTCCGTCTATCGCCCCACCACAGTTTGGAAATCCCATTGCAGCAAAGCCATCCACTATGACCTGCACGTTTCCCAGAGTCACTACCCTTGATATCAGTAGGTCTTTGATTGCGTTGGCTACTTGGATCACAGCTGCCCTCACAGTAGATTTGCCCACTCCAAATTGATTCCCGACTGACCGGTAGCTGTCTGGCGTTGCAAGCTTCCACAGGGCTATCACCACTCGCTTCTCAACTGTGAGGGCTGCTCTCATCCTGGTATTCTGGCGCTTCAGGGCAGGGGAAAGCAAGTCACAAAGTTCCATGAAAGTGCCCTTACGCATGCGAAAGTTTCGCAGCCACTGGGAATCATCCCACACCTGCAACACGATGCGGTCTCACCAGTCTGTGCTTGTTTCCCGGGCCCAGAATCAGCGTTCCACGCCATGAACCTCCCCCAGTAACACCATGATTTGCACATTGCTGGGGCCTGTACTTTGTGAGAGGTCTATGTCCATGTCAATTTCCTCATCACTCTCATCGCCGCGCTGCAATCGCTGCAATCGCCTCCTTGCCTGGTTTTGCTTTGGCATGTTCTGGCTCTGCATATACTCCAGGACAATGCGTGTGGTGCTCATAATTGCCGCGGTGATCTGAGCGGGCTCCATGATCCCAGTGCTATGGCATCTGGGCTGAAAAAAGGCGCGAAACTATTGTCTGACAGAGGGAGGGAGGGGCGAGTGACGACATGGCTTACAGGGAATTAAAATCAACAAAGGTGGCTGTGCATCAGGGAGAAACACAAACAACTGTCACACAGAATGGCCCCCCCAAAGATTGAACTCAAAACCCTGGGTTTAGCAGGCCGTTGATTTCGCAGAGGGAGGGGGAAGCAAATGAATACAGAACAAATCTGGTCCATCTATCTTTTACATCTTAGGCTGGCAGCAGACGGTGCAGCATGACTGATAGCCATCGGCATCTTCTGGGTGCTTGGCAGTAGATGCTGTATTACGATTGCTAGCCATCATCATCAAGGCGGTTCAATAGGACTGCCGGCAGGACTGAGTCTCCAGGAGACAAAACATGTCTGCCCAGGTGCCTCTGACCGAACTCACTGAGGAATACGACGATGATGGATACCAATCGTAATACACCATCTACTGCCAAAAGGCAAGGAGTTGCTGCTGTATAGCAATGCAGCCCCACGTCTGCCAGCACCCAGATAGCTGATGACGGCTACCAGTCATACTGCACCGTCTACTGCCAAAAGGCAATTAGCTGCTGCTGTGTAGCAATGTAGTACCACGTCTGCCGGCTCCCAGATGACATATGGTGACGGTGAGCTGAGCTGAGCGGGCTCCATGCTTGCCATGGTATGTTGTCTGCACAGGTAACCCAGGTAAAAAGGCGCGAATCAATTGTCTGCCGTTGCTCTGACGGAGGGGGAGGGGCCTGACGACATGTACCCAGAACCCCCCGCAACACTGTTTTTGCATCATCAGGAATTGGGATCTCAACCCAGAATTCCAATGGGCGGCGGAGACTGCGGGAACTGTGGGATAGCTACCCACAGTGCAATGCTCCAGAAGTCGACGTTAGCCTCAGTACTGTGGACGCGGTCCGCCGACTTAATGCACTTAGAGCATTTTATGTGGGGGGACACACAATCGACTGTATAAAACCGATTTCTATAAAACCGGCTTCTATAAATTCGACCTAATTTCGTAGTGTAGACATACCCTAACATCCCATCACAGGCCATTGGGCATATTTACCGCTAATAGTCAAAGATCAATTAATTGCCAAAATACCATCATACCATCCCCTCCATAAATTTATTAAGCTTAGTCTTGAAGCCAGATATGTCTTTTGCCCCCACTGCTCCCCTTGGAAGGCTGTTCCAGAACTTCACTCCTCTGATGGTTAGATTTGCAGAGGGTGGCTGCACAGAACTTTCTGCAAATGAGGTCCCTTTACGGTGGTTCTACTTAGGTAGCCAAAATCATGAGTTAATTTTGAAAATTCAAGTGTGAATTGTATGGTCAGGGCTGATTTTTCTCAGGAGTAGTTAGATGGTTAAGACACTTCCCATGTGGGAAGAAAAAAGGCATCTTGCTAAATCATGAAGTATTAAATGAGAGTCATGTGAAAAAATGTTATTTTGATGCCATTTATTGCAAAGTCCTTATGAACAAAAAATTGAGTCAACAGAAAATTTTATTTATTTTCTTTAACTTTAATAGGGATAAAAACAATAACCAAGTGATATTTGTGCAGTAAGAATTCTACCTTGGGAAGTGATATATGTAGAAAGATTTTTTCCCCATCAAAAATGTTCCCTGTGGCATGTTACAAGTGAAAGAATTTCTGGTGAGCTTAGCTGAAAAATGAATAAATAAGCACACAATACTTTAGCATGTAGGTTCAAGGATAGTGCAGCACTCACAGAAAAGTGATTTTCCTTCTTTATTTTTCTTTGTCTTTCTTTAAAAAAATATCTCAATTCTCTTGCCTCCAGGTAGTAACACACATTTTTGGGTTAGAAATATGCTGAGAAACTCCAAATTGGGAATGTTTTATCGGGTAAAAATATCGTGTTCCCAGTTCTAACAAGTCACGTATCTGTTCAACTTTCAAAATAAAGGGAAGAGTAACATAAAGGAGGGGGTCAAAAGTGGCAAAAGATGTTTAGCTGGATAATGAAAACATCCACTGATTCAGAAAAAAACCCACTTTTTAAAGTCTTAAGTCAATCACTAACTCGTCTAGGGTGAGTTATTTTTATTTTTTGCTTTAAAAGGTTCTTGATTTTAACTTCTACTCCCCAAAACTCTGTCAGATTAATATTTTGCACATAACTGGTTTTCAATTGCAATCAGACCAAATCATGAGCTGGTAATCTTATGCCAAGATTTGAACAAAATACAGCTTTCAGACTACAAGCCATATGATTACAATTGTGTTATTTAACTGGAGGCTTCTTCCGGATGATAATTAAAGCAGAAGACAATCATATAAAGAAGAAAAGTCAATGGGCATGATTCTGATCTGATATTCATGCATGCAAATACATTGATTTCAGCAGAGTTACTCCTGATTTACACAGGGGTAACTGAAAGCAGAATAATTCTCTATCTGTTCTATGAAACCAGATTAATTAAAATATCACACTGTCAGATGAGTAAGCTTTCTTCCATTGGCAAATAAGTAACTGTTATATCTAGTTCCTGTCTCACATAGTAGAATAAACGCCAGGTAGTCTATTGAATTGTAATTGGTGAATTAACTTTCTTGTATTATAGTTAAACAATAAACAATGTTAGAGGGTAGAATATTAGATTATAAATGGTTTCAGTCTGCCAATAATTTATATAGCATAATAGCAACACTCCTTTGTAATCCAATTGCTCTCCATTGATTTCAAGTCTTATAATTATGGTGCAAGAATTCTACTTATAATTAAACAAGTAAATTTCAACCACTTGGTACCATTGGCCATTTACTAGCTGGCACAAAACATTAGCCCCATCCCATGTACGGTTTATTCCTTTTAGTTTGAGGATTTACTTTTGGCAGCCTTTTAAGCAGAATCCCTTTAAAGATAATGGTAGCAATAGATACACTGCAGCTTTTTAATTATCCGTAAGGGCTTCTTTGGTTATGTGTGTTTAGAGTCTTTTCTCTAAATAAGCTGGCTTTTAGCATGTATATATGTGTATTTGCATGCAAGGGGAAAATCTGTATCCCTCCCAATTGTTAATGCAGACTCATACTACATATAAAATGAGGCTAGACAACTTAGGATTCTAGTTAGGGCTATCTAGCTTAGGTACTTCTATGGCCCCATTACCAAAGTATCTGAGCACCTCACAATCTTTAATGCCTATACCCTCACAGCTCCTCTGTTGTGGGGGAAGCACTATTATATTTATAGACAGGGAAAACTGGAGCACAGATAGATTACATGACTTGCCCAAGATCACATAGGAAGTCTGTGGCAGGGCATTCTCACTTACCTTCTACATTCAAATGAGAATGAGATTTGATTTGTATTGAATGGCTTCTAGGTTGTGGAAAGAAGCTGGAACTGTCGCCTGTGCATAGTGCAAAGGAAATAGGCATAACGGCAGAAAAGACAGCCCAGAAAACAAAGTTGGTGCAAGATGATTAGTAAAGAGCAATAATGGAGCTGGTTCCAGAATGAAAGAACTTTTGACACAATGGCACAGAACCTCCACATCATTTGGATGTGTAACTCTTCAACTTTCATCTGATTCATTCAGTGAAGGAGTTATAGCGCCTGTTAAAAGCTGATCAAACTTCACCAAGTAATTTTGTGTGTCCACTGTACATGTTTTGCCCTGGTGAAGGGTAAAGAAGGAACCGGTTTATACCCTTGTAGCATAGTTACAAGCCAGGACTGCTTGGCTGGGTTTGGAAACTCCATTTCTGGCTCATATCGCTTGTAAACGTAAAATACTTGTGCCTCTTGGTCTGATGCCAACTTTGAGGCTTCAGTGAGTCAGAAGAGATACCCAGCTGCTGTCCAAATACTAGAAGTGATGAAGTTCTTTGCAGTGGCAGGTGCTATTATTTTGATAAGATAATAAGCTAGTAGGCATTTATGAACTACTTATTTTACTTGTGAAGAATAATAAAGCTTGTTTAATTATTTATACCTTGCAAGATGGGGGACTTTATTCTTACAGGACGTATTCTGGAAAGTAGTGACTCTGAAAAGGACTTTGGGGTCATGGTAAACAACCAAGTGAATGGGAGTTCCCAACATGATCCCGTGGCAAAAAGGACTAACAAGGTACTTTTATTATTGAATTACAGTAGTATCAGAAGGCTCCTCGTGGTGCCAGGCACTGTAAAAACAAAGAGTAAGAAACAGTCTTTGCTTACAGTCTAAATAGACAAGACAGAAGAAGGGGAAATGATTTGTCCACAGTCACACAACAAGTTAGTAGCAGAGCAGGGCCTATACCCTAGTTCTGGTGTCCATTAAAAAAGGGATGTTTAGAAAAATTGAAGAAGGTTCAGAGAAGAGCTACACATCAAAGATCCATGGTCTAGAAAACATGCCTTATGATGTGAGAATAAAGGAGCTTGATTTATTTAGCTCATTGAAGAGAAAATTAAGAAGGAACTTAATCACTGTCTCTACGTACCTGCACAGAGAGAAAATAGTTCTTTGAGAGAGAATTTTTAGTTTAGGAAAGGCCTAACAAGATCACAAGTTCAAGTCAGCAAAGTACAGCACTGGAATAATGATGAAGGTAGTTAACTCTGCAAATACATTAGCTGGGGATGTGTTAGATTCTCTATCACTTGGAGTCTTTAAATCAAGATTAGACGTCTTACTGAAAAGAGATGTTCCAGTTCAACCATACCTTAATGGGCTACCTACAGGGATGACATTCTGTGGTCTGTGTTATACAGAAGGTCAGCCTAGGTAATCATTATGGTCCTGTCTGTTCTTAAAATCTGTTAGTCTATTGGAAAATATTGAGTCTCTTCTAACCTCTTGGAGGCTGGATGGAATGGTGCTGATTTGATCTGATGCTCACCATTAATCTCCATAAAAGTATGAACTCATCAGTTATAAACGGGGTTCATTGTCACTTATCAGGTGGTCTGACAGATCATAATGGCTGATAGTCTCTAGATAGCACATTCAGTAGTGGGCATCAAGCAGAGATCTCTGGCTGCTTCTAGTAAGTAATGTGGTCTTGCCTGCCTGTTTGCTTGAAAGTCTTGCTACAGTGTGCACTTTTGTAGATGTATTCAGTATTTGTAATCCCCTTGCAACAATGGTAAAAGAAATGGTGATTTCCACATCTCTCTAGTTGTGAGCAGCGGCTTGGAGACCAGGGACTGTATAAACCACTCACTAGCATGCTGCAAAGGGTGTTGTATAACACAGCTGTTAGCAAGCTCCTCTTAAGAATGCCACAAACTGTGAAACCACTTTCCTCTTCTCTTCTTGGTTTTCTTCTATGAACACAGAATCTCTTGGCAGTTACCCACAGTCTCAGAGTGCAATGTGACTAAATTCTTACCCAGTATCTGTATTGAATTTTGTTCCAGATCTGTCTAGTTGTATCAGAATGTGCAACAGAGTGATAATTTTACTCCCCAGTCAACCCAGGAATCGGGGTGTGAGCTGGTGCTCTGGTGTGACATTTGCAACTACAGAGCACTCATATTGTTCAGTGCAGGAACTCTACTGTCCCACAGGTCTTGTTACAGATACCAGCATGGGGAATTTTATTTAAATAAACCAATGTTCAAAGCACTCCAATGTCTCTACTGCTCCCTCTCAGGTCTGTTCAGCTGCCTCCCAATGGAGTTTTCTTGCGCACTGCTATGGACAGTTCTACTTTTCTCTTTCAGTCTTTATCCCTTTTTTTCCTTTTTTTGTTTACAACTGACACACTCCTTCTCCCTGTGTTAAGAACTTCCTTCTCTCTCTCTCATTCCAGCATCTGGCTGGCTTTTGGGAATACACACAGTTCAGCCAAATAGACTGGTTTCAGCTTACCAGATCCTTCAGTAGCTAGGAAATTGAATCTTTACCCTGCAGTTGTTCTCTCTCTTTCTCTATAAGCTTCCCAGTTGTCTTGTGGCAGTTTTCCTTATGCTGCGTCAAAGTTGATTTGTCATCCTCAGCACCGCAGTTACATTAGGAATTTAAATAGACTCCCAAATAAATTAAACAACAAAAACCAGCTGCAAATCAGCACCTACTCTAGGATGTCCATAGGAAGTAAGTTAATGATTATAGAGAGGCTGTGTTGCCCAATGGATAGGCCACAGGCGTCAGATTCTGGAGATGTGTGTTCTGTTACTGGCTCTGCCTCTGGCTTTTGGCAAATCACTTTGACTTTCTATGCTTTTGTTTCCCCTCCTACTTTTTGTCTGTCTTGTCTCTTTAAATTGTACGTTCTTCAAGGCCAGGACTGTCTCTCATGTGTTTGTACACGAGACCTGATCTCAGCTGGGGCCTCTCCATGCTTCTGTGCTATAAATAATTATAATTATCTTCATTTAAAGAAAACAATTTTAATTATAAATGTGTGTAAAATGAGTAACAAGGTGATCATATTTTTATACCTTTTACCCTTCTTCACCCTCGTTAAGAGCTGTATGTAAAGAGCTGCACCTAGGGAACCATTTACCGTTCACAACAACATTTATTGGTCCTTCCAAGCCTATGAACAGTGCTGCACATATTTTTTTTTTGCCTTTTATTAAGGCAACATTACAATAAAACATTACAATACTGCATTGTTCATTACTTATTACTTATTCAGAATCAGGTTCATATTCAAAGAACCTGGCTAAAGATTCTGACATGCTGTCTGGAGAGCCCTCCTCCTTTAAATATGCACTAAAGGGTGACCAAATTTCTAAATACCTAGCCTCGTTTGACTAAATACCTAGCCTCTTGTGTTAGGGTTACCATATATAACAAATAAAAAAAGAGGACCCTCCACGGGGCCCTGGCCCCGCCCATTTCACACCCCCAGCCCCGCCCCAACTCCACCCCTTCCCCGCCCTAACTCCGCCCCCTCCTCCCTCCCACTCCCAGCCACGTGAAAAGGGCTGCCCCAGCGCTACCGGCTTCACGGTTTGCCGGGCAGCCCCCAGACCCTG
>NW_020697707.1:362118-397522 GCF_002925995.2 Terrapene triunguis | reverse complement strand
GGGGGGGGTTGGGAGTTCTGGGGGCGGGGCTGTCAGGGGGCAGGGGTGGGGAGAGGGATTGGAGCAGTCAGGGGACAGGGAGCAGAGGGGTTTAGATGGGTCGGGAGTTCTGGGGGGGGCTGTCGGGGTGGGGAGTGGTTGGATGGGGCGTGGGAGTCCCAGGGGTCTGTCTGGGGGTAGGGGTGTGGATAAGGGTTGGGGCAATCAGGGTACAGGTAGGGGGTAGGGTCCTAGGGGGCCAGTTAGGATGGGGGGGAGGGTCTCAGGAGGGGGCAGTCAGGGGACAAGGAGCGGGGGGAGGGTTGGGGGTTCTGAGGGGGGAGGGAAGTGGGAGGGGCAGAGGCGGGGCTAGGGCAGGATAGGGGCGGGGCTAGGGCGGGGCTCCTCCCGTCCTCTTTTTTGCTTGCTGAAATATGGTAACCCTAGGCACTAGGTAACAGCCTTGCTTGCTACTCCCTAATGCTGGCTCTGATTTTATATGCAGAAAAAAACTGTTGTGGCACAGTTGAGCCGTGGAATTTTTATAACATGTTGGGGAGGCCTCAGAAAGAAAAAGGTTGAGAACCCTTGTTGTAGAGCACTCTTTACTTTCCCTCATTACATCACACCTAATATTAGGTTGTAAGATCTTCAGGCCAGGGTTGTTGTCTTTCTGTTTGATCTGTAAAGTGCCTGGAAAATGTCAGAGTGCTGTAAAATCATAAATAATAATTATTCTAAGAACTTGGTCATTAATTTGTCCTCCCAGGCCCTGAGAGCACACAGATGTCAAGAGACACTCTCAGTTTGAAATTCAGTCCAGTTTTAAAGTAAGCCATTAAGGTGGCCTACTCATGGAGAGTGTAATTCACCCTGATGCAAGACCTATGCATCACTTAAGGCCTGTTTTGAGGGCTTAAATGGGACTGAATTTTCATAGGTCTTTTGCTGACCCTCTCATCAGGGGCAAATTTCACCCATGATGCAAAGCTATTGTAATGGAGCTGCTCAGCAGAATGTTAACTACTTTTCATTCCCCCCACTCTCTCCTTATACAAGGCATAAGATAGTGGAGTGGGATGGGGGCCGTGGAGCGGGGTGGTGGGGAGAGCAGATGTCAGTCTCTTCTTCTAATCAATAGGGAAAGAGCTCTGTTCCAGGATGGGAGAAGACTCTCTGAGGATGCTGCAGCAGCAGCCTGAGAGCTGGGACACAAGTCCAGAAGGGGAGCAAAGGGAGGCTGGATACATGTCTGAGCAGTGCCTGTGGGGGAGCATCAACAACTGAGGATCCACAGAAAGCTGCACTCACAGAGCTGAAGAAGGAGCCTGTTAGGACCACAAGGCAGCAACCTTCCAGCTGATCTGTCTAAGCACTTCACCACTTTGCATTTGTCCTCACAGCACCTGCACAAGGTCAGAATTATTATCCCAAAGGGAAGTGGGCACTGTGCTCGTAAAGGGTGGGGGTAAACAGTATATAGGGGGCTGTAGGATGGGCCTATCGTCTATTTGTCAACCACAAAGGGGGCAGCCCACAATCAGGAGACATGAGGCACCGTCTATGTCTGAATGATAGCAGGACAAAGGTGAGGGTCCCCAAACTAACCACCTCCAATGGGAATGAGCCCTGATCATTGGGATCTACAGGCTGATACCTAATTTCCCTCTGATAAAGAGGGGGATTAAAAAGGACCCTCAAGTACTAGGCCTGAGGAAGTGCATAAGGTACGGGTATCCACACACTTGTCTGGTGAGCTGTTCTAGGGACCAAGTTAGGAATCACTATTTTGTATTGTAACTGACTAAGCCACTGTGTCTGGGCTGTATGCACCCTGTCCTTTTTGCCAGGCCTAGTAAAGAATCCTTTCACTTGAACCATGTGTCTGAGTTCTTAGTGGGACCCCACCAGGTGCTAAAGTCCACACAGCCTGGCAGCTAAGTACTGTGATGGAGTTCGACTCACCCCCACAGCGCCTCCTGCTGGCAGTTCTGGGAATTAGCTCGGGGTTGCTAGTGCGCCCTCCTCAGGTAGAGTCTCACCTGTCATCACTCCTGTCTCCACATCCAGGACCCACGTCGCTCCCCGACTGCATCATCCACTTCTGGACACAGCCCTCCAGCTGTGCTCCACTTGGTTCTTTCCCCCCTTCTGGGGGACCGACAGTTCTTAGTCCAACCTGCCTCAGTAGCAAACTGCAGTCCCGATTCTAGCCTCTCATCTCAGTGGCAAACTGCTGTCCATTCACCGGCCACTCCCCTCAGTGGCAAATGGGGGCAAAGGCCAGGGAGCGGGGGACCCAGGCCCACCCACTACTCCGGGTCCCAACCCAGGGACCCTATAGCTGGCAGCCACATACTGCCCCTCCTCCAACTCCGCCATCTCCTTCCGTGGGCCACTTCCCCACAGCCCCAGCACCTCCTCTGCCCTTGTATCAGGGCCTCAGTCTGGCAGCAGTCACCCTGGACCTTCTTCTACTCTGCTGTCCCTGCCCAGCACTGCTCTGTCCATGGTGCTCCAGCCTTCTAAGCAGCCAGTCTTCCTCCCTCAAACTCCAGGGTGTGACTGCCCCCTCCTCTGCTCAGCAGCCCCTTCTTATATGGGCCAGTCTGGCCCTGATTGGCTGTTCCAATAAAGCTTCTCCCGATTGGCTAGCACTATAAGCCTTTTCCTCATTGGCTGCCTCCCACGCAACCTCCCCAGGGTAGCTTTAACCCCTTACCTACCAGTTTGGGGCAGCCGCCCCATCACAGTACCTACAGGGCTTGCCCCTGAGCTCATGATACATCTGGCACACTACCAAGAGATCTGCAAAGATCTGGTGTCCCACAGGACTCCAGCAGCTCCTCAGCTGGAGCCTACCTGCACCATGAAGAATACCAACACGCCGATGTGCAGAACACTTTGAAAAATCACAGAACCGCAGAAGTGGAGCCACACAGCTCTCTGCAGTCCAGACGCTCAGTGCATAAGTTGTTATTGCCCAATCCAAAGACCAACAAAGTCAATCGAAAGACTCCTAATGCCTTCAATGAGCTTTGGACCAAGTCTTGCGTCTTTTCATCACTTCCTTAGTCTCAGAAATAAGAAAAGAACTTCTGGTAGACTGGCTTGCCCACCTAACCTCACTGAGGTTTTACAAGTCCTCTATAAAGGGATAAGTGTTGAGTGTTTGTAACTGCCAAGGTGATTAAAGGAGGAGTTACAATATTTCAGTAATATACACACATCTCATTTTCATAGAATCATGGAATCTCAGGGTTGGAAGGGACCTCAGGAGGTCATCTAGTGCAACCCCCTGCTCAAAGCAGGACCAATCCCCAACTAAATCATCTCAGCCAGGGCTTTGTCAAGCCTGACCTTAAAAACCTCTAAGGAAGGAGATTCCACCACCTCCCTAGGAAACCCATTCCAGTGCTTCACCACCCTCCTAGTGTAAAAGTTTTTCCTAATATCCAACCTAAACCTCCCCCACTGCAACTTCAGACCATTACTCCTTGTTCTGTCATCTGCTACCACTGTGAACAGTCTAGATCCATCCTCTTTGGAACCCCCTTTCAGGTAGTTGAAAGCAGCTATCAAATCCCCCCTCATTCTTCTCTTCTGCAGACTAAATAATCCCAGTTCCCTCAGCCTCTCCTCATAAGTCACGTGCTCCAGACCCCTAATCATTTTTGTTGCCCTCCACTGGACTCTCTCCAATTTATCCACATCTTTCTTGTAGTAGTGTGGGGCCCAAAACTGGACACAGTACCCCAGATAAGGCCTCATCAATGTCGAATAGAGGGGAATAATCACTTCCCTCAATCTGCTGGCGACGCCCCTACTTATACAGCCCAAAATGCCATTAGCCTTCTTGGCAACAAGGGCATACTGTTGACTCATATCCAGCTTCTCATCCACTGTAACCCATAGGTCCTTTTCTGCAGAACTGCTGCCTAGCCATTCGGTCCCTAGTCTGTAGCAGTGCATGGGATTCTTCTGTCCTAAGTGCAGGACTCTGCACTTGTCCTTGTTAAACCTCATCAGATTTCTTTTGGACCAATCCTCTAATTTGTCTAGGTCCCTCTGTATGCTATCCCTACCCTCCAGCATATCTACCTCTCCTCCCAGTTTAGTGTCATCTGCAAACTTGCTGAGGGTGCAATCCATGCCATCCTCCAGATCATTAATGAAGATATTGAACAAAATCGGCCCCAGGACTGACCCGTGGGGCACTCTGCTTGATACCGGCTGCCAACTAGACATGGGGCCATTGATCACTACCCATTGAGCCCAATGATCTAGCCAGCTTTCTATCCACCTTATAGTCCATTCATCCAGCCCATACTTCTTTAACTTTCTGGCAAGAATACTGTGGGAGACCGTATCAAAAGCTTTGCTAAGTCAAGGAATAACACATCCACTGCTTTCCCCTCATCCACAGAGCCAGTTATCTCCTCATAGAAGGCAATTAGGTTAGTCAGGCATGACTTGCCCTTGGTGAATCCATGCTGACTGTTCCTGATCACTTTCCTCTCCTCTAAATGCTTCAGAATTGATTCCTTGAGAACCTGCTCCATGATTTTTCCAGGGACTCAGGTGAGGCTGATTGGCCTGTAGTCCCCCAGATCCTCGTTCTTCCCTTTTTTAAAGTTGGGCACTACATTAGACTTTTTCCAGTCATCCGGGACCTCCCCCGATCGTCATGAGTTTTCAAAGATAATGGCCAATGGTTCTGCAATCACATCCGCCAACTCCTTTAGCACCCTCGGATGCAGCGCATCCGGCCCCATGGACTTGTGCTCGTCCAGCTTTTCTAAACAGTCCTGAACCACTTCTTTCTCCACAGAGGGCTGGTCACCTCTTCCCCATACTGTGCTTCCCAGTGCAGTAGTCTGGAAGCTGACCTTGTTCATGAAGACAGAGGCAAAAAAAGCATTGAGTACATTAGCGTTTTCCACATCCTCTGTCACTAGGTTGCCTCCCTCATTCAGTAAGGGGCCCACACTTTTCTTGACCTTCTTCTTGTTGCTAACATACCTGAAGAAACCCTTCTTGTTACTCTTAACATTCCTTGCTAGCTGCAACTCCAAGTGTGATTTGGCCTTCCTGATTTCACTCCTGCATGCCTGAGCAATATTTTTATACTCCTCCCTGGTCATTTGTCCAATCTTGTAAGCGTCTTTTTTGTGTTTAAGATCAGCAAGGATTTCACTGTTAAGCAAGTTGGTTGCCTGCCATATTTACTATTGTTTCTACACATCGGGATGGTTTGTTCCTGCAACCGCAATAAGGATTCTTTAAAATACAGCCAGCTCTCCTGGACTCCTTTCCCCTTCATGTTATTCTCCCAGGAGATCCTGCCCATCAGTTCCCTGAGGGAGTCAAAGTCTGCTTTTCTGAAGTCAAAATCATTTTGCCCCAAATAGCGTAATTTAGTCAAAACAACAAGAAAATAAATATGTTTTTGTTTTTAAAACGTCTAGGACAGAAAATTAACTGAAGGACCAACAGAAATCTTGATCTCATCCAAAATCATCAACAAACGCTCTTTCACTGCCAGCCATGGAAACAAACACCTCTAACAAACACTGAAGTACCCTGCTTGCAAGCTACTGAGCTGCAGACATCTGAGCACCAGTGTGAAGTAAGCCATAGCTTCGGAATGGAGATGGGAATGGTAGAAATTAATCATGTAAAGTAGGTAGTTTATTTTATTCTCTTCAGGTGACCCTTAACAACCTCAAGCTAATGAAAGATGCCAGTGACAATTATTGGGAAATGGCTTCTTTAGAGTGCTGGCATCAGTCACCCTCAGCTGTGGGGGCTCAGACTGATCTGAAGTTTATAAAACACAGGGGTGGTAAATAGTATTTCATCCTGCCTCTGGTGTAACAGACAAAAAACCCACATACAGAAAATGATATAGTTAAAAAATAATATAGTAAATGCCAGAAGTGGCATTCCATGATGAAGTAGCTTTGGAGAAGATTATGATGAAGATTCATTTCTGATAATTAAACAAACTCCAAGCCTCATACCCAGCGGGTCTCTACCTATAACATGCTAAGCCTTGATGGAGACCCTGAAGAACTGAGAGGGAGATTCATCGATAGGTTCCAGGTGCTTTGTGCTGCAACAGCACCACAAAACAGCCATAAATTGGTTTAACTGGCTGGCTAAGCCCAGAATTGCCAGACCAGATCAGACCAGGAATCCATCTACTCTAGTAGCCTGTATCAGAGGGGTAGCCATGTTAGTCTGGATCTGTAAAAAGCAACAGAGAGTCCTGTGGCACCTTTAAGACTAACAGATGTATTGGAGCATAAGTTTTTCTCTGTTGCTTTCTAGTACCCTGCCGTCTCTGACAGAAGCTAGTGCAAGTCTAAGGCTATGTCTACACTACAGAATTAGGTCGGATTTATAGAAGCCGGTTTTATAGAAACCGGTTGTATGCAGCCGATTGTGTGTGTCCCCACCTAAAATGCTCTAAGTGCATGAAGTCGGCGGACCGCGTCCACAGTACCGAGGCTAGCGTCGACTTCCGGCGCATTGCACTATGGTACCTATCCCACAGTTCCCGGAGCCTCCGGCGCCCATTGGAATTATGGGTTGAGATCGCAATGCCCGGATGATGCAAAGCAGTGCCGCGAGGGGTTCTGGGTACATTGCGTCAGGCCCCTCCCCCGCCGTCACAGCAACGGCAGACAATAGATTCGCGCCTTTTTACCTGAGTTACCTGTGCAGACAACATACCACGCCAAGCATTGAGCCCGCTCAGCTCAGCTCACCGTCACCATATGTCTTCCGGGTGCCGGCAAACGTGGGACTGCATTGCTAAACAGCAGCAGCAGCTTACTGCCTTTTGGCGGTAGACGGTGCAGCATGACTGGTAGCCTTCATTGGCGATCTGGGTGCAGGCAGCCGTGGGGCTGGCAGCCGTAGGGCTGCATTGCACCAGCCCCTTGCCTTTTGGTAGAAGATGGTATATTACGACTGGTAACCGTCGTCATCGTACTGCAGTGGCTGTCGATCATGGGCACCCGGGCAGACAATGATGGTTATCAGTCGTAGTATGCTATTTTCTGCCAAGTGCCCAATATTGTCTGCTAAGCACCCAGAAGAGGCCGAGGGCTATCTGGGTGCTGGCAGACATGGGGCTGGCAGCCGTGGGGCTGCATTGCACCAGCCCCCTTGCCTTGATGATGATGGTTATCAGATGTAGTATGCGCAGGATGGGGCAACATTGCTACACAGCAGCAACCCCTTGCCTTTTGGGCAGTAGATAGTATATTACGACTGGTATCCATCGTTGTCATACTGCAGTGGGTATCAGATTGTGCAGTAGACCTGAAGGCTAACTGCCAAGCGCCCAGTATTTGCTGCCAAGCACCCAGAAAATGCCAAGGGCTATCAGTCATGCTGCACCGTCGTCTTAAGATGTAAAAAATAGATTTATTCTGTATTCATTTGCTTCCCCCCCTTCCTCCTGCTAAACCCAGGCTTTTGAGTTCAATCTTTGGGGGGGGGCATTCTGTGTGACAGTTGTTTGTGTTTCTCCCTGATGCAAAGCCACCTTTCTTGATTTTAATTCCCTGTACCTGTATGCCATGTCGTCACTCGCCCCTCCCTCCCTCCCTCTCTCCCTCCCTCCCTTCTTCCCCTGGTCCGTCAGATACTACTTTCGCGCCTTTTTTCAGACCAGACGCCATAGCCAGCACTGGGATCATGGAGCCCGCTCAGATCACCGCGGCAATTATGAGCACTATGAACACCACGCGCATTGTCCTGGAAAACATGCAGAGCCTCCTGGACATGCCAAAGCCAAACCAGGACCAGCTGAGGAGGAGGCGATTGCAGCGCGGCGACGATAGTGATGAGGAAATTGACATGGACCTCTCACAAGGCACAGGCCCCAGCAATGTGGAAATCCTGGTGTTACTGGGGCAGGTTCATGCCGTGGACCGCCGATTCTGGGCCCAGGAAACAAGCACAGAGTGGTGGGACCGCATCGTGTTGCAGGTCTGGGACGATGCCCAGTGGCTGCGAAACTTTCGCATGCGTAAGGGCACTTTCATGGAACTTTGTGACTTGCTTTCCCCTGCCCTGAAGCGCCAGAATACCAGGATGAGAGCAGCCCTCACAGTGGAGAAGCGAGTGGCGATAGCCCTGTGGAAGCTTGCAACGCCAGACAGCTACCGGTCAGTTGGGAATCAATTTGGAGTGGGCAAATCTACTGTGGGGGCTGCTGTGATCCAAGTTGCCAGGGCAATGAGAGACCTGGTGATATCAAGGGTAGTGACTCTGGGAAACGTGCAGACCATAGTGGATGGCTTTGCTGCAATGGGATTCCCAAACTGTGGTGGGGCGATAGACGGAACCCATATCCCTATCTTGGCACCGGAGCACCAAGCCACCGAGTACATAAACCGCAAGGGGTACTTTTCAATGCTGCTGCAAGCCCTGGTGGATCACAAGGGACGTTTCACCGACATCAACGTGGGCTGGCCGGGAAGAGTACATGATGCTCGCGTCTTCAGGCAGTCTCTTCTGTTTCGAAAGCTGGAGGAAGGGACTTTCTTCCCAGACCAGAAAATAACCATTGGGGATGTTGAAATGCCTATCGTGATCCTTGGGGACCCAGCCTACCCCTTAATGCCATGGCTCATGAAGCCATACACAGGCAGCCTGGACAGCAGTCAGGACCTGTTCAACTACAGGCTGAGCAAGTGCCGAATGGTGGTGGAATGTGCATTTGGCCGTTTAAAAGCGCGCTGGCGCAGCTTACTGACTCGCTCAGACCTTAACGAAAAGAATCTCCCCATTGTTATTGCTACTTGCTGTGCGCTCCACAATATATGTGAAAGTAAGGGGGAGACATTTATGGCGGGGTGGGAGGTTGAGGCAAATCGCCTGGCCGCTGATTACGCGCAGCCAGACACCAGGGCGGTTAGAGGAGCACAGCAGGGCGCGGTGCGCATCAGAGAAGCGTTGAAAACCAGTTTTGTGACTGGCCAGGCTACGGAGTGAAACTTCTGTTTGTTGCTCCTTGATGAACCCTCTGCCCCTCCCCCACCACCCTGTTAACTCTACTTCCCTGCAAACCAACCACCCCACCCTCCCCTACTACCCTCCCCCCTTCGAGCACCACTTGCAGAGGCAATAAAGTCATTGTTGCTTCACATTCATGCATTCTTTATTAATTCAGCACACAACTAGGGGGATAATTGGAAAGGTAGCCCGGGATGGGTGGGGGAGGAGGGAAGGAAAAGGACACACTCCAATTTAAAACTTTAAAACTTATTGCTATGGAAATCATCTAGGGTGGAGTGAGTGGGTGGCCGAAGGCCCCCCCACCGTGTTCTTGGGCGTCTGGGTGAGGAGGCAATGGGACTTGGGGAGGATGGCTGCTGGTTACAGAGGGGCTGTAGCGGCGGTCTCTGCTCCTGCTGCCTTTCCTGCAGCTCAACCATACGCAGGAGCATATCACTTTGATGCTCCAGCAGCCGGAGCATCGACTCTTGCTTTCTGATTACAAGTTGACGCCACCTCTCCTCTTCAGCCCGCGTTTCAGCACGCAACTTCTCATCTTCAGCACGCCACCTCTCCTCTCGCTCATATTGGGCTTTTTTAAAATCAGTCATTGACTGCCTCCACGCATTCAGCTGTGCTCTGTCAGCGTGGGAGGCAGTCTGAAGTTCAGTAAACATTTCGTCACGCGTCCTTCGCTTCCTTCTTCGAATATTCACTAGCCTCTGCGAAGGAGTAAGATTTGCAGCTGGTGGAGAAGGGAGAGGTTGTTAAAAAAGATACATTTTAGAGAACAATGGGTAGACTCTTTCACGTTAGATTTTGCTGTTCACAACATCACACAGCACATGTGCTTTCGTTACAAGGTCGCATTTTTCCTCTTATATTGAGAGTCTCCTGGTTTGGTGTGAGAGATCACTCACGCAGTGCCAGGACACAGATTTCAGCTTGCAGGCAGCCATGGTAAGACATATAGTCTTTGGGCTTTTTTAACCTTCTTAACATGTGGGGATGGTTTCAAACAGTTCTGCCCTCATTTCCCATACCAAGCACCCGTGCCATTTAAAATGGGTTTGCAATGTAAAAGGAGGGGCTGCGATTTCAGGTTTAACATGCAGCACAAACCCAACTAACTCCCCTCCCCCTCACACCCAATTCTCTGGGATGGTCACTTCACCCCTCCCCCCCACCGCGTGGTTAACAGCGGGGTATATTTCTGTTCAGCAGAGCAGGAAGGGGCACCTCTGAATGTCCCCTTAATAAAATTGCCCCATTTCAACCAGGTGACCGTGAATGATATCACTCTCCTGAGGATAACAAAGAGCGATAAGGAATGGATGTTGTCTGCATGCCAGCAAACACCGGGACCATACGCTGCCATGCTTTGTTATGCAATGATTCCAGACTACGTGCTACTGGCCTGGCGTGGTAAAGTGTCCTACCATGGCGGACGGGATAAGGCAGCCCTCCCCAGAAACCTTTTGCAAAGGCTTTGGGATTACATGAAGGAGAGCTTTCTGGAGATGTCCCTGGAGGATTTCCGCTCCATCCCCATACACGTTAACAGACTTTTCCAGTAGCTGTACTGGCCGCGATTGCCAGGGCAGATTAATCATTAATCATTAAACACGCTTGTTTTTAAACCATGTGTAATATTTACAAAGGTACACTCACCAGAGGTCCCCTGTGTGCCCTCAGGGTCTTGGGTCAGTTCGGGGGTTACTGTTTCCAGGTCCAGGGTGACAAACATATCCTGGCTGTTGGGGTAACTGGTTTCTCCGCTTCCTTGCTGCTGTGAGCTATCTATGTTCTCTCCATCCTCATCTTCCTCGTCCGCCGAACCCGCTTCCCCGTTTGCAGAGAGGGACTCATAGAACACGCTTGGGCTAGTGGTGGCTGCACCCCCTAGAATGGCATGCAGCTCCGCGTAGTAGCGGCATGTTTGCGGCTCTGCCCCGGACCTTCCGTTTGCGTCTCTGACTTTGTGGTAGGCTTGCCTTAGCTCCTTAATTTTCATGCGGCACTGCCGCGCGTCCCTGTTATGGCCTCTGTCCTTCATGGCCTTGGAGATCTTTTCTAATGTTTTGCCGTTTCTTTTACTGTTTCGGAGTTCGGCGAGCACTGCTTCATCTCCCCAGATGGCGATCAGATCCTGTACCTCCCGTTCGGTCCAGGCTGGAGCTCTTCTGCGATCCTGGGACTGGGACTGGGACTCCATCATGGTTACCTGTGCTGATGAGCTCTGCATGGTCACCTGTGCTCTCCACGCTGAGCAAACAGGAAATGAAATTCAAACGTTCGCGGGGCTTTTCCTGTCTTCCTGGCCAGTGCATCTGAGATGAGAGTGCTGTCCAGAGCGGTCACAATGAAGCACTGTGGGATAGCTCCCGGAGGCCAGTAATGTCGAATTCCGTCCACACTAACCCAATTCCGACCCCCTAAGGTCGATTTTATCGCTAATCCCCTTGTCGAGGTGGTGTTAGGAAACCGGTTTAAAGGGCCCTTTAAGTCGACAGAAAGGGCTTCGTAGTGTAAACGTGTCCAGGCTTAAGTCGATTTAACGCGGCTAAAGTCGACCTAAACTCGTAGTGTAGACCAGGCCTAAGGAACCCTGTAGTTCTAGTCTCCATACATTCTTATACTGGGCTCATCACTATAGTATCTGAGCACCTTCCAGCTGTGTATTAAACAATATGACTAACATCTGACATGTATTGTTTGTTCTTTCATCCTCTTCCCAGAGGGAGAAGTGTGTGCAGTGGCATTCTTGTGCTGGTAGGGTTTTTTCGTAGTTGTAGGATAACCTCCTCCTGAGAAATTTCCACTAACATAATGATGTTGACAGAATCGGGAACAGTTCTTATTGGAGGTGGGGAAGAACGTATATGCTTCCTGGACTAAATCCTGTTTAATTTACTTGCACAAAACTCCCAGATCTACAGAAATTAGACCTGCATTAGAGGGGATCCCAAATTGTTCTAAGTCCTTAGAAGAGAACACATTTAGCTTAAATCATTTTGTTTATTTCCTTTTTGCTTTTTTCATATTACCTACAAAAGAACATATCTGGCTAGAGCTTCCTTTGGGGTAAATCAGCAGCACTGCATTTAAATCAATGGAAGACACACAGAAATAAGAGCCGGTCCAAACTGTAGTGGCCTGTCTCCTCAGAGGCGGATTAGGGATTTGTGGGGCCCTGGGCCACAGCAAGTGGGGGACCCCCCCGGCACTCCTCCCAGGGAAATGGGGCCACGGCGTGGGGGCTTGCCTTTCCCCCCGCCCAGTGCTCCTCCCAGGGAGTGGGGTCGGGGCACGGGGGTGCCCATTTTTCTGGGGTCCCCCAATTGGCCGGGGCCCTTGGGCATGGGCCCTGTTGGCCCAATGGCTAATCCGCCACTGTGTCTCCTCAAAGGAAAACAAGTAAACACAAATACATCACACTGGTCCTCAGCAAACTATACCCTGTATCTGATCCAATTCAAAGCTTTCAATGGGTCAGAGCCCAAGTGCACAAAAGACCACCTCTTCCTCTCTAGTTGGCAGATATGATGCACTAGTCACTACCGAGAACAAAACCCCAATGAAACTGGAGACAAAGCATTCTCTATGAAAGGTGCCCTGCTACAGAAGATCTGGATGTTCTTACATCTTGTTTTGTTTCAAGCATAATGTAAGCTTCCTCTCACTGCAGTGGTCTTTCCTCAGAGCAGGTGATCAAAAGTGCCTGTATCTGATGACTAGATAAATAATTATTAGCAAAATATAGAGCGATAGAGAAGAGCTACAAAGTTCCCACTTGGATTTCCTTAACACATTCTGATATTTTATGTAAACACAGAAAGAAGCTTTGAAATCTCCAGACATCAAAGTACAGTCTCTCCCACTTCCCACCTCTCTAGCAGCTTCTCAACACAGCACTGTTTTCAGCAGTGATCTGGCCACTCTTTGGCAGACCTCTATCTCCAGGCTAATTCAGCAGAGGTGAAAGCTAGAAAATTAGTTGCAACAATGTGTCATCAGGAATACAGTAGTTCAAACCGATTCTTGCATTATCTATTATTTATACATTCTATTCCCTCATGATTGTTAGTCAATATCTTTTAGCTATATTCAAACACAACTCAGTCACAAAATGCAAGCATCTCCTGCTCTTTCTCCCTCTTCTCTACAGTACTAAGCTGCTGTCCTTCCTTGCTTTTCATGAGTTTTACAATCCTGCAGTACAGCAGATCTAATATATTGCCCCAGCCTTTCTAATCGCTTGCTAATGTCTTTTTCTTGTGGTGTATTTACAATTTGCATACCTACAATTATGGTGGACAAATTATATCTGCACACCACCAATTATCTGAACTGCTAGGGTTGTACCAGGGTGACGCTATTCATATGCATGAAGGTTATAGCTGAAATGTGTGTGTTTGGAATGTAGACAGGAAACCAAAATGTTCTGGCCATTTATACATCTAGATCTTTTAACACTTTAGAGGTGCAAGCATCACAGATGATCTGGTAAAGTCAGGTTATGAAATGGTTATGATGACAGGCAAAGTACACCAGAACGTGCATAACATGAGCTCAGGGATGTAAGATGAGCTGGAAGAGTCAAGAGGAAATGGAGTGAGCAGTATCAGCAAAAAGGTGGGAGAGAAATTGGCTGGGGCAGCGTTAGTGACCTGACAGCAGAGAGAATGGCTTGCGAGTGAAGAGACAGAGTTTAGAAAGGTGATTAGTAGACGTAGTGAGGTCCTATGGCTAGGGCATTGCACTGTGACTAAAGAGCACAGGGGGTCTATTCCCAGCCCTGCCACTGACCTGCTGTGTGACCTCAGGCAAGTCAGTTCTGCTCTCTGGGCTTGTTTCCTTTCCCTTTGTTTAGACCCTAAGGGACAGATCCACAAAGGTATTGAAGTACCAATGAAATCAATGGATGCTTGGCGCTTAAATACTGTTGTGGATCAATGAATGAATCAATTCAAATCAATGGAAGTTAGGAGCCTAAATACATTCGAGGATCTGGGTCTATGCTCTTTGCCACAGGGACTGTTTCCTACCATGTGTTTGCCCAGCGCCTGGCATAGTGGGGCCATGATGTCAGTCATGATCTCTAGGCACCACCTTCATACAAATCATAATAGAAAGCAGAAAGATCTATGTCAATTTAGGACTTGGCCCAGAGCTTGCTTTGTTCCCTCTGAGAGCCTGAGTGAGCATTCAGTCTCCAGCTGCTTCTCTCTATGCTCTCAAGCCTGTGTGAGGGCTAAGTAGGGAGTTACTCTCTGCTTGCTAGTAATCAGGCAGCTCCTCGGCACCCTGTAAGTGCTATGCAGAGGGAAGCGGAGTTTAGACCAAACTGGGCTATAGCCAGAGCAACATTCTGTTTGAGTCTCCTTATGTAAGAAAATCTCCTTTGTATGTGTTATAACCTGTGTAATCAAATTCTCCTGAAAAAAACTTTGCATGGTGAAGGGCTTTCAGCCACCTGCTCCACTCCATTATCTTACAATGAATAATTTTTGCCTAGTATTTCAACTCTGCTTCTATATTACCTCAGCTTTACTACTGAATCCACCTGTCCATGAGTGTAGGGCATTCAGGGGCACATGGACCGTAAAATGATGGAAAACTCTAGATAAGAGGCAGAATTAAGGCTGGAGGAACATCTTGGTGGACAGCTCACATGCTCCAAGAAAATACTGGTGGGTGTGCAGAGAGGAAGGTAGTGAGGCTTTCCTGTGTAGCTCTTTACAGTTGAAGGATGGGGGAAAGAAGCCAACCAACTAGCTGCCCTCTACAGAGTTTTGGAAAGGAGGGGAGAGGATGCTGTATATTGGTTTGACACCCTTGCAGGGGACCAAACTAGGGAAGACAGGATCCAGAGTTTGTTGGAGTAGGTGCATTCTTGGAGATGGTAGATCAGAGTGAGTTCCATTGTTTTCTTACTGAACTTCTCCAAACTTGGAGGCAACTGCTGGTTTGAGTTTTGCTTGAATTGGGGGATACATCGACACAAAATGTAATGCAAAACTGATGGGGTGAAAAGTGAGCTAAACTTGTGTGCTGAAATCCAGGGGAACCAGAATAGGCAGGCTTTGCACAGCTTTAGATGGAAAGAACAAACTGTTTGTATTTCTACTGTTGTCCCAAGTGGTGAAATCATGATTATTTTGTATGAGAAACTGCTATTTCCCATAAAACCCTACCCTGTCTGTAAATTATTGATACTCCTTTGTATAACCTTTGGTCACAGAATAATCTAATCCATTCTAATCTTCCTCTGTCTTTGCTGTGGCGACACCGAAATCATTCATTTCCCAAAAAACCACCACCAAATTAATGTACCGCGTCAGCTAGTTCTTAAAGTATTTCCACTTTATCATTCAAACTGAGAGTAAAAAAGACTCATCTTCTGTGAATGGAGATCTTCAATAAAACTTCTCTATCCACCCCAAATACAGGAGTCAAATTAAATCAAATGTTAGAGCAAATTAATGATAGTGATTATGTATGCATTGCTGCCGCATTTGCATGGAAAGTGGGTAGATGGAATAAGCCATTACAACATTCTCATTGTTTTCTACAGCTGGGATAGGGTTAACCCTTTTCTCATTTCATGAATGAGACCCTATTTAAAAGCAGAGCTATATTTAGGGCAACATTCTGCTCCTTTGCACAAAGCCCTTTGAGAAAGAGGAAGAAGAATCTTTTCCCTGGAGGTGATAAAGCACTAACACAGTCACTATTACGGCCAGGGCCGGCTCTAGGCACCAGCAAAACAAGGGTTTTGTTTTCTAGGGGCGGCATTCTGGCGCCGGCCATGCCGCCCCTAAAAATGTGCCCCGGCCGCCCTAGCTCACCTCCGCTGCTGCCACGGCGCGCGAAACAGCTGATTCGCGTGCCGCTGCTCCCCCTCCCTCCCAGGCTCTCAAACCTGGGAGGGAGGGGGAGACCCCGAGTGGCCGCGGCGCGTGCGCTGCTTCTCCCTCTCCCTCCCTCCCTCCTAGGCTTGAGAGCCTGGGGGGAGGAGGCAGGGCTGGGGATTTGGGGAAGTGGCGGAGTTGAGGCGGGGCCGGGGGTGGGGTAAGAAAAATTGTTTTTGCTTAGGGCGGCAAAAATCCTAGAGCCGGCCCTGATTACGGCCCATGGAATGTAGGAGTGGCTGCTGCACCCATACTTTCAGGCCTTTGAGAGCCTTCAATTTTTAGGCTCCTTAACCTACAGCGAGTGGAAAATTTTCTGATGAAATATCTTTTTGATGGAGTATAGTGTTTTTGACAAAGTGAACTTTTTTATGAATAAAGACAATTTTTGTAAAAAAAAAAAAAAAAAGATTTTCATAGAAAAAACAAAAGTTTTTGTGTCCTTGGTTTTTCAATGAAAACCTGAAACATTCTAGAGAATGTTTTGGCAGAAATGAAAAAAATGTCATTGAAATACTTTGTGGGAAAATATAATTGAATTCAATGGGACAAGTCATATGCTTAAAATTAAGCTTGTGCACAAGTCTTTGAGAGATTGGGACCTAGGTGACTTGCCCAAAGTCACACAAGAAGCAGTTAGCAAATCCATGAATTAAAATTAAAGTCTCTTGAGTCCTAGAAGTTAGTGCATTAACCACAGGACCATCCTTCCTGTATGGTGGCTTAGTTTTTGTGCTATTTGCGTAATTAACGGGCATAGTACTTTCTCAGTATCTAAACAACTTTACTTACTCAGCACTATACTGTATAAGAAATGTACTGACAAATACTCAGGAGTGATATTCAGTTTTAAAATTCTCAGTGATATCACCAGTTTGTTTTCTTTCATGTCCCATATTCTGAGTCATATTTTTCTAATTTGACTGAATGACAATCTAAATATATTATAGTCTCCTTTTAGTGTAAGAGAAGGGTTTATTACATTTCTTCTGATGTTTTCCACTTATTCACACTAGAAAATAAAATTTAAAATGAAAATATATGTACAGTGGTGATTTGAGATTCTAATTAGCTACTAATAGACTATTCGTTATTCTGACGAATTACATAATTACTGCACGTTATATAAACACAACCTCAAAAGAAACCATCTTTTTATAATGTCTTATTTCATTGCTAAATATCTGAATTTGATCAAGGAGTACTGCTTTAGGGCTGTAACATATTTAATAGGGTAATTAATGTGTTTAGTTTGTACTTGCTCTGTGGTCTATAAACCTATCAGGAACAGATTTCATATGTACACTGTTTCACTTATTTCTTCATAAACTATACCGAGAAAGGAAGGAAGGAGTAAGAAAAGACTGAAATGGAAAATGCAATAGTGATAGACTCATGTGATAGACTGTTTCTTTTTAATGTTTGTACAATGCCCAGCACAAGGGGATCCCAATCCCGATCAGGGCCTTTGAGCACTACATATATATAAAAACACATATTGTATAAGCCATATCTATTTACACATTCTTAATGTGCTCATTATTATGTATAGACAACACCTGATGTGTATTCACCACAGTGCTTTATCTGGTCTGCATTCCCGTGGGGTTGGGGTTAACTTTATGGTTAGATTCTCAGACAGCACAAAGCACAAAGGGAATTTAGGCCCTGATTTGGCAGCCTGTCCTTATTTATCCAAGTGAGCCAGTACTTAAAGTTAACTTAAAGCATGTGCTTAACTCCCATTGATCGCAATAGCATGTGCTAAAATTAAGCATGTGCTGAAATGTTTTACTGAATTCAGGCTTCAACACAGCTGAGGATTTCCCTGTTGAAATGGAATCTTCAGCAGGCATATGGCTGACTACAACAGTGCTAAGCCACCCAACTTCCCCTCTGCCTGCCCCCAGGGAAGTTGGTGTTCCAGGGCATAGGCATGGCAGAGGGGATAGAGGGAGCAATGCCCCTTGGCAATCCTGGATAGCAAAGCAGCTCTTTGGGAGTCACTATCTGCTGGCACAAGTTAGAACAGTGCTCTGAAATTATGCTGGATGCCTGTTCAGGCCCCAGCAGCCCTGAGGAGGTGAAATGGTGGCACAAAGACGTCTGTGCCACCCTCCCCCCTTTGTCCAGATGCATCAAGCTCTGCTGTGGCACCCCAGGAGACGTAGCCCTCTGTTTTGTGCTTGCTCTCAATGATAATTACATCTGCCAACCTGCCATGACTTGGCAGGAAACAAAGGATTTTAATGTGACCTCATAAAGGAACTAAAAATGAAAAGCATCTGGAGCTGTAGGGAGTGTAATGAGAGCTGATCAGTGCCAATCTGTTTGAAAGGGTCTATTTAAGTAAAATGCATATTGTTGTGTATGGTCATTTGTTGACCCTTTCCCATCCCCTAGTATGCTATTTGAAGTATACATGGGTGTGGATTAGGGTGTGTGATTTTTCTTGTGTCTGAGGCATCTGAGCATGATTCATAGAATCATAGAATATCAGGGTTGGAAGAGACCTCAGGAGGTCATCTAGTCCAACCCCCACCTCAAAGCAGGACCACCCCCAACTAAATCATCCCAGCCAAGGCTTTGTCAAGCCTGACCTTAAAAACCTCTAAGGAAGGAGATTCCACCATCTCCCTAGGTAACCCATTCCAGTGCTTCACCACCCTCCTAGTGAAATAGTGTTTCCTAATATCCAGCCTAGAAACACCCCCATCCCCACTGCAACTTGAGACAATTGCTTCTTGTTCTGTCATCTGCCACCACTGAGAACAGCCTAGGATTCATTGACACTGTAGCCTAGATATAAACAAAAGCATTGTTACTACTTTCAGTGGCATAGTGATATTAGCTAAAAAGTGTTAGGTTGTGTCCTGTATGCCACGAAATAGGAGCACTGTTACCTACACATTGGTCCCAAACCCACTCAGCATGAAAAAGAATATCCCATATGGTACCATCTGTTTGTTGTGTGTTTGTACAGTGCCTAGCGCATTGGGGTCCTGGTCCACCATTGGGGCTTTAAAGAGGTGTGCTAATATGAATAATATGATAGCTTCAGCTGGGATTTTGAAAGGAGCCTAAGGCTGCCATTTGAACCAAGCATACAACTTCTTTACGTTCCATCCTATGGGATTAATTCACATAGGATTAGCACCAAACTGGGGGACAAAAGTAGGTACTCACTCAAGCCTCACCCACAAATCAAGGTTCACCCATTAGAGTCACCAAAACAACACTCCACTCCCAGCAGATCTTCATAATATGATCACCTGCTTCATTTCTTGTGCGCTCTGATCATCAGGGAGCAATACTGACTTTTAAAGCGTTACCGTCACATTTCAGGGATGCGAATGAAAGGGTATTACAGCTCCAAGTGTTACTAACAATGTGGTGTTCCGCTAGCTGATTTTCAAAAGGAGTTTATATTATTGCTTTTTAAAGATTATGGCTCTTCTAAAGATCATTATTAACATCTTAAATTTATAGCCTTTAAGGCCAAAAGGGACCATTATGATCATCTAATCAGACCTCCTGCTTAACACAGGCCAAAGAATTCCACCCAGTAAAGGAAGAAGCTACCTCTGCAGACAGCTGATGCCGAGATTTTTTTTTTTTTAAAGGCTTCTTCTCATACATAGTTCTAAAATTCAGAAATGACCCATGAAACCCATCAGGGTTAATACCTCTGTAGTAATCCTTACAGTAAATCGGAAAATCTAGTTAAAGACAATCATCCTTCTCTTTAATAAACCAGGATAATAGGCCCGAATCCCTAGATTTGCTGTTTCATAAGGATTCTGGGGATTTGGCTATGTCAGACATCCAGAGCAAGCTTATTGCCTAAGTAATTTGGAATCAAGTTTGTACCATAATCTACTAGAGAGCAGGAGATTACAGAAAAAAAAGCTCTCCTGAATTTCTGTACCATCTCATCTCTTCATGCAAAGATGGAACATCAGTTAGTTCCTTCATGCTGTTAAAAACCATGGCACCACACCAAGTGACTGAGACCCAGATTTTTAAAGGTATTTAGGCATTGCTGTGCTCAGCGTTACAATGCCTAACTGATTTAGGAGCCTTTATTTTATTTTCAAAAGTGATTTCGCAACATAGGGAGCCAAAATCCAATCGACTCCTAAGTGCTTAAATCACTTTTGCAAATGAGATTTAGACTCCTAAATCAGTTAGGTGTCGTAATGCTGAGCACAGCAATGCCTAAATACCTTTAAAAAGCTGGGCCTGAGTAAATAAATCACTGATTTAGCGCAGTGGTCTCCAAACTTTTTTGATCGCACACCCCTATCAGTAAAAAATTTGAGCACGCACCCCCGCCACGCCAGCTCTACCATTTTTGCCGAAGCAAAAAAAAAAGCCCCTCAGACTCCCGCCCGAACATCCAAAACAAAAAAAAAAAAAAAAAGCACTCCTCCTGCTGCGCACCCGCAAGGATCCTCTTGCGAACCCCCACTTTGGAGACCACTGATTTAGAGCATGTGATTGTGCATCAGTCTATGAAAGAGACAAATACTTTAACTTTGCTTTTAATGATACTCTACCTAGGAGGGTACTGAATACCTAAAGTTAGCTGAATACTGAATGGTGAGAGATGATATGTGATTTAAACCTAATTGCAAGTTGTATAGTGGGTAGAGGAATAAATTATACAGACTGGTATGTTGTAGTTGATCATTTGAGGTTAGACTGTGGAACCCTGAGTTGCCCAGCTACTCCCACAGATTCAATGAATCTACTTATGTAAGATAGGTGTTGCAAAAGCTAGTTCCCTTAGGTCTCAATTCAGCGAAGCACTTAAGCATATGCTTAACTTTAAGCACATGCTTAACTTTAAGCACATATTTAAACACCATTCCTATTCAAGAAAGGCAAGTAAGCACTTACGTAAGTCTTTCAGCAGGTGCTTAAGTACTTTCCTGATGTGAGGCCTACGAGTTTTGCTGAACAGGAATGGGATGCGGAATTGGGACCAAAATGAATTAGGGTATTAATAATAAAATAATAACTAGATCTTATAGAGAGCATTTAATCCTTAGATCTCAAAGCACTTTACAAATGGAGAAACTTAGGCACAGGGAAATGAAGTGACTTTCCAAAGGCCAGTGTTGGAGCCAGGAATAGAAAACCAGGTCTCCCGAGTCCCAATCCAGTCCAGTGCCATATCCAACTATGACACACTACCTGAAATAATTCTGCCATTAAATAGAGAACAGGCCTCCTTACCTCACCACATGGCTGGCTCACAGAAGAAATTAATATAATTTTTGAACAATGTTATCCATAATATACATGTCAAGGCACTTGCATGGCTGAACTAGACAAAATGGGGTCTGATGACATCTGGCTGAAAGGACAAACTTCAAATCTGTTTTTGTTTGTTTTTCCTGCACTCCATAGCCTATAGCAGATGAGTGTACCAAAAATCAATATTCCACTCAAAAGGAAAATTGAAATTAATTGGGTGAATCAGCCATTGAGTGACTTATTATAGCATCTGTATTATATTTGACATCTTTAAATACATGATTCATCATCTTCACTTAAAAAAAATCATTACAAAGTCCTTCTACTGATAAGTAGGGATATATTAAGTTATAAACCAGTTTTTACATCATTTGCTGGATAGAAAGAATGCTAGAGTTCTGACAAATATCAGTCATACATTAGCAGTGGTTGTTTAATATCATAGCCAATACAACAAACAGTCTTCTGTATCTTAAACTGTAAAAGGTTTCTACTAAACCCATCTCAGGCTCATAACTTTGAATACTCAGATATAAGGAAGTCTCTATAATGAATAATATTCACTGAACTGCACTAAGATGTCTTATTTTTCTCATGGAAGTACAGGATCTCTTTTATACCATAGTTTTATATCACTTCCTTACAGCCATATAAACATTGTGCTGACAGAGGTTACCTATAATATTATAAAAAGAACAGGAGTACTTGTGGCACCTTAGAGACTAACAAATTTATTTCAGCATAAGCTTTCGTGGGCTACAGCCCACTTCTTCAGATGAGCTGTAGCCCACGAAAGCTTATGCTGAAATAAATTTGTTAGTCTCTAAGGTGCCACAAGGACTCCTGTTCTTTTTGCGGATACAAACTAACACGGCTGTTACTTTGAAACCTATAATATTATAGAACTGTATGACATTTGCAAATAAAAAGCAGGGAATATAGACAGGCACAGTGGAGAAATCAAATCTATTGAGCATGAAAGATCTCTGCTCTCCAAGACTATAGTAAGAATTTTGTCCTTACATGAAACAGCATAACTTTGTATTAATCCTTTCATCCGGTTGTTTCTGCTAGGCCTGTAGGGGAAAATTGTGCATAACATGAATCCTATGGGCCTAAATGTGACTGCAAATTTGTCATTTAAATTTGGCAAGATGTTCAAGCTATGGTAAATCAGCATAGTAGTTAATCATCTAGTCCCTGATTCAGCTAAATATTTTAGCCTTAAGTGTATTCTTAAGTCCCAGGGCTTTCAATACACACATGCCTATATATTATAATTGCATTTGGAGGAAATAAAGAAAAAAGATGTTAAGGAAAAGCTTAGCAGATGCACCCAAAAAGCAGCAAGTTAATAGATTTTGGAATTCAAAGCAAATGCATGAATGAGTTTTTTTAAAACTATACAGTGATAACAACGAATGAACCCCTCCGGCCAAAGTGTTTCTTTTTGTAATGGCTACTTGTAGCGATTATCATCACTTCTATTGCTAATGGTGGCATTATTTTTAAGTGTTCTACATCAAGCCATCTTTGCACTAATAACATCAGTATTGTCAATATCTCACCATAATACACAGCCTCATATATAATAAAAACAGTCCATGTTGGCTAAAATTTCAAATCTGGATGCCTAAAGTTAGGCATCTAAACCCAGATTTTGTTGGTAAACTGGTCTGATTTTCAGAAGTACTACTGAACAGCCACAACTTTTAAATTGAGGAGATGTGCAGTCAGTGAATATGTCCCTGGACTAGGAGTTTGGAGATCTGTATTATTTTTCCAGCTTTGCTGTGTGACACTGGGTGAGTCACTTTGCTGGTCTCTGCCTCGGTTTTTCTGCATGGGAAGAATCCCAAGCACCACTACAGGCTGGGGACCGACTGGCTAAGCAGCAGTTCTGCAGAAAAGGACCTGGGATTACAGTGGATGAGAAGCTGGATATGAGTCAGCAGTGTGCCCTTGTTGCCAAAAAGACTAACAGCATATTGGGCTGCATTAGTAGGAGCATTGCCAGCAGATTGAGGGACGTGATTATTCCCCTCTATTCGGCACTGGTGAGGCCACATCTGGAGTATTGCGTCCAGTTTTGGGCCCCCCACTACAGAAAGGATGAAGACAAATTGGAGAGAGTCCAGCGGAGGGCAATGAAAATGATCAGGGGGCTGGGGCACATGACTTATGAGGAGAGGCTGAGGGAACTGGGCTTGTTTAGTCTGCAGAAGAGAAGAGTGAGGGGGGATTTGATAGCAGCCTTCAACTACCTGAAGGGGGGTTCCAAAGAGGATGGAGCTTGGCTGTTTTCCATGGTGGCAGATGACAGAACAAGGAGCAATGGTCTCAAGTTGCAGCGGGAGAGGTCTAGGTTGGATATTAGGAAACACTATTTCATTCGGAGGGTGGTGAAGCACTGGAATGGGTTACCTACGGAGGTGGTGGAATCTCCATCCTTAGAGGTTTTTAAGGCCTGGCTTGACAAAGCCCTGGCTGGGATGATTTAGTTGGTGCTGGCCCTGCTTTGAGCAGGGGATTGGACTAGATGACCTCCTGAGGTCTCTTCCAACCCTAATCTTCTATGATTCCTATCTGTAAAATAGAGATAGTAGCATTTACCTTCCCTTGTAAAGTGCTTGGATATTGATGGATAAAAAGTTTTGCATGAAAGCTAAGTAGTAGTATTATTATTCTCTCTACAGTAGGATGTCTAACATCATTAGATACTGGAAAACACACCAAGTACTTTCTTTGGACAGTATCAAAAGAACACTAATTGGCAGACCAGCATTCAGAAGCAGATCCAAGACTGGAGAGCGCACAGTGCAATCAATTTTTAAGCAGAGCATTTGCTTGATTTCAGCTGGGAGCTCTGCTTAAAAAAAATCAATTTCAGAACATAGCCCCATGATGATGAGAAGTTTCATAGGAAAGAGGGTTAGCTACACACCAATGGTGTCAGCTCCAGATGAAAGCAGTAATTTACCTTTCATATAAGGTCATAGAAAAGTTGTACAATGATGGGGGAGGGTTGCAGTATGTATTAAAGAAAGAAGAGGGGAAGATCTTAAAAAAAAAAAAAAGAAACAGAACAAATGTATTTCCTAACCTCCTCCTGGATTTATAATAATGATTCATTTGGAACCATTTTCAAACTGTGTATAATTAACACAGTAGCATATATCAGAATGTGTAGTGCAGTCTCTGATGCACATATTGTTATAGTGAGGGACTGGTAGTTCCTGCTAGAGTTAAGAGGTTTCACTTATTATTATTTGTGTTCCAATAGTGCCCAAAGGGCCTCAACCAAGATCAGTACCTCCATATGTTAGGTCTGCACAAATATATAGTAAGGGATAGTCTCTGCTTTGAAGAGTTTAGAATCTAAATAGACAAGACAGACAAAGGATGGGAGGAAAAACATAGGCACAGAGGAAAGCCTAAAGTCATTCAGTAGGTTAGTAGCAAAGCTAGGAATCAAACTCAGGTTCTGAGCTAGCACCCTAGCTACTCAGCCATACTGTCTTATGATGCAGCTCTTTGTTTTTTCATGATTATATTTTTAAGAAAGATCCTCTTTTGGGTCTGAATCTTTCATGTTTGTTCCTTGCTGAAAGACAAAGTCTGGGAATGATCTCTTCTGCCATTCTTGAGTATTTAAGAGTGAAAAATATACACTTCCCCTGTTAAGAAGTTAAGGAAATATTAAGATCCCCTTTTGGTCACACCAAACTCAAAAATGGCTAAAATCACAATGTGGAGCTGTCAGCATGTCTGCTTGTCATCAAGAATGAGGTCCTGGTGTTATTTGCAAAGAAAATCTAAATAAATAATGGAATTATAAGGATTTGAAAATTGGGCTTGGCACTTATAGGAAGTGTACTGATTTATGACAGTGGTCCATGTTAAAAAGCCAGCATGTGTCAACAGTTACCACACAGTGTTTTCTGAGATAACTTAGGGTTAAGCAAGGCTTAGCGCATATCTACACTATAAGCTTAAATCGACCTATGTTAGGTCAACTTATAACCACTGGAGTGGTTCATGTCCACATTGCCCTTCATGTGTTGATGGTGTGCATCCTCACCAGGAGTGCTTCCACCGACTTAAAAGTGGCAGTGCGGGGGGCTGAGAGCCCACATGCAGCTCCCTGCCAGGAACCTGGCTGCCCCCCGGAGCTCCCTGCCTGGCACAGCCGTGCTCCCAGTGGGGAGCAGGGAACTGAGAGCCCGGGGGGGGGGGCAGTATCCCATCAGGGAGATCAGCGCCCAGAGTCCGATCAGCTGCCATGCTCCTGGCAGGGAGTTGAGAAGCCCGGTGCAGCTGCCCCGTTCTCCAGCTCGGAGCGGGGAGCCGGGACCCCGGGGGTCAGCAGGGCTCCAACTGGAGAATGGAGAGCTTGGGCAGCAGCCTGAGCCAGGAGCCTGGGTGGCAGCCTGGCTTGGAGCGGAGACCAGGCAGCAGCCCAGGTGAAATTTCTTGTCAATTTCATGGCTCCAGCGGAGCGTTGCTCTAACTACACCGACATAAGCCCTATGCCTCCCGTGGAGGTGGAGTTATGATGTTGGTGTAGTAGGATACTTACATCAGCGGGAGCAAGGCTGTAGTGTGTACACTGACCTAATTAGGTCGACGCAAGCTGCCTTATGTTGACATAATGCTGTAGTGCAGACAAAGCCTTAGATAGGAGACAAAAGTGGTAACTTCGTGGTACCTGCCACCTAATACTGACTTATTAAAGGTGACCTTTGCAAGTTTGGAAGCAGAGTGAAACATGGTATTAGCGATGTCCCTTGGTTACACAGGAGTTGGTTGACAGTGAGATACTATTGCACAATGACAAGGATTGGAAAGATATCATGCTATTAAATACAGTGCAAGTTCTTCTCAGGGAGAATATCAATGCTAAATATTCAGATATCTTTGCACTCTGATTTTACAAAATAGAATACACACAAAATTCACAAAGTAAATGTGGAAGGGAATGCTATGGTGTCATATAACATCCTCACAGCTCCTGGGAAAGTACAAAATTGAAGGACTTCTAAGCAATGGCAGATACTTGAGGCAAGTTATTTTAAAGATATACCTCTCAAATTCTGGCTCTTGCGGTGTTAGGAAAATACCAGATATAATTAAATTAAACAGAAACACATACATTTATTTAGAGCAGTCATGAAGTATTCCTTCACTATCACACTTAAACACGTGCTTTATAGTCCATCCCTGCTAAAGAAAGCATTTAAGCATGTGTTTAACTTTAAACCTGTGCTTAGGTCCCTCAATGACCCTTAAGCATGTGCTTAAAATTAAGCATGTGCCTGAGCAGAGCATGATTTTCTCCATCACTGGCCCTTTTTAAAACAAGATTAGATGTTTTTCTAAAAGATTTGCTGAAACAGGAATTATTTTAAGGAAGTCCTATGGCCTGTGTTATGCAGGAGGTCAGACTAGATGATCACAGTGGTCCCTGCTGGCCTTAGAAACTATGAACACAGGCTGAGGACAGACCTGTGTAGTCTAGGGAGCAGTTCTGTACACCTGACAAGGGCCCAGAAGTTCACCCTCACAGATCCAACTGCAGGGTCAGAGCTATGGCTGCAAAAACAAATAGCATCTTATAGGCATGTAGTTCACAAGGATAAAATAATTAGAAGTGCAAAGCCCCTTCTGTCTGTATTAGGTTAACAACCAAAACTGTTTGAAGAACATGAGGCAAACCAGATGAGCATTTTTTTTTTAAAAAAACATTGCTATATCAATTACTATGACAGTATGTATATGTATTGTAAAACCTCTTTTGGGTGGAAATCAGTAAAGCCTGAAAACAAAGGGCCTTGCATAGACTGCCTCATTCTGCTGTATTCTCTTATCTTGTCCTAGCAGATAGCCGCGTGCTCTTTGGGTGGATGTGGATGTCAGTATTGGCTCCTGCAGAACACTTACTCACCTACAGCAATTTTCTTGGCAAAAACATGTTAATAGAACTAGTGAACTCAGATGACCTTCATTTCTCCACATCAGACAGCTGATAAAAATAACCTTCCGTGACCTCAGATGGAAAGGATACATTTGAGATTTTGTTTTTTGTGTAACTCAAACAGATTTCAAGATTCCAGCTCAACAGGAAAATAAAAATTAATAGTGCTGTTCAACTGGTGAGTGTCCCGTTACATTCGTCCGTGTAATTTTTAGGTACCTGATACTTTCTGTACAGGTTCTCCACATAAGAAAACAGCTTGTGATTTGTGACAGAGGATTTGGTATTTGTCAATAACTTGTATTTCACAGCAGGTGATGATTAGTAAGAGGAAATTTACAGAAAAATCCCATCTTCAGCTTTGAGGGGTGTAGACAGACTGAGCTAACACCTATAGTCAGGAACAATGGATATGAAAGTTGGAATTCAGTCACCTTGACTTTTGAGGATGGGAGGTTTACAGACAACTGTGTTGTGTATGTAGCTTCACAGAACTCTTGGGGATACTGTTTGACACAGAGGTGGTGGTTGTGTGGTATAATGATACACCAGAATCACTGGACAAAAAGCTTTTGTTAAAGTCAGTGGGTAAGAGAATGAATTCTAAAAACCTCTGTAATCGCCAGGGGCCCAGCAGGCTTGAAAATGAAGTCCTGGAAGACTAAAGGAAAGTTCTGCCATTTTTCACCCTGGATTCTGATCTGTGGATGTTTAAATTCCAGCTTGCACTTCTTAAGAGTTCAGGCCCTGGAGACTGCCTGGGAGATACACTGAATGAGAATGTCTCCCAGCCAGCCTGGCTCTGCTCCTATGTGGGCTGACCTCAACAACTTTGTGCATCACTTCCCCCTCTGCTGCTTTTGGGGGCTTACAGTCCACACTCCACTAGTAGAAACTGGGTTATAAATTAAGCCCTTTATCAGAAATGTACAGTGCGCAAATGTGTGAGGTGTACCCCAATCACAGGGGTGGGGCTGGGCGGACTGTGAGAGAGAGTTTGTGGAAGATGGCAGATTTATTTTTCCCTTTTCTTATTGAGAAATTGTTTTCTCCCAGTCATGTTACATAAAATTTCTCTTTCATGGAAAGAAGTGGTGCTTGTACAAAGACTTCAAAGATGTTACCTGAGGCCTAATCGTCTGTTTACTTCAGGTGGAATTGCATGTCATGTCTTAGGGGATGTTCAGGCCCCTTACATTTAAAAAGAAATCAGTGTGGTTCTCAAAAAGCAGTTTTATAATTAGTTTAATGTAGTTTCATATGTTTTTACTTGGATTGTGATATGGAAAATTTTAAAAGATGTCTGTTCAAAAGCTAGAAATGGGCTATGTACTGCCTGCAAGCAGTTCCGCTGAATTAGAGGCATTTCTATTGAGAGTAAGGCACAATGAATGATGATATAATGGACATATTGCCAAGAAAATGGTTTTCCTTTCCATAACTGGTCAAAAAGTTTCATGCAAAAAAATGTTTTAACATAAGAACGGCCATACTGGGGCAGACCAAAGGTCCATCTAACCCAGTATCCTGTCTTCCAACAGTGGCCAATGCCAGGTGCCCCAGAGGGAATGAACAGAATAGGTAATCAAGTGATCCATCTCCTGTTGCCCATTTCTAGCTTCTGGCAAACAGAGGCTAGAGACACCATCCCTGCCCATCCTGGTTAATAGCCATTGATGGACCTATCCTCCATGTATTTATCTACTACTTTTTTGAACCCTGTTATGGTCTTGGCCTTCACAACCTCCTCTGGCAAGAAGTTCCACACATTGACTGTGCGTTGTGTGAAAAAAATACTTTCTTTTGTTTGTTTTAAACCTGCTGTTATTAATTTCATTTGATGGCCCCTAGTTCTTGTTTTATAAGAAGGAGTAAATAACACTTCCTTCACACCAGTCATGATTTTATAGACCTCTATCATATCCCCCCTTAGTCGTCTCTTTTCCAAGCTGAAAAGTCCCTGTCTTATTAATCTCTCCTCATACAGCAGCCATTCAATACCCCTAATAATTTTTGTTGCCCTTTTCTGAACCTTTTCCAAGTCCAATATATATTTTTTGAGATGGGGCGACCACATCTGCACACTGTATTCAAGATGTGGGCATACCATGGATTTATATAGAGGCAATATGATATTTTCTGTCTTATTATCTATCCCTTTCTTAATGATTCCCAACATTCTGTTCGCTTTTTTGACTGCCGCTGCACATTGAGTGTATGTTTTCAGAGAACTATCCACAATGCATCCAACATCTCTTTCTTGAGTGGTAACAGCTAATTTAGACCCCATCAGTTTATATGTATAGTTGGGATGATAAGAAATTTTTATCAAAGCAGAAATTTCTGTGGGAAATGTCTCTTTTCAATTAAATCTGGGGAGGGGTAGTTAGAAACACTGTAAAATGAAAAATAAATTGTGGGAACAAAAAAAACTTTTCCCAACCAACCCTTCTCAATTCCTTAGAGTAATCATAGTAATTTTAATCCTTAAAATGTGTAGAAGTCTGACATGTGAGGACATATGATTTATTTTTGTTTTAAGAAATATATTCATACCCACTATTAAAGCCATGGAAGATCATGTGACATAAAATGAAAAGGAGAGGAATCTTTTACATAAGCACTTGATAGACAGAGATAGATGTGAGACTATCCTGTTTTTCTGACCTTATTGCATAAAATACTATCACTAGTTAAGATAGTATTCTTTGTCTTGGGGAAGATGACTGGAAAAAGGCTAATGTAGTGCCCATCTTTAAAAAAGGGAAGAAGGAGGATCCGGGGAACTACAAGCCAGTCAGCCTCACCTCAGTCCCTGGAAAAATCATGGAACAGGTCCTCAAGGAATCAATTATGAAACACTTAGAGGAGAGGTAAGTGATCAGGAACAGTCAGCATGGATTCACCAAGGGGAAGTCGTGCCTGACTAACCTAATTGCCTTCTATGATGAGATAACTGGCTCTGTGGATGAGGGGAAAGCAGTGGATGTGTTATTCCTTGACTTAGCAAAGCTTTTGATACAGTCTCCCACAGTATTCTTGCCACCAAGTTAAAGAAGTATGGGCTGGATGAATGGACTGTAAGGTGGATAGAAAGCTGGCTAGATCGTCGGGCTCAACGGGTAGTGATCAATGGCTCCATGTCTAGTTGGCAGCTGGTTTCAAGCGGAGTGCCCCAAGGGTCGGTCCTGGGGCCGGTTTTGTTTAATATCTTTATTAATGATCTGGAGGATGGTGTGGACTGCACTCTCAGCAAGTTTGCAGATGACACTAAACTAGGAGGCGTGGTAGATACACTAGAGGGTAGGGATCGGATACAGAGGGACCTAGACAAATTAGAGGATTGGGCCAAAAAAAACCTGATGAGGTTCAACAAGGATAAGTGCAGATTCCTGCACTTAGGACGGAAGAATCCCATGCACTGCTACAGACTAGGGACCGAATGGCTAGGTAGCAGTTCTGCAGAAAAAGACCTAGGGGTCACAGTGGACGAGAAGCTGGATATGAGTCAACAGTGTGCTCTTGTTGCCAAGAAGGCTAACGGTATTTTGGGCTGTATAAGTAGGGGCATTGCCAGCAGATCGAGGAACGTGATCGTTCCCCTTTATTCGACATTGGTGAGGCCTCATCTGGAGTACTGTGTCCAGTTTTGGGCCCCACACTACAAGAAGGATGTGGAAAAATTGGAAAGAGTCCAGCGGAGGGCAACAAAAATGATTAGGGATCTGGAGCACATGACTTATGAGGAGAGGCTGAGGGAACTGGGATTGTTTAGTCTCCAGAAGAGAAGAATGAGGGGGGATTTGATAGCAGCCTTCAACTACCTGAAGCGGGGATCCAAAGAGGATGGAGCTCAGCTGTTCTCAGTGGTGGCAGATGACAGAACAAGGAGCAATGGTCTCAAGTTGCAGTGGGGGAGGTCTAGGTTGGATATTAGGAAACACTATTTCACTAGGAGGGTGGTGAAGCACTGGAATGCGTTACCTAGGGAGGTGGTGGAGTCTCCTTCCTTGGAGGTTTTTAAGGCCCGGTTTGACAAAGCCCTGGCTGGGATGATTTAGTTGGGAATTGGTCCTGCTTTGAGCAGGGGGTTGGACTAGATGACCTCTTGAGGTCGCTTCCAACCCTAATATTCTATGATTCTATGAAGAGGGGGAGAAATTTTTTTTTACAAAGAGAAAACAATTTGTCAACATTTTCTTTGAAACGTTTTGGTTTACATCAAAAAAGCCCCAAAATCCTTTCCCCCCCCTCAAGGTGCCAATAACCTAAACAAATTCAGGGGATGTTTTTTTCCAACAAAAATCTGACTTATTTTCCCCAATGAAAATAGACATTTTGACTTTTCACCCTGAATGTGGGAAATAAAAACAATTGTGCTTCCTTTCAGAATAACTTTATTTTATTCAACTGAGCTACTGTATCATCTCTCCCAACATCTCAAAATGTTTCCTGCACCAATTGAGAAAATAAGCTGCGTCACAGTGTAACCTCCCAGTCTCACCGCTGTGCTATAACTCGCTCTCTGACAGTGCTCTGAAACTATAGCGATATTGACATTCATGGAGAAGGAGGTCTCTCTGAACTCTGCAACAATGAGTCCTGTGGCACCTTATAGACTAACAGATGTATTGGAGCATAAGCTTTCGTGGGTGAATACCCACTTCGTCAGACGCACTCTGAAAATCAACCTTAATAACACTTTCTTACTCCACAGATTGCTCCAGGTGTCTATTCAGGGCCAAGTCTACCAACTTCTGTGACAAAATAAGATCTTCCCTTTTATAAACTCCTGATAGGCCAGCTCAGAGAAAGTGAGCGGGACTCTGCGCTTTCTTGTGAGTCCCCAACAGAATTGTTTACTGAACCATTTACACCTTTGAAGACAATGAGATTGCACAGGTCTCACTGGGGGCCTAATTTTGGCTGTAGAACCTTTATTATGAATTATCATGCACATAAAAGAAGAACCCAGCTTGACTAGGATCCCAGGCTGAATTTCTAGAGTTTGCAGTTCAAAAGCACATTAAAAAAAAGTATCAGTTGAGCAAATGTGATCTGGAAGTAACTGAGACACAAGCACATAACTCCCAAAAATGACATTTTCAGAGAGAGAGGGTAAATTACATTTCAAAAGGAAACACAAAAAATGGCTGGTCACATCTCACTTTGTAGATTTGTCCATGTCCAGCCTGAGAATGGGAATTGAGTCATAGGAGTCCCTAGGATTACATGACATAAGTGAGACGGGTTGGACCCCCTGTCCGGGATGCCACCTGATGTACTGGGGTTTCACTGAGCCTGCCTGCTCCACTAGCCTTGGCTCCCTCTCCCGGTTTTGCTGAATCAGATTATCCGGCCTCTGGCAGCACACACACACAGGTAGGGATGCACCAGTTGTAGAATCACACAGAGTCTGCAAGCAGCTCTCTATGGGACGATTCAGCTAGGAAATGGCCCAGCACTCAAGTGCAGCTGTCCTCTGGAAAGTACACCCAAAATGATATTGTCATGCGCTGTAGAGAAATCTCTACAATGTAAACTCATAAATTCGCCACCTCCCTCAATATGGAGGAAGATATGCACAACTTCTTGCCCCTCCCCCAGTTATAAATTGCACAAACTGGGTTTTATAATAAACAAAAACAAGTGTATTAAGTACAAAAGGCAGATTTTAAGTGATTATAAGGGATAGCAAACAGAACAAAACAGATTACTGAGCAAATAAAACAAAACACGCAAATTAGGCTTAATACACTCAGGTTACAAAATGTAATTTCTCACCCTCAGTGTTGTTTTAGGCAAGTTGCAAAGTTTTTGTAGCTTACAGTTCCAGTTATTTCTCTTTACAGACTGGACCCCTGTCTCAGCCTGGACTCAACCCTGCCTTTTCCTTCAGGTGTTTTTAGCAGTCTTTCTTCTTGGGCAGGCAAAGGAGGAGAGTCAAGATTAACCCCCTCCCCAACCTTAAAAAGGATTTACCTAAGGCAGGAATCCTTTGTTTGATCCCCACCCCCCTACAGTGGAAAAGTACCAGCAGTGTCCAAGGTGGTACTCCGTACCAGCTGACATCATCAGAAGACCCTGCAGTGTCAAAGCAACATCTCAGGAAGCTCCTCGGGAAGGTGGGAGATTAGTATCTTCAGAGTTCTATTGTCCTTCTTAAACGGTTCATCCAGGCTGATTGCCTACTGTCTGGTGGGGGTTCCCCCAAATACACACACAGTCGTAATTGTTACAAAGTCAATATTCCTAACCTCAGATACAGAAATGCTACACGTATACAAAATGGATAATCGCATTCAGCAAATCATAACCTTTCCAATGATATCACACGTCCCATATTGCATAAAATGTATCTTAGTTATGCCATATTCATATCGTAACAATATTTCTATGAAGAATATGGAGTGTAACGTCACAATAAGTACCTATATAGGGGAAAGTGATTTGATCCTAGAGAACTTGCTAAACGTAGAAATAAGTTGTAGCATTTTAAGTGAGCTCCCATCCTTGGAACAGCTTGCCAAGGGATGTGACGGAATCTTCATCACTTGGAGTCTTTAAATTGAAATTGGATGTCTCTCTACAAGATGCACTCTAAATCAACCCCAATAGTGGTCATTTATGAAGTAGGGAAGAATAATTCTCTCAAACACAGGAATCACTGCATGAAATCCTATGTCCTGGGCTATGTAGGAGGTCAAACTAAGGGTAACATTTTCAAAGGGGCTTAAGTGATTTAGGAGCCTAACTCCCACTTTCCAAAAGTGACTTAGGCACATAGAAGGGACTTAGGTGTTTTGGAAAGTTTTACCCCAGATGATCATAAAGGTCCCTCGGGTCATAAATATTTAAGCCTCTATTTATCATCACTGTTCACCTCCCCCCTGAGAATAAAAAATGTTGTAAAAGCATGTTTCATTGCTGACACCAAAGAGCAGCTTTCTGATAAACTGCTGCAGCTTGTAGCATTGCACCAAATGAATGCATATGAATCCATAGTTCTCTGGCACCTATGTCCTTACACCAGGGTCTATTAAAATTGTGACCTAAGCACTATGCCACCCTAACAGATGCATTTGAGTAGGGACACCCAATAGACCATGAAAGGACATCAACTGTGTAGGATGCTGGAATTTCCCTCCACTAGAGAGTGGCTGTCTATATCTATATCAATATCACTTTTATATGAAGGGATTTTTCCCCCTCTAAACAAGCTCAACTTAGAAACAGCCTTTGTTTGTCAGAAAGGGCCTTTTTAATCCAACTATGGAGCTGAACTGATTGAGGCACAAGCAGGTCACTTGTCTTGCCTAAAGCCACGTAGGACTGAACAATCCGAGATGGCTTTTTCAATAATATAATAATAAATAATAATATTAGGCTTCTCTAGTCACTTAAGCTAATTGGGTTTTTGTTCCTTGAAGTATTCCTTTCCTACACTCTGCTAAAAGCAAAGAACACCTCTGAAATGGAGGTTAATCAAGAGCCCTACATTTCTGTGATTCTATGTGATGTACCAATATGCAAACCATGTTAACTTGGAGTGAAATTCACCCCTGTGCAGAGGGCTAGCTCAAGTCCCACTCAACACCATATTTTGAGGGCTAACACATCATGGCTTTGTGGAAAATGAGTAATTTCACTGATACAAGATCATGCCCCTAAAAAGGAAAATTAATAACCGACGCAGTGTTATCGTTAACCTCGGGGCTACACAAAAATTAAAGAGGAGCCTCCAAAGAACATGGAACGAGGGTGGCTAGAATATCCTTGTCAATACAATAGCCAGTAGCTGGGGTGAAATGAACAACCAGGTTCATTTAAGCTATTTAACCAAGAGGGTGCCTACAACTAATCTGTGCTAGAGTTAGATCCTAGTGGATGGGGGAAAAGAAAATATAGTAGGGAAGTAAATACGTGGCCTGCTTCTTTTCTTCATGGTTTCTCTTAGGGTTACCATATTTGAACTTTCAAAAAAGAGGACACTCCGGGGGGGGGGGTAGCTCCGCCCCTAGCCACTCCCTCCCAATTCCCGCCCCCCTGACTGCCCCCCACAGAACCCCCAACCCATCCAACCCTCCCTGCTCCTTGTCCCCTGATTGCCCCTTCCCGGGACCCCTGCCCCTAATCACCCCCCGGGACCCCACCCCTTATCTAAGCCTCCCTTATCTTTGTCCCCAACTGCCCCCTCCTGAGACCCCCCCACCCTACCTGTCCCCTGACTGTTCTGACTCCTATCCACACCCCTGCCCCC
>NW_020697707.1:308276-361718 GCF_002925995.2 Terrapene triunguis | reverse complement strand
GCCGGGGCCCCGTGGAGTGTCCTCTTTTGGGACACTCCACATATGGTAACCCTAGGTAACCCTAGTTTCTCTTATGCTATAGGGTCATCTGGAAGTATTAAAGAGATTATAAAATAATGTAGGCCTGATTTCCCCCAGGTAACGCCAGTTTTACACCAGTGACTTTTGATGATACTTAGGCCCCTCTGTGCGCGTTACTTCTCAAATTGGGACTTTAGATGCTTTTGAAAAATTTATCCATTTTGTTCATCTCCAGCAAACAGTCCCTGTGCTAGGTTTCCCCATTTCTTCTTGCTTTTTATTTCCAAGTCTCCCCTCCCCAGTGTGGCAATATGGGCATTTGACCTCATCTTTCATCTAACTAGCTAGCATAGCCCTGGCTTTAAGGCACCATAACATTGGCTGTTAAGTGTAAAGGCTTCTTTGGCGGGGTTTCTGCTATGAACAGGGATAGAAATCGGACATCTGGTAATTTTTGTTCATATTGCAAAGGGAGGATGAGTCCATATGAGCAATAAAAGAAAAATGGATGGAGAAACAAAGCACAGAGGGCGTTGCTTTGAAGTCATCAGCTAATGGTGGGAGTGGAGCTGTGTGAATCAAAGACTTTTCAATGTGCTGGCAATTCTGGGAAAAAATTGTTTGGGATGAACTTAAAAGAAATTTTTCAAAATTTTCAGCAAGCTCAAAAGTAAAAAAAAAAAGTCATTTCAGGTTAAACAAAATGTTTCATTCAAACAAGATCAAAACATTTTGTTTCAATGTTAACCATTTTAAATGGTTTTGCTTGATTTTTAAAATAAAAGAAATTTCTAAATTAAAAGTTATTTTTACCCAAAAATATCTAAAGAGAAAACATTTAGATGTTTTCAGTTTTTTTTTAATGTGAAACAATTGAGCGAAACTAACATGAATTGTAAAAATGTTTCTGTGTCTCTGAATCTGCATTTTTCACTGAAAAATGGCTGGAAAATTTTGCCCGCCTCTAGTTTGGAGTAAGTGGGGTATTTAATAAAGTTGGGAAGCAGCGGTTAGGCTTTCGCAGCAGTTATTCAGACTGGCCAATCCTGTACAAATATTCAGATTACATTTGATCTGTGGCCAAAGATTTGGGACAGTTTAATATTTTCATAACCGCAAATGATATCCATAGCAAGACCCCTGCATTACAACAGCTTTCTTAACCATTTAGTAGATATAGAATAAATGAATTCTGCTCTGCTGGGCCTGCATATAATTTCATTGGCAGCTTCTGGATTCCTTCCCCTTGATATTTATTCACTGAGGGGCATGGGTGTTGGAGTCCTTCCTTCTCCTTCTGACCCCCTTTATCCCAGCATTGATGGCTAACATTAAAAAGAACAAAAGATTGAACTTTTCAGTCCCCTTCCTTGTTATTTTTAAAATACTTCCTTATAGTCAAACTACAATCACTGTTATTAGAGTTAGTAATAAATAATATCAACGGAACTGGGTGCATTTGTGGGATATATGCCTCCATTTTTGGATGCCCAGTTTATGACACAGGGGCCCTCATTCCCAGAGGTGCTGAGCATCTCCAGCTTCCATGGCCTGAAACTGGAGATGTGGAACCTCAGCATCTCTAGAGATCAGGCCCTAGGAGTCTCAAGCTGGGCTGAGGTTGCCAACATTAATAGACACACTTGAAATGTTTGCCTTTAAAACAAGGTTGTTTTGTTTTTAAATACATCTCCAAACATTATTTTAAGAAAATACTTTTTTCAGTCATTACTGTAAAACCAGACATTTGATTTGCTTTTAGAGACATGCAATTTTCCTCTTCTTTTTAAATGTATGATTGCTAATACATTATCACATTTGCAATCTCTGTGCTGCATTACACTAATCCTTTGGATTTTTCATACTTAGAATCATAGAATCATAGAATATCAGGGTTGGAAGGGACCTCAGGAGGTCATCTAGTCCAACCCCCTGCTCAAAGCAGGACTAATTCCCAACTAAATCATCCCAGCCAGGGCTTTGTCAAGCCTGACCTTAAAAACCTCTAAGGAAGGAGATGCCACCACCTCCCTAGGTAGCCCATTCCAGTGCTTCACCACCCTCCTAGTGAAAAAGTTTTTCCTAATATCCAACCTGAACCTCCCCAACTGCAACTTGAGACCATTACTCCTTGTTCTGTCATCTGCCACCACTGAGAACAGTCTAGATCCATCCTCTTTGGAACCCCCTTTCAGGTAGTTGAAAGCAGCTAACAAACAGACTACTTATGGAGTCTACCTTTACACAGAGGCTCCTTTTTATTCCCTCGCTCTCCTTTAATAATTAAGCACTTTGTTGCAGACCTCTTTCCTTCTGTGAAAGACTAAAATATCAAGTTGTAAATTTTCCTTACTTGGGAAACAGTCACCATCTCTCGTGATTTTATTGTGAGTCTTGTGATAGTTGTTTTTCTTAAAGCCCCAGCTCCTGAAGTCAAGTGATTACATCAGAATCTCAGCTTTCATTATGAAAAGCATATGTTTCTAGCCATTGTGGTTGTGGCGAAATGCTTGATCACATGACTCAAGTGTAACCTACAAACTTTGGAACACAAATAAAAATCCCCACATGTGTATTTTTTGAAAGTCTCATGATTTTAAAGCCAATCTTTTTTTTTCTGGGGGCGGGTCTGATACATGATTTTTGAATGCTTGGGGTTGGCAATACTGGGGACATGAGTAAGAGTCGCGGGACTGGGCCTATATAACCCAGTTCAGCACAACACTTATGCATAAGTTTAATTTCCACAGCTCATTAATGCATGGGGTTTAAGCAGATGTATAAAGTTAAGCACACTCAAGTGTTTTTTCTAAATTGGGCCATAGACTAATCTCCACTTCTTTCCAGTCTAATGCTCTTCCTCCAGCTTTGCTCAGGTAGCGGGAATACATTTTTCCCTTTCTAAACTGAATTGTAATTCCTTTGGTCACCATCCCCACCCTCACTCTTGCTCTTACATTTGTATCTCTCTGAGCACCTAATCCATTTATACCCCTGTTTCTGAAGTAGTGGGATTTTCCCATCTCTGACCCACCTCTGTTAAAAAGGAACATTTCTAGTATTCGGATCTTTTCCCTGTCACAGATACAAGGACTGCTAGGTCACTATGTAGGAATGGAAAATAGATTGAAAATGCTGCAAGCATCTCTAGTCCAGCAGAGCTCTATTACTGAAATTCATTGATCCAGTGACATGTGCCAGTACCAACATACAAGGTCATTGTGCCTTGGCTCTCTATGGAGCTGTTCCTGGTCTCAAAACACGGCCCAATTAAACAGGCTGAGTGACGGGGAGATTCCCCTCACTCCCCAGCTGCAGAGTAGTATCAGACCCACTTTTTAGTCTCTAATGCACCCACGGGAGAGAAGAGCTGTTTGATCTGTATAGTCACAGCCCCACTAGCCTCACTCCCCCTCCTCCCCTGACTCCGAAACACATTTTAGAGACAAGACACCCCCTCCTCCCTCAGAGCAGAGCTCTGTAATGCAAAGAGAGTAGAAGTTCCTGTGCCCATGGGGAGGGGGCAGGATTTGCCCCTACTTATCTATCACTCCCACTCCCTTTTCCTTACTGAGAAATTTGCTTCAACTATTGTGGATGTTGCTCTAGGGAAAAGCTGCTAAGAATAAAAAATAACACAAGTACAGCTCCTAGGCAGCATTTTCCAGCAGAAAATATCAGCAAGATGGGGCAAATTCATCCCTGGTGTAACTCCTTTGTCTTCCATGGATTTACATCAGGAATACATTGAGCACAATATAGCTAATAATGCAAAGAATTAAGTGTCTGTGAATAAAGGACACTTGCTACAGTTTAAAAAATTCCTCCAATTTTCAAGAAGACTAAAAATAAAATATTGGCTCTATTATATCCATTCCTGTTAAAAAATGAACGGCCTAGATTACAAAGGCGATAGGCTTTATATTCTTCTTTGTGCAGTCATGTACACTGGGGCAAATTGGATGCAAGATGCGACCATTCTGACTGGGCAGTGTTTTTGCAACAACTTTGCACTGTATAAATAACTGCACGTGCTGGAGGGCAGTGGAGAGTCTGACTCTAGAACTCTATAATGAGTTGAGTTAGTTAATATCTGGATGGTAAAAGACTTTAAAAACCAGGGTTTCCACAGTACTCAAACCCCAGCAGTTCCCACTGTTGAAAACCTGGTCACTTCACTGAAGTTTCTCAAGGAGGACCAAACTCTTTAAAAAAATCTGGCCAAAAGCTTTATATGATCACACCAGATATAATGAGATATTTTCTTTACTTTTTTATTATAATAATGTAGGTTTTTAATTTACACAAGGCCCTCGTGTCTTCCCTCCCACCACTTTAATGTTCCCTGCTAAGGTGCTGTATTGCTGAAGTCCAGGACTCAGGGTAGTCTTCTTCTTTGTGACTCGGCCCTCCGGCCAGGTCACTTAGTTCTGCCCTTCTGGGAGACTGTCAATGTCTCTCTGGACAAACTGTCCCTCTACCATTCCAGGTAGTCCTCCTTCTATGTCCAAAGCTGTGCCACTTCCCCAGTGGCTGGTAGGGAAACCCAGTTCTGGCCTCGGATTCTAGTCTGGGTTCCAGCCCAGGGACCCTATGCTCTGCAACTATGGCCTACTTACTCCCCAACCTGGTTGCTACTTCCCGAGGCTCTGTCCTACTTCCTCCTTCTGTCCTCTAGCACCGCTGGGTTTAGCGTTTGTCTGAGCTTCCTCCAGTCCCCATGGCTACTTCCCACTTTGGCTTCTGGCCAGACCCTGTAATCTCTAACAAACCTCCCTCCTGTCAGGAAGTGACTGCAGACTATTTCCCCTTGCAGCCCCCTTCTGTTCTTTGCTTCTTAGCTTCCTAGAAGCCCCACCTGTTCCTGCCCAAGTGAGCTTCATCCTTAATTAAGCATTACTGATCCCTGGCTCCCCTCCAGGTGCAGCCTATGCTGTTAATTGGCCCATCTAGCCTATCTTAACCCCATCACAGGCCCCAGAAACAAGCTCCACACATGCTTTTTGTCCTGTGACACATCCCTTTTCCCAGGGCCTAGTTTATTGACATAAAACTCAAAACAAAACACAGTCCTGGGGCTTCTCTTCTCCCATTTCCCCCTGGAGTCTACTCTCTGAAGGTCTTCCCTGCCTTGGTAGGCCATGTGCAGCCTACCTGTTTGGAGTCTTTCTGCTCTCATGGAGCATGCTCTTCCTGACCTTCATCCTCAACCTTCTTCAGCTCTCCAGCTCTAGCTTCCAGGCCCAGGCCCAGGCCCAAACCCTCCCCGGTCCAGGATCTCCTATAGAAACTTCCTGCTCTCTGCAACTTCTGCCACAGTTTCCTCCTCCTCCTATTCCCTGATCCCAGCTGATGTTTTAGGGACCAGCTACCCTCAATCAGGCCCATCAAGAGGCTGTTGCTGAGGCACAAGCGGGCTTTAAAAGGCCCAGTTCACCCTTTTAACAAGAACACTTGCCTCACTACTTTGAACTCGGGTCTATCCAGTTCTCATAGGCTCTGATTCAGGAAAGCACTTAAACCTGTGCTTAAATGTCACTGAAGTCAATAGGACTTAAGTTAAACTTAAAGGTAATCATGTGCTCAAGTGCTTCGCTGAATCAGGCCCACTGAGTGTGAGCGATCCAGTTTCCAGCACAAGATTGACTACATCACTTAGTTATAGTACCCTGCACAAAATGACTGTTAAACTTGCTCAGGCAATCTCTGCTGATCCCGTATGGCATGCCAGCAAAGGGGAGGCTTTGTTTATTTCCATTGCTGAAAAAACAACTTTAAAAAGAAAACATTTGTTATTGTGATGCTCTTGCAAGGGAGAAGGTGCAGTGCTAATCTCCTATTGGCATCTCGTGGTGCTAAAAGAATCTATCAGGTTTAATTCCTCTGACAGGTGGCACAGATTTAGAACAACAGTATGGAATTTGATAGGCTCTCCTGCAGGTAGCTTAATCAATGTCATCTGCTGAGGCAACAAATACACAGCTCTTCATCACAGCCTGCTCTACAATTTTTTGTCTTACCTTCCTCGTTATTTTACAGGCAAGAAAACTGAGAGACTTAAGAGAAGAGCATTTAAAACCTTTTGCAGGAAAATATTTTACCTCCCTAGTTCTCTATTTAACTCCCCAAGACACTGAAAGAGCTGGAATTAGTACTAGGCTGTATTTCCTCAGAATAACAATAATGCTGTAGGAAAACACAGACCCATCATAGATGAGACATAAGAATGGGGTCAGAACATTATCCTACATGATATTATCTGCATAGTGAAACACAGAAGATTAGGGTTGGAAGAGATCTCAGGAGGTCATCTAGTCCAACCCCCTGCTCAAAGCAGGACCAACCCAAACTAAATCATCCCAGTCAGACCTTTGTCAAACCAGGCTTTAAAAACCTCTAAGGATGGAGATTCCACCACCTCCGTAGGTAACCCATTCCAGTGCTTCACCACCCTCCTAGTGAAATAGTGTTTCCTAATATCCAACCTAGACCTCCCCCACTGCAACTTGAGACCATTGTTCCTTGTTCTGTCATCTGGTACCACTGAGAACAGCCAAGCTCCATTCTCTTTGGAACCTCCTTTCAGGTAGTTGAAGGCTGCTATCAAATCCCCCCTCATCTTCTCTTCTGCAGACTAAACAAGCCCAGTTCCCTCAACCTCTTCTCATAAGTCATGTGCCCCAGCCCCCTGATCATTTTCGTTGCCCTCCGCTGGACTCTCTCCAATTTGTTCTCATCCTTTCTGTAGTGTGTAGGGACGCAGAGCTCCCGAATTGTCAGCCCACGGGTGCGGCACACTGTGCCCATGGCTACGAGGCAGGAGTGGCCTTCACCCCAGCGTTTGTGATTAGGAAACTTATTGGCTGACTTGATCATCACCCTCGCAGCTTGCTTTCACGTGCACAAGATATGGGTCTGTTATCTCATGTTGTTGTACACTGTACACTCCTCCTATGCGCAAGAATTTAACCACTTAGAAGGGTTGTAAGCAGGGAAGTAGAAAGAATAAAAACCCCAGGAAAAATTCCCTGGGAAGCTTTTTGGCTTTTTCGGCTACCACGACCTGGCTTTCTGTCTCCTTCCTTTTTCGTCGCCACATCTGGTGACCCCGACGTGATAACCCCCTGCTCACCAGCTGGATACGTCGAGTGCACCCCCGCGGCCGTTTGCCGCCCCTGATTCGTGAGTATTGGGGGGGGACTTTCCAGTGCCCAGAAGGAGCACGCAAGAGAGTTACAAAAGATTATACGGCAACGATCATGTGTCGTTGTCTCGGTCGCTCATATTGAGGACCTTCTAAGGGAGATAGGTCGCCAGTGCCCCTGGTATCCGGACTGCGGGTCGTTACGGCTTCTTGATTGGATATGGATTGGGACCACCTTGTATAGTGAACCCCGTGCCCCGGTCCAGCACCTGCTGCTCTGGCAGCATTGCAAGGAGGCGCTGGAGGGGGTCGGCCCCGACGGTCCCAAGCCGGTTTCCCTTTTGCCCCCAGGTGATGGGCCACTCCCCTCCTACCCGCAGCTGACCCTCCCTGCGCCACCGCCCGCGGCGGCGCCCCCCTGCCCACCAGTCGGGCGGGAGGGCGCTGTCGCCGCGGCGGTGCGGCGAGCGCGTGAGGCCGGTCTCTTGACCGACGAGGAATCCAGCTGTGGGTTCGAGGCGTTCCCCGTCTCTTGGCGGGATAATGGTAACGGGGGGCAGATCGTGGACTGGGAGGCTCTCCCCTACTCGGTTCTGCGCAAGCTCCGCAAGGCGGTTCGTGAGACCGGGGTGCGGTCCACTTTCACCCTGGGGATCTTGGAAGGTGTGTCAAACGGTTATTTCTTGCTCCCCCAAGATTGGAAAGACATGTGTCGCATGGTGCTGTCTCCCGCGCAATATGTTGTGTGGGATAGCGAGTATCAGCGAGAGGCGCTTGCGGCGGCAGCACAAGGTGGGGGGGCTTATCTCGCTGAGCAGTTATATGGCGCGGGGCAGTTTTCGGGCATCCCCCAGCAGGCGGAGGGCACGCCCCGGGCAGCTTATCCCTGGTGGTCTAGTGGTTAGGATTCGGCGCTCTTACCGCCGCACCCGTATCCGGCCTATCATTCTCCCCGTCCACCTCAATCTGTGGGGCCGTGATTTATTAACACAGTTCACTGCCACCGTCCATATTGATGATTAGGCGCACGGTCCTCCCCCTCCGTTGGCTCACTGACGAGCCCGTATGGGTTGCGCAGTGGCCGCTTCCTCTGGAAAAGCTGGAGGCCCTCCAGCACTTGGTCAGTGACCAGCTACGGGCAGGGCATTTGGAGGAGTACACTAGCCCCTTTAATACCCCCGTCTCTCGCTCTTGCAACAACGTTGCCTCAACCTCCGATCGTTTTTGTCCGCCGTCCCCATTGAGGATGCACTTACCCTCTTTACGGACGGCGGCCCAACGCGAGGTGCGGTCAGCTGGCAGGAGCAGGGCACTTGGCAAGTCCGCTTTACCTTGCCTCAACGCTCCCCCCAGCGCGCAGAACTGGCCGCTGTCATCCTGGCCTGCCGATGCTTCCAGGATGACCCTTTTAATCTTATTACTGATAGTCTTTATGTTACTAATGTTTTTAAGTCTCTTCCAGGTTCCTATGTGTCGCCCTCCTGTGATGACAATCTGTTGGCCCTTTTTCTCACCCTGCAACAGCTCCTTTCCTCCCGCTCTAGCCCACTGTTTGTGGCACATATTCGCAGTCACACCACACTACCGGGCCTATTGACAGAGGGTAACGCGGTGGCCGACCAGGCGGTCAAATCGGTGGCCTCGATTTTTTCCTCTCCGCTCGAAAGCCACGCCTTCTTCCATCAGTCCGCCAAAGCCCTTGCCAAGCAGTTCACTCTCCCATTACATCAGGCGCAGGCCATTGTTCGCCAGTGTGACCTTTGTGCTTCTTTATCCAATAGCCCGGAGGTGGGGGTTAACCCTCGCGGCACTTCGGCCAATCAGCTTTGGCAAATGGATGTTACACACTTTCCTCCTTTTGCCCCCTGGCAGTATCTTCACGTGTGTGTAGATACCTTTTCCCATTATGTGTGGGTCACCCCCCAGAAGGGTGAGGCCTCTCGTCATGTTATTAATCACATGATTCGCGCCATGGCAATCATGGGTCACCCGTCCCATCTTAAGACCGACAATGGCCCCGCCTACTGTAGCTCGGCCTTTGCCTCCTTCTGTACCACGTGGGACGTTGTCCACACATTTGGTATCCCGTATAACCCCACAGACCAGGCCATTGTGGAACGGGCCAACCGTGCGCTCAAACAGGCCCTGGCCCGCCAAAAACAAAAAGGGGGGGATTCCGGTAGGTCTTCCTCCCCGCCAGGAATGGCTGGCTGCAGTGCTCTTTACCCTGAATCATTTGAATTTGACTGACAATTACTCTGCGGCAGAACGTCATTTCCGCAGCCACCAGATTTTGCCCCGCCCCCTTGTCAAATATCGCAAGGCCCCGGATCCTCAGTGGCATGGCCCAGCGCCCCTTATAACGTGGGGACGGGGGCATGCTGCCGTTTCTCTTCCTACAGGTCCGTTGTGGGTCCCGGCGCGTAATGTCCGCCCGTGGCACGGCGATGGCCTGGCACCAGGGACTGTCGAACCCCATTCCGCGGTTCAACCTACATCTACAGGATCCCGAGCGTCCTCGCCAGCGCCCCCCACGGGAGCCCCCGCAGCGCATGACCTGGGGACAGGTTAAAGCCCTCTCATTGCAGGCCGAGCAGTTGCGAGCGCAGCAGCAGCTGGAACCTACCGCGGAAAATTACTTTGTGACATTGTTGGCTTGCCTTAATGCTAACTCACTCCTTATTTTGTGTGTATTGGGAGGTTTTTTGTTGGCCCCTGGTGGCCAAGGCGAATCCCAGATGGAACAGCGGCTGCAGCAACATCTGGGGTGTGAGATTGTAAAGGAAATGTGTTGTTTTAATTTTATTGATAATGGTAACCGCATATAATAGCAGATTGATATGCTGAAGTGTTATGCTTAAGCCATCCGCCAGGACGTTTCCCCTCCTTGGTGGGATTACATCTGGTCATGGCTACCCTCAGGGTGGATAAAAATCCTTTTACAGTATGGGGTCTTGGTCTTGGTCCTTGGCGTTTCACTTTGCTGCTTTGTTCAGTGTATACCCAGTCTGGTGGCATTGTGCATGCAACCCTGCGAGGGTGCTCCGTCTAAACACCGCATATAAATTAGAAAAGGGGGGGATGTAGGGACGCAGAGCTCCCGAATCGTCAGCCCACGGGTGCGGCACACTGTGCCCATGGCTACGAGGCAGGAGTGGCCTTCACCCCAGCGTTTGTGATTAGGAAACTTATTGGCTGACTTGATCATCACCCTCGCAGCTTGCTTTCACGTGCACAAGATATGGGTCTGTTATCTCATGTTGTTGTACACTGTACACTCCTCCTATGCGCAAGAATTTAACCACTTAGAAGGGTTGTAAGCAGGGAAGTAGAAAGAATAAAAACCCCAGGAAAAATTCCCTGGGAAGCTTTTTGGCTTTTTCGGCTACCACGACCTGGCTTTTTGTCTCCTTCCTTTTTCGTCGCCACAGTAGTGGGGGGCCCAAAACTGGATGCAGTACTCCAGATGTGGCCTCACCAGTGCCGAATAGAGGGGAATAATCACTTCCCTCAATCTGCTGGCAATGCTCCTACTAATGCAGCCCAATATGCTGTTAGTCTTTTTGGCAACAAGGGCACACTCCTGACTCATATCCAACTTCTCATCCACTCCAGAACTCATAGACTCCACTGGCCATCACCTACAGTCCTCAGCTTAAACCACTCCAACGCATCATCAGTGATCTACAACCCATCCTGGACAATGATCTCTCTCTTTCACAGACCTTGGGAGGCAGGCCAGTCCTCGCCTACAGACAACCTGCCAACCTTAAGCATATTCTCACCAGCAACCACACACCGCACCATAACAACTCTAACTCAGGAACCAATCCATGCAACAAACCTCGATGCCAACTCTGCCCACATATCTACACCAACAACACCATCACAGGACCTAACCAGATCAGCTACAACATCACCGGTTCATTCACCTGCACATCCACCAATGTTATATATGCCATCATGTGCCAGCAATGCCCCTCTGCTATGTACATTGGCCAAACTGGATAGTCACTACGTAAAAGGATAAATGGACACAAGTCAGATATCAGGAATGGCAATATACAAAAACCTGTAGGAGAACACTTCAACCTCCCTGGCCACACAATAGCAGATGTAAAGGTAGCCATCTTACAGCAAAAAAACTTCAGGACCAGACTCCAAAGAGAAACTGCTGAGCTTCAGTTCATTTGCAAATTTGACACCATCGGATCAGGATAAAACAAAGACTGTGAATGGCTAGCCAACTACAGAAGCAGTTTCTCCTCCCTTTGTGTTCACACTTCAACTGCTAGCAGAGGACCTCACCCTCCCTGATTGAACTAACCTCGTTATCTCCAGACTGATTCTTGCCAGCATATTTATACCTGCCCCTGGAAATTTCCATTACATGCATCTGACGAAGTGGGCATTCACCCACGAAAGCTTATGCTCCAATACATCTGTTAGTCTTAAAGGTGCCACAGGACTCTCTGTTGCTTTTCTCATCCACTGTAATTCCCAGGTCCTTTTCTGCAGAACTGCTGCTTAATCAATCGGTCCCCAGCCTGTAGCAGTGCATGGGAGTCTTCCATCCTAAGTGCAGGACTCTGCATTTGTCCTTGTTGAACCTCATCAGATTTCTTTTGGCCCAATCCTCCAATTTGTCTAGGTTACTCTGGACCCTATCCCTACCCTCCAGCGTATCTACCTCTCCCCCCAGCTTAGTGTCACCTGGGAACTTGCTGAGGGTGCAATCCATCCCATCATCCAGATCATTAAAGAAGATGTTGAACAAAACCAGCCCCAGGACCGACTCCTGGGGCACTCTGCTTGATACCAACTGCCAACTAGACACTGAGCCATTGATCGCTACCCGTTGAGCCCGACGATCTAGCCAGCTTTCTATCCACCTTATAGTCCATTCATCCAATCCATACTTTTTTATCTTGCTGGCAAGAATACTGTGGGAGACCGTATCAAAAGCTTTGCTAAAGTCAAGATATATCACACCCACCGCTTTCCCCATATCCTCAGAGCCAGTTATCTCATCATAGAAGGCAATCAGGTTGGTCAGGCATGACGTGCCCTTGGTGAATCCATGTTGACTGTCCCTGATAACCTTCCTCTCCTCCAAGTGCTTCAAAATGGATTCCTTGAGGACCTGCTCCATGATTTTTCCAGGGACTGGGGTGAGGCTGTAGTTCCCCAGATTCTCCTTCTTCCCTTTTTTAAAGATGGGCACTATATTTGCCTTTTTCCAGTCATTCGGGACCTCCTCCAATCACCAAGAATTTTCAAAGATAATGGCCAATGGCTCTGCAATCACATCAATTAACTCCCTTAGCACCTTCGGATGCATTGCATTGAGCCCCATGGACTTGTGCATGTCCAGCTTTTCTAAATAGCCCTTAACCTGTTCTTTCATCACAGAGGCTGTTCACCTCCTCCCCATACTGTGCTGCCCAGTGCAGCAGTCTGGGAGCTGACCTTGTCTGTGAAGACCGAGGCAAAAAAAGCATTGAGTACTTCAACTTTTTCCACATCATCTCTCACTAGGTTGCCTCCCTCATTCAGTAAGGGTCCCACACTTTCCCTGACCTTCTTCTTGTTGCTAACATACCTGAAGAAACCCTTCTTGTTACTCTTAACATCCCTTGCTAGCTGCAACTCCAAGTGTGATTTGGCCTTCCTGATTACACCCCTGCATTCTCAAGCAATATTTTTATACTCCTCCCTGGTCATCTGTCCAATCTTCCACTTCTTGTAAGCTTCCTTTTTGTATTTAAGCTCACTGAAGATTTCTCTGTTAAGCCCAGCTGGTCTCCATCCATATTTGCTATTCTTTCTGCACATCAGGATGGTTTGTTCTTGCGCCCTCAATAAGGCTTCTTTAAAACACAGCCAGATCTCCTGGACTCCTTTTCCCCTCATATTAGCCTCCCAGGGGATCCTGCGCATCAGTTCCCTGAAGGAGTCAAAGTCTGCTTTTCTGAAGTGCAGGGTCCATATTCTGCTGCTCTCCTTTCTTCCTTTTGTCAGGATCCTGAACTCGATCATCTCATGGTCACTACTGCCCAAGTTGCCACTCACTTCTACTTCCCCTACCGATTCTTCCCTGTTTGTGAGCAGCGGGTCAAGAGGAGCATGGCCCCTAGTTGGTTCCTCCAGCACTTGCACCAGGAAGTTGTCCCCAACACTCTCCAAAAACTTCCTGCATTGTCTGTGCACTGCTGTATTGTTCTCCCAGCTGATGTCAGGGTGATTAAAGTCCCCCATGAGAACCAGGGCCTGTGATCTGGAAACTTCTGTTAGTTGTCCGAAGAAAGCCTCATCTACCTCACCTCCTGGTCTGGTGGTCTATAGCAGATGGCCACCATGACATCACCCTTGTTGCTCTCAACTCTAAACTTAACCCAAAGACTCTCAACAGGCTTTTCTCCAGTTTCATACTGGAGCTCTGATCAATCATACTGCTCCCTTACATACAGTGCAATTCCTTCACCTTTTCTCCCCTGCCTGTCCTTCCTGAACAGTTTATACCCATCCATGACAGTGCCCCAGTCATGTGAGTTACCCCACAAAGTCTCTGTTATTCCAATCACATCATAGTTCCTTGACTGTGCCAGGACTTCCAATTCTTCCTGCTTGTTTCCCAGGTTTCTTGCGTTCATGTACAGGCACCTAAGATAACTAGCCAATTGCCCTGCTTTCTCAGTATGAATCAGGAAACCTCCCCTGTTGCACCCTCCTCCTTGTGTTTCCTCCCGGTATTCCACTTCCCCAGGTACCTCAAGGCTTAGGTCTCCATACCAGCAAACCAGTTTAAAGCCCTCCTCACTAGGTTAGCAAGCCTGTGAAGATGCTCTTCCCTCTCTTAGTTAGGTGGATCCCATCTCTCCCTAGCAATTCTTCTTCCTGGAACAACATCCCATGGTCGAAGAATCCAAAGCCTTCTCTCCAACACCACCTACGTAACCATGCATTTACTTCCACAATTCGATGGTCCCTACCTGGGCCTTTTCCTTCAACAGGGAGGATGGACGAGAACGCGACTTGCGCTTCAAACTCCTTTATCCTTCTTCCCAGAGCCACATAGTTTGCAGTGACCTATTCAAGGTAATTCTTGGTAGTATCATTGGTGCCTACATGTAGAAGTAGAAAGGGGTAGCGGTCTGAGGGCTTGATCAGTCTTGGCAGACACTCAGTCACATCCTGAATTGTAGCTCCAGGCAAGCAGCACACTTCTTGACTCTCTCGGTCTGGTCGGCAGATGGATGACTCCGTCCCCCTTAGGAGGGAGTCCCCAACCACCACCACCTGTCTCCTCCTCTTGGCAGTGGTGGTTGTGGAACCCCCATCCCTAGGACAATGCATCCCATGCCTTTCAGTCGATGGGGTCTCCTTCTGATCCCTTCCCTAAGATGACCCTTCCAAACCATTCTCTGCCATAGTACCTGTGCAGAGAGCCTGAAAACGGTTTCTTACCTCTATCTGCATTGGGGGTACATGGATTCTCCTCTTTCTTCAGCTGGAGGTCACATGGTGCCAATTTTCTTCCCCATTCTGCACTGCCCTCTCTGATTCTTCAGCATGCTGTGTCTGATGTACGAAATGCTAACTTCTATCCAGAAAGTCTTCATTTTCTCTGATGCAACGCAGGGTTGATACTTGGGTCTCTAGTCCTTTAACCTTCTCATCCAATATGGAGACCAGCTTGCACTTCGTACAGACAAAGTTGTTTCTATCCTCTGGGAGAAAGACAAACATGGCACATCCTGTGCAGGTCACAACAGCTGATCGTTCACTATCCATATTGTCTTCCTTCTAAGAGCCTCTTCAGATGTTGTATTTACTGCTTACAGAAGCCTGAAAGGCAAAAACTCTGTGGGAACTCCCACAAGGTGAACTCCCAGGCAAACTCCCTCTGTTTGCTTCTCTGTTCACAGCTCAGTGGGCAGAAGATTCTGTAAGGTGTCTCTTATGAAGTTTCCTCTGTGTTCCTCCATAGTGGATCAGGCCCCCCTAGAAGAAAGCAAGGATCTGGCCCACAAACTCCATGGATATCCCAAGATCCACAGGAATACAGGGCCATCTGCACAGGGTGCCAGTACCTCAACAGCCACCCTTCCAGTGGTGCCAATTAAGGAGAGTGGGACAGGGGAGCAGCAAGGTTTTTGCACTTGCTCAGAGTTCCACAGGCCATGGAGCTGGGGTGGGAGGCAGGGCCTGACTACTTTTAAGCAGTGGTCCTGAACTAAATCAGCAGGGCTGCGGCTGGAGCAGTCCAGAGTGTCGCTCCGGCTCCACGGTCACAATGCTGCTGAAGTTTGGCCCGGCTGCCACTTCATAAAAACAGAGGTGTGGCCGGGTCAAACAGTGCTGAGACCTGGTGCATGGGATACTCCTGGGGGAATTCTGCACCAAAAAATTAAAAATTCTGCGAACAATATTTTTAAATTCTGCAAAATTCTGCATATTTTATTTATCAAAATAATACAATATAATCACACTGGTTTCAATTGTTTTGGTAATTTAGTTAAACTACAATACAATGGATGGAGAATGGGAGTGTGTCTGGGCTGCACAGACACACAGAGCACTGCTGCCAGGGGGAACGCTGCCTCCTCACTGCTGGGCGTCCGCACCAGAGGCATTCTGAGAAATCTGGGGGGGGGGGGGTGTCAAATGACCCCCCCCAGAACCTTTCATTTGTGCCCCCACACACACACACTAGCCCCAGCTACATGTCACCTCTGGAGCACAGGACTGAGATGTAGGTTTAAAAAGAGAATAAAACCCAATAAATGTGAAGGCAGTAAAAATATCAAATGAACTTCTACACTGGAAAAGTAAAGCACCCTTCCCAATTTACCCTATGGGGTTTAATCTCACCTCAGTCACCAGGACCTGTGAGATCAGAGACTATCTAAGGCATACTGTTTAGTTATAACATGCAGTGAAAAAGCAAAGAGGGAAACAGCAAAACATTTAAACACAAAAATGCTCCTAAAAAAAAAAAAGAATTTCAGCTGCAACAGCCTTAAAAATGTATGATTAGCTAAATATTTGATGAGGTGTTACTGAGATGGGCCATCCATTCCTTAGGAATTATAGTGCTCATGTGTGCTGAACACCTTAGCACAGTAAACACCCATTTCTTTTGTTTTCAATAGGAATTTTACTCTGGTACACTTTTGGAAAGCAGATGAAAAGTTCAAACAAGATGAGCAAACAAGAACAATTCTGTTCTATCCAGACCTATCTCTTTCATTTCAAATGAGCTGTCGTCAGTCACTTAAAATCAGTACTGCCTACTGAATGGAATACCTGTAATGCTGAGGTGTAAGTGCTCTATGAAAACACTAAGGGAAAGCACCCCGGTTTAAATGCTAAGATGTTTGTAACACTACTGTCCATTTCATGGCTATATCATCCTATTATTATGGTCTAAAAATGCCTCTCTCATTGACCAAGATCTGCATTAAAATGGCTTGTACAAACCTCTCCGTAATATTTCACCACAATGAGCACACAATTAATATTTATACAACTGTAGCTAAAAGTGCATCGTGACTCTCAAAAAAGCTTTAAATACATAGAAAAATTAGCTCACCACAACCTGTAGAAATGACCTGAAAGTCAACAAAATCCAAATAAGAGAAAAGGAAAGGAATAAGAATAAAATCAAGGGGAGAACCACACTCTTCCCAACAGGCTTTTTGAAATCAGCATTGTTTCATATTTGAGTTTCTCACACAGCATGCTGTGCAGGAACCAGGCATCGGGAGAGGACCATGGCTGAAACTAATTGATTTCTGCATGAAGACAAATGGATGGCAAATCCTTACTATACATTCCTAGGATCTAGTACACGCATTCATTCTAAAGTCTTCCCATGTCAGAAATGTATCTAGTAAGATGGGATGGTCGCTAGCCAGAGAGTACTAGATGGGGAGCTGAGGTCTATTTCCAGCTCTGCCACTGACCTGCTCTGTGATCTTAGGCAAGTCATTTCCCCTCCCTGTCTTGTCTATTTGGACTCCAACTATTAGGCGCAGGGACAGTTGCTCGCTATATGCTTACAGAGCGCCCTGTAGCTGTTACCATAACGCAAAACAGTAATTAGTGGTAGTAAGAGAGAGAAAAAGTTCACACAGCAGAAGACGATTCCCAAGAAAAGATCATATGCACAATGCAAACACAAATATACAAACTTGAAAGTAAATTAAAGTTGACCAAATACTAGAGGGATTCTTTAAAAATTAGCATACACAGCATTCATGGTATGTGAATCTCAGTAAATGTAAAGTAAATATTTACTTCTAAAATCATCCAGCCTCCTGTGAATCATTGTGTTTGCCAAATGAATCTAATGCTGTATAACATTACAGATTAAATAAATAGCAGAAGGTGAATCTCATTTGCAGTTTATTATTATTGATGGCAAAGGGAAGGAATTACCTTCACATGTACTGTAAAGAAGCTGTGTGGTCTAGGGGATAGGGCACTAGAGAACTGGTTCTGCTTCTACCAACCCATCATGTTCCCCTCTCCTGCTTTGTCTCCCTGGTCTATTTAGATTGTAAACTCTTCAGGGCAGGGATTGTCTCTTACTATCTGTAAGTACAATTCATAGATTCCAAGGCCAGAAGGGACCATTGTGATTATCTAGTCTGACCTCCTTTTTAACACACAAGAACAGCCATACTGGGTCAGACCAATGGTCCATCTAGCCCAGTATTCTGTCTTCCAACAGTGGCCAGTGCCAGATGCTTCAGAGGGAATGAATAGAACAGGGGCAGCTTCAAGTGATCCATCTTCTGTTGTTCAGTCCCAGCTTCTGGCAGTAGAACTTCCATACAGGCCACAGAACTTCCCCAAAATAATTCCTAGAACAGAGCTTTTAGAAAAAAACATCCAATCTTGATTTAAAAATTCTCAGTGATGGAGAATCCACTGTGACCCTCTGTAAGTTGCTCCAGTGGTTACTGTCAGTGTTAAAAATGTATGCCTTATTTCCAGTCTGAAACCTGATGGGGCCCTGATCTTGGTTGGGATTTTTAAACTGCTATTGTAATAGATCTTCACCTAGTCCTGTAATTATATCCATGCAGAGAGACCCCTGCATTTATTGGGGGCCCTTTTGAAGTCAATGGGCTCTGTCTGCATAGATTAGATTGCATGATCAGGGCCAGAGAAGTTCTCTAATTTTCTCTGATGCTTCCAGATGAACCTTCCCTAAACACAAGCTCACACAGCTAAAATGACATCTGGCCTAGAGCGATGAGCCAGCCAGCCAGCCAACTTCTTTCCTTGACCAATGCAAAGCTCACTGCTGGGCCACTGAAAACCATTCTAAATTACATGACATATCATAATTTGCTGCTGGGAGACAACCACCATGCATAATGGCACATGAATCTTTAACAGCTTTGTAAGCTGCAATACAAATGGCTATTTTTGCCGTGCAGAGAATATTTCTATAGCTCTACATCCCACTATAATATCTCCATTGATACGCACATCCATGACTTTGGCATCCACTGCCTCCCTTGGCATCAGGAGAGTGAATCCTAAATTCATCAGCCGCCCTGCAACATACTGGGTGGGATTTTCAACAGCACTCGTTGACCTAATTCTGCTCCCATGGAAGTCAGTGGGAACAAACATAAGAATGGCCATACTGGGTCAGACCAAAGGTCCATCCAGCCCAGTATCCTGTCTGCCGACAGTGGCCAATGCCAGGTGCCCCAGAGGGAGTGAACCTAACAGGTAATGATCAAGTGACCCCTCTTCTGCCATCCATCTCCACCCTCTGACAAACAGAGGCTAGGCACACCATTCCTTACCCATCCTGGCTAATAGCCATTAATGGACTTAACCTCCATGAATGTATCTAGTTCTCTTTTAAACCCTGTTATAGTCCTAGCCTTCACAACCTCCTCAGGCAAGGAATTCCACAGGTTGACTGTGCGCTGTGTGAAGAACTTCCTTTTATTTGTTTTAAACCTGCTGCCCATTAATTTCATTTGGTGGCCCCTAGTTCTTATATTATGGGAACAAGTAAATAACTTTCTCCACACCACTCATGAGTTTATATACCTCTATCATATCCCCCCTTAGTCTCCTCTTTTCCAAGCTGAAAGGTCCTAGCCTCTTTAATCTCTCCTCATACGGGACCCGTTCCAAACCCCTAATCATTTTAGTTGCCCTTCTCTGAACCTTTTCTAATGCCAGTATATCTTTTTTGAGATGAGGAGACCACATCTGTACACAGTATTCAAGATGTGGGTGTACCACGGATTTATATAAGGGCAATAAGATATTCTCCGTCTTATTCTCTATCCCTTTTTGAATGATTCCTAACATCCTGTTTGCTTTTTTGACTGCCGCTGCACACTGCATGGACGTCTTCAGAGAACTATCCACGATGACTCCAAGATCTCTTTCCTGATTAGTTGTAGCTAAATTAGCCCCCATCATATTGTATGTATAGTTGGGGTTATTTTTTTCCAATGTGCATTACTTTACATTTATCCACATTAAATTTCATTTGCCATTTTGTTGCCCAATCACTTAGTTTTGTGAGATCTTTTTGAAGTTCTTCACAGTCTGCTTTGGTCTTAACTATCTTGAGCAGTTTAGTATCATCTGCAAACTTTGCCACCTCACTGTTTACCCCTTTTTCTAGATCATTTATGAATAAGTTGAATAGGATTGGTCCTAGGACTGACCCTTGGGGAACACCACTAGTTACCCCTCTCCATTCTGAAAATGTACCATTTATTCCTACCCTTTGTTCCCTGTCTTTTAACCAGTTCTCAGTTCATGAAAGGATCTTCCCTCTTATCCCATGACAACTTAATTTATGTAAGAGCCTTTGGGGAGTTTTACCACTGACTTCAGTGGGAACGGAACTAGGCCTGTGGTTAGTGCTTTGGAAAATCTTGCCTACTAGCCATGGACTGGGTATTCAGAAACACTCCTATTGAAGTCAATGTTCAATGCCTCTGAAAATCAGGCCAATCTGTTTGTGTTCTGTAACCCATACTCTCTGGGCAACTTCTTAGCGTATCCGCAAGGTGGCATATGACTAGGATTCATCACTGAATTTGGTCTGCTGGTTGCATCATTAATTTCCCCAGCCTGGGCTGGGCACTGACGGAGGGTGCAATATGAATACTGATCCATGTCCTCGTCTCTGGGTATTATGGAGGGGATCACAAGTTATGGAAATGACTTTAGAGTAAAAACATGCAATTCAAGAAAACATTGACTTTCTTAGCACTATGTGTCATTACAAGCAAGAACGTGTTTTGGGCAAACTCTTGATTTTGTTTATTAAAATTCTTTAGTGTGTGATCTGAAATGCTTCCTTCTGTAAAGATGCTTCGATAATACAGAAAAACAGATAGTCTCGGGCTTGACCTTGCATTCCTTATGCAGCCAGAATCCTCAGAGGGCAATTGAAGGTTGGAGTACTGAGAGAAGGCAGGACTGGGCTCCTCCATTTGGAGAGTAAAACATAACCCTGCTACTCTTTTGACTGACTTGTTACTAATAACTTTTCACAGAGAACAGTGTATGGCACAGCTAGTATAATGCATGTGTAAACAGCCAGGCACAGATGAAAGCCCCTTTGCATAGGATCTCCACCAGTGGGGAATTCCCAGGTGGCAGATTCAGCTCTGCTGGCTCCATGCCACTCTCTCTCCTGCTGCTTGGTGTAGGGAACGTTGCCAGAAGAGCCCAGGTGAGATCAAAGCACCCCTGCACTCCAGCAATCCTCAGCAGCCAGAACAGCACAGGGGTGGTATAAATTAGGGCACTCTAAACTAGACGCAGGATTGGAGAGATGCACTTGTCTCCTTGACACTCAGAGCTTCTTGGGCATAGCTGAGAATCTGGGATTGAATGTATTCAGTTTTATAGTCATTTCCTGGGAAAACAGAAACATATGGCTCCAGAAAATACCCACGCCCAAAGCACCACTGGATTCTGATGTAAGCTCTAGAATGTAAGCTTTCCTATTTTAAATTTGACATTTCTTGCTTTTCTATCGTGACTTCAATAGGAGCATATTTAGTGATAGACAGAACAAATAGAACTGGACAGCTCCGTGACTCCTTACTGGCTTGTCTCCTTAAGGCTCTTATAGCCGTATCAAGAAACTTGGTTCACTTCCCAATTAACATTTTTGGAATAAAGATTTTATTCCCAGAAGGAAATTACAGCCTAATGTTTCTAATATCCAAAATATTTTGAATGCATTTGATGTAAATAGTTCAAAGTGACCTCGAAATTCAAAAAAGAAAAAAATATCTGGAGAAAACTGATTTTTAAAAGGTATCAAACCTGGCTGGGTATTATTTCCTGAAAAACACTGGTTTTTTTCTGGAGTGCTAACAAATTTAGGTTCTGACCCTGCGTGTGATCAACTTTACACACTGTGAGAATCCTGGATACTGGCAGCACATAAAAGTTAAGCACACACATAAATCTCTACAGGATTGGGGCACTAGCTATATGACGGGTCAAAATTCTCGTTGGTATAAACAACGTAGTGCCACTGGCTCCAATGGAGCCACACTAATTTAGACCTACTGAGAATCTCACATTTATTGGTAGACATACTCAAAGCAATTCAGGGTTGTGCCCCAGGGAATTCAGAAGAGACATTTATTTCATAATAAAAAGACCTTAAGCCACTTAAGTTATAGAACTAGAGCATGTGTTAACTAGGCTGTGACATTCGGCTATGTACCCTCTTATATCACAATCCTATTAATCCCATAATTAACACTCGTAGGGTAGCAGCAGAAAAAAGGCATGGCACAAGTTTATGAACACAGATGGGAAATGGTGATGATCACTGGTCAGTAGCAATCAGTAACAAAAGCTGATAATTACTTTCCTATATTCTAGCACTACAGACATTCAATTAAGAATACTTAGCTTGCATCCCTTATTCACCTTCTTCTGCAGCATAGGCCACTTGCTAGGATCATCTGGGTATAGCCAGGGCCGGCGCTTCCATTTAGGTGACCTAGGCAGTTGCCTAGGGCACCAGGATTTGGGGGGGGCGGCATTTTGCCGCCTTTGGCGGCAATTCGGCGGTGGGGGGTCCTTCCGCGCTCCGGGTCTTCGGCAGCAATTCTGCGGCGGGTCCTTCACTCGCTCCGGGACCCGCCGCCGAAGTGCCCCAAAGACCAGGAGCGCGGAAGGACCCCCCTGCTGCAGAATTGCCGACGACGACCAGGAGCGCCGAAGGACCCCTGCCTAGGGCGCCAAAAACCCTGGCGCCGCTCCTGGGTATATCTCAGTGCCCTGCCATTGCAGGGGCTTTGATCATTAGTGTATCTCAGTCTCTCCTGTTTTCTTCTTGTGGCATACATTAGTTTAGTCTCCCATGGACTGTAATACTTTAGTTTAATCCTGGTTTTGGGGTTGGTGTGCAGGTGGCTGGGTCGTATTGGTGGCCTGTGATATACAGGGGGTCAGACTAGATCTGGTGGGCCCTTCTGGCCTTAGACGCTAACTCTGATCAGATCCCCAAATTTAAAGCAAAGCAGCATAAATAGCTAATACGATATAGCTTATTCTGTCATCATGATGTACTGCATCATCACAGTGGAAACAGGCGCTCTGGCAATGGCAATTGGTAGTGCACTGTGATAACAGTGGTGCTTCATCAGCTGGTAATCGTGCTATTAGTGTGCCATATGAACATAAGAACGGCTATACTGGGTCAGACCAATGGTCCATCCAGCCCAGTATCCTGTCTTCCAACAGCGGCCAATGCCAGGTGCCTCAGAGGGCATGAACAGAACAGGTAATTATCAAGTCCATCCCCTGTCGCCCATTCCCAGCTTCTGGCAAACAGAAGCTAGGGACACTTCAGAGCATGGTTTTGCATCTCTGCCCATCCTGGCTAATAGCCATTGATGGACCTATCCTCCTTGAACTTATCTAGTTCTTTTTTGAACCCTGTTATAGTCTTGGCCTTCACAACATCCTCTGGCAAAGAGTTCCACAGGTGAACTGTGGGTGACCCATAGTTCTTGTGTTATGAGAAGGGGTAAATAACACTTCCTTATTTATTTTCTCCACACCAGTCATGATTTGATAGACCTCTATCATATCCCCCCTTAGTCGTTTCTTTTCCAAGCTGAAAAGGCCCAGTCATATTAATCAGTCCTCATATGGGAGCCATTCCATACCCCTAATCATTTTTGTTGCCCTTTTCTGTACCTTTTCCAATATATCTTTTTTGAGATGAGGTGACCACATCTGCAAGCAGTATTCAAGATGTGGGCGTACCATGGATTTATATAGAGGCAATATGATATTATCTGTCTTATTATCTATCCCTTTCTTAATGATTCCCAACATTCTGTTCACTTTTTTTTTTATTGCCGCTAAACATTAAGTGGATGTTTTCAGAGAACTATCCACAATGACTCCAAGACCTCTTTCTTGAGTGAAAACAGATAAAATTTTATATGTATAGTTGGGATTATGTTTTCCAATACGCATTACTTTGCATTTATCTGTAGGAGCAATACGGCCAAATCGCTCACTGCTTTTCCCTTAAACAGCACATTATTACTATAAAATATACATCTATACTGTTATGTTTCACGTCATACACACGGAGAAGTTAGATAAAAACCATCAAATATTCTTGCTAGAGGGTTGCAACATAACACTACTTTATTTCTTACAATCCAGAACATCACTACACATTAACCAAAAACACACACAGAGAGAGAAAGCAGGCTGCTCCATAAGGCAGCTAGGCACAACTCAACCCACTTTGTTCTAGACTGGTTTTCCAGATTCACTCTGATCGCACACTTCCCTACATAGTCCCCAAGTCTGCAAGCAGGACCAGGAAACTTCCCTGCTCTTAAAGTGATAACTTGCAATTCATACACAGTCCTCAATACACCACATATGCAACATACCTGGATATTATTATGGCTACTATTAAAATTAAGACTGCAGGCATTCTCTAGTTCTTTTTACAGAAGGCATTAAAGGAGAAAACAAGCTTTTGTGCAGCTACATGACTTAAAAATAGCAAAACAGTTCAAAAATTAAGACATTTTAAGTCTAGTGATTAAGAAGTCTAAATAAAATTATCAGACTTTCAGCAACCTCCACTATTATTTTATATATTTATTGCTGAACTGATTTTTTAAATTTGCAAAACAAAACAAGAAAAAAGGAAAAAAGGAAAGAAAAGAAGTGCCAGCTCCTCAGCTGGTTTAAATTGGCGTATCTCCACTGACCTGGCATAAATTGCTGAAATCAGTGGCGCTACAGCAATTTACACCAGGTCAGAGTCTGGTCCCAAGTGTCCCAAGCACACGTACCAAGAAAGGACAGTGACCTGTTCTGTAACTGGCGTTCTTCGAGATGTGTTGCTCAGGTGTATTCCACTATAGGTGTGTGTGCTCGCCACATGCACTGGTGCCAGAAGTTTTTCCCCTAGCAGTATCCGTAGTGGGGGAGCACCGCTGCGACCCCTGGAGTGGCGCCGGTATATCGCGCCATAAAGGGGGCTGCATTCTCCCTCCACCCTCAGTTCCTTCTTGCCAGACAACTCTGACACAGGGGAAGGAGGGTGGGACGTGGAATACACCTGAGCAACACATCTCAAAGAACGACAGTTACGGAACAGGTTACTGTCCTTTCTTCTTCGAGTGATTGCTCATGTGTATTCCACTATAGGTGACTCCAAGCTATACCTGATGGAGGCGGGTAGGAGTTTCAAGTGTAAAAACATTTTTAGGGGTTACCCGGGTGGAGCACCGCCCTACCAAACCCGGCGTCATCCCTTGTCTGGGAGACGATCGCATAGTGCGATGAGAAAGTGTGGACAGAGGACCACGTAGCAGCCCTACAAATGTCCTGAATAGGGACATGAGCCACATAGGCCGCGGACGAGGCCTGGGCTCGCGTCGAATGAGCCTTCACTATAGGAGGCGGGGGAACCCCTGCCAGGTCATAACAGATGCAAATGCACGAAGTGATCCAGCGGGAGATCCGCTGGGTGGAGACCGGTCGCCCCCTCATGCTCTCGGCCGAAGCAATAAGAAGCTGGGGTGACCTTCTAAAAGGCCTGGTTCTGTCCAGGTAAAAGGCCAGCGCTCTGCGCACATCTAACAGACCTTTCCTCCTGAGGTGGGCCGCCACCACTGCCACACACTTTGTAAACACCCTGGGGGCCGTAGAAAGGCCAAAGGAGAGGACCGTAAATTGGAAGTGGTCCTGACCCACCAGGAAACGGAGGTAGCGCCTGTGACCCTCGAAAATGTGGATGTGAAAGTACGCATCCTGGAGGTCCAGCGCCGTAAACCAATCCCCCTGATCTACAGATGGAATAATGGAGGCCAGGGACACCATACGGAATTTGCAACGCACCAGAAACTGGTTGAGGTTCCACAGGTCGAGGATGGGTCAAAGCCCACCCTTCACCTTGGGGATGAGGAAATACCTGGAGTAAAAACCCTTGCCCTGGTATTCCCGAGGTACCCTTTCCACCACTCCCAGAGAGAGGAGGCGCTCTACTTCCTGGTAGAGGAGTAGGGCATGCTCCGGGTCCCCGTCCGGCCGCCCGGACGGGGGACAGGTGGGAGGGGCTGAAACAAACTGCAGCTTGTACCCTTGGGAGATGGTACTGAGGACCCATTGGTCCAACGTGATATGGGACCACCGCAGTCGGAAGTCTGATAAACAGTTTAGAAAAGGTAACTTTATTAACTGGGTGGGGGGTACACTGGCAACAGGCCCAGTGACCCCCCTCAACAAGTCCAAAATGCCGTTTTCCCTGCCGTTTGGCTTTTGAGGCCCCAGGCCATGGGGCCGAGCGGGATTGGTGTTGGGACCCACGTCTTTGATCCCTCTGCTGCTTAGGCGGGGTTCATATCTGCCCCTAGCTTGCAGAGCAGAGGGTTGAGGCCTGGATTTGTCCTTAGCAGGTGGGACGTAGAGCCCTAGCATCTGCAGAGCGGTACGGGAGTCCTTCATCCTGTGCAGACAGGTGTCTGTCTGGTCCGCGAAAAGGGCCTTGCCATCAAACGGCAGGTCCTGCCTTATGGACTGGGATTCTGACGACAGCCCCGAAAGCGAGAGCCACGACGCCCGTTGCATGGAGACAGTGGTAGCCATCGAACGAGCGGCTGTGTCTGCCGCATCCGAAGCCGCCTGGAAAGCCGCTTTGGCGGCGGTCGCACCCTCCTCAACCAACACCCTGAACTCCTTCACCTCCTTGTCAGGAATGAGGGGCTCAAATTTGGGGAGGGATCCCCACAGGTTAAACTCGTAGCGGCTCAGAAGCACCTGATGGTTGGCCACTCTAAGCTGGAAACTCGTTGACGAATAAACCTTTTTACCAAAGGCATCAAGTCTACGAGCATCCTTGTCCTTTGGCGTGGGCGCGGGCTGGCCATTCCGCTCGCGGTGGTGGACCGATTCAACTACTAGGGAGTTTGGAGCTGGGTGGGTATAAAGGTACTCGAGACCCCTCACGGGGACGAAGTACTTCCTCTCGGCCTTCTTGGAAATAGGCCCAAGAGAGGCCGGGGTCTGCCAAAGGCCAGTGGTGATGTTGGCAACTCCCTGATGGAAAGGGAGCGCCACACGCCCCGGTACCGAGAAGTTGAGGACATTGAAGAGGGTGTCAGAGGGCTCCTCCATCTCCTCGGCCCGGAGCTGGAGGTTGGCTGCCACCCTCCGAAGCAGCTCTTGGTGGGCTTTAAAGTCCTCCTGGGAAGAGGGAGGCGGTACCGCAACCGAATCGCCCTGCGCCGAAGAGGTGGACGGCATGGCGCCTTCAGCGGCCAACGGCATCGTGGGCTCCACATCCAGGTTCGGTGCCGGAGTCGGTGCCGGGGGTTCGGCACCCACGACTTGATCTTGGTGCCGGGAAGGTGACGCAGGTCAGCACTGAGAGGCTCCAGCCACGGAGTGAGGGCCTGGCTGTGCAGGTGCCTGAGGCCACGGTGCCCACTGGCACCACTGTCCCTGCCAGGGCATGGCCTGGAGCAGAGGCGCATCGGGCGCCGGCAGGGCAGGCTGGTCCTGCGGTGCGGCCCTGGGAGAGACGGCTGCGTGCCGACGCCGAGGTCCGGGAGGAGCACACGGTGCCGTAAGAGCGACTGGAGCGGTCTCTATCATGATGGCTCCTACCCCGAGACTTCGACCTGGAGGAGGTCGAGTCATATATGTCCAAGGAGCTGTCCCTGGATTCATTGCGGCGCCTGTGGCCACGGTGCCTTGGTGCCGGGGACTCTCGGGACGCGCCGCGAGCATGGCGTCTGTGACGGCGGGCGCCCGAGTAGGAGCGTTGGTGCCAACGGCATCGCGACCTGTCCCTCTCGGACTCGCTGGAAGAGGAACAGCACTGTCTCTTGCCGCCTCCTCGACGGCGCTCAAGGCCGGAGGAGTGGAATCCGCTCTTGGAAGAGTCCAGACGTGGAGTCGACGCGCGACGCGGGGCTCTGATCGGTACCTCGACCCAGGAAGGTGCCTCGGTCTCTGACACTTCCGGGGAGTGCTGATGGGCGCCCAAAGGTGGCTTCCCACGGGACCGGGGGCCCGACTGTGGCAGCGCTCCCGGCACTGGAAGTGTTAGTATATCACGCGCGGCCTGAGCTGCCTCCGGCGTCGAAGGCATGCGTACCTCAGGTGAGGCTCACGTGGACGGGACTGGACTACTCCGCTCAGCGCGAGTCAGAGGTCTCTGTCCCGGTGAGGATCGTGGGCTGCCCAACTGAGGTCTGGCCTCACCCCTGTTCTTCTCTTGGCACCGCTGAGACTTCCCTGGCTTCTTAGCTGGGGAGCAGTGCCGGGACGTCGACGGTGCTTCGCTGCGCACCGAGGACGCCGTGCTGGGTGCCGATTCGGAACGGCGCACCGGAGGTGCTTCACCGCATGCCGACGACGCGGAGCCCGGCGCGGTGTCAGCTCGACGCGTTGGTGCCGGGGCCAACGTCGACTCCATTAAAAGAGCCCGGAGTCGGATCTCACGCTCCTTTTTCGTCCGCGGCTTGAAGGAGCGGCAGATCTTGCACTTCTCACTAACGTGAGACTCACCCAGACAGCGAAGACACTGGTTGTGAGGATCGCTTCTGGGCATGGAGTTACGACAGGAGTCACACTTGAATCCTGGGCCACGGGGCATGCCCCGAGCCAGGCACTCGCGAAAGAAAGTTCAGTAATGGAAGAGATCAGTGAACTGGATACCACTAAGCTAGACACGCTGCAGCTACGCTAAGCTGGAGCAAGTTCCGACTACCTTCACTGGCGGCAAGAAGGAACTGAGGGTGGGGGGAGCACGCAGCCCCCTTTATGGCGCGATATACCGACGCCACTCCAGGGGTCGCAGCTGTGCTCCCCCACTACGGACACTGCTAGGGGAAAAACTTCCGGCACCGGTGCACGTGGCGAGCACGCACACCTATAGTGGAATACACATGAGCAATCACTCGAAGAAGAACCTGACTGATAGGAGGTTTCAAGCCCCCCAAATGTGGTTTGAATGGAAATGCTGACTGACACTGATCTCTACCAGCCCAGCTGGTGGGCACTGGCTTAAAACAGAAACATTTGTGCATTTCAGAATGATGTCTTGTAAAATCAGTACATCTGTGTGGAGTAACTGAATTTATGAGATACATGGTGATCTGAGGCTGCACAACTGAGATCACAATGGAGTCTAATATTTGTAACTGGTGCTAATCGGTACCTTTATCTGAAGAGGCCAGAAGCTTGCTGCAGTTATCTGAATTCATGGTCCTTTGATTTAGCTAACAATATCTGCTGGGTTGTTTTCTGTTGCCAGCCCCCCCCCCTTTTTTTTTTTTTTTAAATATGGTGCTCTTTGAAATATCCCATCTCTGGTTTAAACCAACCATGTAGTCGGTTTCATTAGTTCGAGGGAAAATTAGGCTACTGAATCCCTTAGACAGCTTTGAAAATCTCACCCCAGATTGCCTCTCACTCTCCTGGAAGGGATTGCTATTGCCATTTTAACACCTACAACCACCTCAAACAAAAAGGTGTGGGTTTAAATACGTTTTAATCCTCAGTCATTTAATGAATATCTTAAATATTTTTCATATGTGTACGTGAGACATTTGCGATGACATGTTATGCAACCATCGCGGCAATCTCTCTCTGAATAAGTGCTCGAGTTCAGTCTCCTTGGAGACAACTGTGTATCCTGCAGAAAAATCAAGTCTCGAGATTCCCATATGGCTTCAAGATTTATTCCTTATAAAAGCTCAGCCTCTGCTTTCTGTCACAACTAACTGGAGAACTTTTGTTTTATTCCTTTTATGCACCTGCAACAAAGCATAATATTTGCACTTGCCATATTTTGTCTGAGGGTACGTCTACACTGCAATCAGAGGTGTGACTGCAGCTCAGACAGGCATACCCAGGCTAGTTTCCATCTAGCTAACACACTAAAAAGATCACGGAAGCCATCGTGGCCCAGCCCCAGTGTAGGCAATGCAGATACATACCCAGGGTTCCGGGTGGGCTTGTACAGAAATACCCAAATGTTATTAAACAGTTTTTCTGGAAACGATTTCATTCATATCATAGAAGATTAGGGTTGGAAGAGACCTCAGGAGGTCATCTAGTCCAATCCCCTGCTCAAAGCAGGACCAACACCAACTAAATCATCCCAGCCAAGGCTTTGTCAAGCCGGGCCTTAAAAACCTCTAAGGATGGAGATTCCACCACCTCTGTAGGTAACCCATTCCAGTGCTTCACCACCCTCCTAGTGAAATAGTGTTTCCTAATATCCAACCTAGACCTCCCCACACTGCAACTTGAGACCATTACTCCTTGTTATGTCATCTGCCACCACTGAGAACAGCCTAGTTCCATCATCTCTGGAACCCCACTTCAGGTAGTTGAAAGCAGCTATCAGATCCTCCTCACTCTTCTATTCTGCAGACTAAATAACCCCAGTTCCCTCAGCTTCTCCTCGTAAGACATGTGCCCCAGCCCCCTAATCATTTTCATTGCCCTCTGCTGGATTCTCTCCAATTTGTCCACATCCCTTCTGTAGTGAGGGGACCAAAACTGGACACAATACTCCAGGTGTGTCCTCACCAGTGCCGAACAGAGGGGAATAATCATCATTTCCCTCGATCTGCTGGCAATGCCCCTGCTAATACAGCCCAATATGCTGTTGGCCTTCTTGGCAATAAGGGCACACTGCTGACTCATATCCAGCTTCTCATCCACTGTAATCCCCAGGTCCTTTTCTGCAGAAATCTTATGGAGAAGAAGTTTTGTAAGAGATTAAGAGGATTTTCAAAAGAAGACTGTAGCATTTCTATCAGTCAAGGCCCAATCCTGCAAGATGCTGAGCACTCTTGTCTGCATGGATATCAACTGGGTATGTCTGCACTGCATTGTAAACCTGGGTCTGTGGGACCTACGCTTGTAGACTTGGTGTTTCCAAGCCTGCGCTTGAGCATCCACACTCCACTGTAGACCTGGCTTTACAATTGCTGAACCTACGTCTCACAACCATACTAACGCATTCGTACTGCACTGCATGGACCTTCCGACTCAGGTCAGTGGCTAGAAATGCACCCACACTGCAAAATGACAGAATTGTACCTCCCTGAGGTCCCAACCCCTTGCCCCTCCCCAACAACAGAAGTTCCCCTAGGGTGGGGTGGCTTTGCATCACTGTAAACCAGTGATTAAATGCCACAGTTTGGCTCTGAAAATGTTGTTGATCATCTGAAAAAAGCCTGAGAAGTTAGGGGTTTGTTTTTTTTAAAAATCTCCTCGGTTTTTATCTTAGAAATGCAGGTCTTCTCCATCTTGCTTTTCCTGGGCTATTCTATGGACCACTGGAGAACTTATAGGATCAAGACATCAGAGAACGTATGAAAGTGAAACCTGATTAATTAAGAAGGCAATGATTGTTACTCAGGCTGCTCTTTCTATCTGGGCACTTATATGGCTTTGATTAGCCTTGGTGAATCAGAGGGGAGGTGGCAGGAAGCCAGTTGTGGCCCTGGAGCAAGTTAGAATAGCTGGGGGGCTTCTCTAACTTGTGCCTGCTGACAACAGTCCCACAGGAACTGTCCACTAGCTGAGCATAGCTGTAGTACATTCCCTCAGCCTCTCCTCATAAGTCATGTGCTCCAACCCCCTAATCATTTTTGTTCCCCTCCGCTGGATTCTTTCCAATTTTTTCACATGCTCCTTGTAGTGTGGGGCCCAAAACTGGACACAGTACTCCAGATGAGGCCTCACCAATGTCGAATAGAGGGGAATGATCACGTCCCTCGATCTGCTGGCAATGCCCCTACTTATACAGCCCAAAATGCCGTTAGCCTTCTTGGCAACAAGGGCACACTATTGTCTCATATCCAGCTTCTCGTCCACTGTAACCCCTAGGTCCTTTTCTGCAGAACTGCTGCCTAGCCATTTGGTCCCTAGTCTGTAACAGTGCATGGGATTCTTCCATCCTAAGTGCAGAACTCTGCACTTGTCCTTGTTGAACCTCATCAGTTTCTTTTGGCCCAATCCTCTAATTTATCTAGGTCCCTCTGTATCCTATCCCTACCCTCCAGCGTATCTACCACTCCTCCCAGTTTAGTGTCATCTGCAAACTTGCTGAGAGTGCAGTCCACGCCATCCTCCAGATCATTAATGAAGATATTGAACAAAACCGGCCCCAGGACTGACCCTGGGGGCACTCCGCTTGATACCGGCTGCCAAACAGACATGGAGCCACTGGTCACTATCCATTGAGCCCGACGATCTAGCCAGCTTTCTATCCACCTTATAGTCATATATTCATCCAGCCCATACTTCTTTAACTTGCTGGCAAGAATACTGTGGGAGACCGTATCAAAAGCTTTGCTAAAGTCAAGGAATAACACATCCACTGTTTTCCCCTCATCCACAGACCCAGTTATCTCCTCATAGAAGGCAGTTAGGTTAGTCAGGCATGACATGCCCTTGGTGAATCCATGCTGACTGTTCCTGATCACTTTCCTCTCCTCTAAGTGCTTCAGAATTGATTTCTTGAGGACCTGCGCCATGATTTTTCCAGGGACTGAGGTTAGGCTGACTGGCCTGTAGTTCCGCGGATCCTCCTTCTTCCCTTTTTTAAAGATGGGCACTACATTAGCCTTTTTCCAGTCATCCGGGACCTCCCCCGATCGCCATGAGTTTTCAAAGATAATGGCCAATGGCTCTGCAATCACATCCGCCAGCTCCTTTAGCACCCTCGGATGCAGTGCATCCGGCCCCATGGACTTGTGCTAGTCCAATTTTTCTAAATAGTCCCGAACCACTTCTTTCTCCACAGAGGGCTGGTCACCTCCTCCCCATGCTGTGCTGCCCAGTGCAGCAGTCTGGGAGCTGACCTTGTTTGTGAAGACAGAGGCAAAAAAAGCATTGAGTACATTAGCTTTTTCCACATCCTCTGTCACTAGGTTGCCTCCCTCATTCAGTAAGGGGCCCACACTTTCCTTGACTTTCTTCTTGTTGCTAACATACCTGAAGAAACCCTTCTTGTTACTCTTAACATCTCTTGTTAGCTGCAACTCCAAGTGTGATTTGGCCTTCCTGATTTCACTCCTGCATGCCTGAGCAATATTTTTATACTCCTCCCTGGTCATTTGTCCAATCTTCCACTTCTTGTAAGCTTCTTTTTTGCGTTTAAGATCAGCAAGGATTTCACTGTTTAGCCAAGCTGGTCGCCTGCCATATTTACTATTCTTTCTACACATCGGGATGGTTTGTTCCTGCAACCGCAATAAGGATTCTTTAAAATACAGCCAGCTCTCCTGGACCCCTTTGCCCTTCATGTTATTCTCCCAGGGGATCCTGTCCATCTGTTCCCTGAGGGAGTCAAAGTCTGCTTTTCTGAAGTCCAGGGTCCGTATTCTGCTGCTCTCCTTTCTTCCTTGTGTCAGGATCCTGAACTCGACCATCTCATGGTCACTGCCTCCCAGGTTCCCATCCACTTTTGCTTCCCCTACTAATTCTTCCCTGTTTGTGAGCAGCAGGTCAAGAAAAGCTCTGCCCCTAGTTGGTTCCTCCAGCACTTGCACCAGGAAATTGTCCCCTACACTTTCCAAAAACTTCCTGGATTGTCTGTGCACCGCTGTATTGCTCTCCCAGCAGATATCAGGGTGATTAAAGTCTCCCATGAGAACCAGGGCCTGCGATCTAGCAACTTCTGCTAGTTGCCAGAAGAAAGCCTCGTCCACCTCATCTCCCTGGTCTGGTGGTCTATAGCAGACTCCGACCACGACATCGACCACGACATCACCCTTGTTGCTCACACTTCTCAACTTTATCCAGAGACACTCAGGTTTTTCTGCAGTTTCATACCGGAGCTCTGAGCAGTCATAGAATCATAGAATATCAGGGTTGGAAGGGACCTCAAGAGGTCATCTAGTCCAACCCCCTGCTCAAAGCAGGACCAATTCCCAACTAAATCATCCCAGCCAGGGCTTTGTCAAGCCAGGCCTTAAAAACCTCCAAGGAAGGAGACTCCACCACCTCCCTAGGTAACGCATTCCAGTGCTTCACCACCCTACTCCTCTCATACTCCTCTCTTACATACAACGCAACTCCCCCACCTTTTCTGCCCTGCCTGTCCTTCCTGAACAGTTTATATCCATCCATGACAGTACTCCAGTCATGTGAGTTATCCCACCAAGTCTCTGTTATTCCAATTGCATCATAGTTCCCTGACTGTGCCAGGACTTCCAGTTCTCCCTGCTTGTTTCCCAGGCTTCTTGCATTTGTGTATAGGCACTTAAGATAACTCATTGATCGTCCCTCTTTCTCAGTATGAGACAGGAGTCCTCCCCTCTTGCGCTCTCCTGCTTGTGCTTCCTCCCAGGATCCCATTTCCCCACTTACCTCAGGGCTTTGGTCTCCTTCCCCCGGTGAACCTAGTTTAAAGCCCTCCTCACTAGGTTAGCCAGCCTGCTGGCGAAGATGCTCTTCCCTCTCTTCGTTAGGTGGAGCCCATCCCTGCCCAGCACTCCTCCTTCTTGGAACACCATCCCATGGTCGAAGAATCCAAAGCCTTCTCTCCGACACCACCTGCGTAGCCATTCGTTGACTTCCATGATTCGACAGTCTCTACCCAAGCCTTTTCCTTGCACAGGGAGGATGGACGAGAACACCACTTGCGCCTCAAACTCCTTTATCCTTCTTCCCAGAGCCACGTAGTCTGCAGTGATCCGCTCAAGGTCATTCTTGGCAGTATCATTGGTGCCCACGTGGAGAAGCAGGAAGGGGTAGCGATCCGAGGGCTTGATGAGTCTCGGCAGTCTCTCCGTCACATCGTGTATCCTAGCTCCTGGCAAGCAGCAGACCTCTCGGTTTTCCCGGTCGGGGCGGCAGATAGATGACTCAGTCCCCCTGAGGAGGGAGTCCCCGACCACCACCACCCTCCTCCTCCTCTTGGGAGTGGTGGTCGTGGAACCCCCATCCATAGGACAGTGCATCTTTTGCCTTCCAATCGGTGGAGTCTCCTTCTGCTCCCTTCCCTCAGATGGGTCATCTACTCCACTCTCCGCATTAGTACCTGTAGAGAGAACATGGAAACGATTGCTCACCTGTATCTCCATTGCTGGTACATGGACGCTCCCCTTTCTCCTTCTGGAGGTCACATGCTGCCAAACTTCTTCATCATCCGTCTGTCCCTGCTGCGCCTGCTCTGAATCTTCAGAACATTGTGGCTATAGAAGCATCTCCTGATGTCTGTCCAGGAAATCTTCATTTTCCCTTATGCAACGCAGAGTCGATACTCGTTTCTCCAGACCTCGAACCTTCTCTTCCAATATGGAGACCAGCTTGCACTTTGTACAGACAAAGTCGCTTCTGTCCTGTGGAAGAAAGACAAACATGGCACAACCTGTGCAGGTTACAACAGCTGATCACTCACCTTCCATATCACCTTCCTCTTAAGAGCTTCCTCAGCTGTTGCACGAACTACTCAGAGAAACCTGCAGATGAAAGCCTCAGTGAGCTCTCTCCAGGCAAACTCCCTCTGTTAGCCTCTGCTGTTCGCCGCTCAGCTGGTTCGCTGCTGACTGCCCTTATATACCAGTCAGGCCCACTCAAGGCCCACCTGGAACAAAGCACTCCCAATTCACACTTTTCAAACAAACAAGCAAGCAATCAAGCACACGGTCAAACTGACAAACTGTCCCAGCAACAGACACTCAGATACTCACCAACACAGCCCCCCTAATGCAGCACTTAGCGTACCTCCTCTCGGACAGCTCCCAGGCAAACTCCCTCTGTTAGCCTCTGCTGTTCACCGCTCCTTGCAAGCTGCGTGGGAACTTTTCAAAGACACCATAATAGAGGCTCTACTTAAATGTATACTCCAAATTAAAAAACATAGAGAACCAAAAAAGTGCGACCGTGGCTAAACAACAAAGTAAAAGAAGCAGTGAGAGGCAAAAAGGCATCCTTTAAAAAGTGGAAGTTAAATCCTAGTGAGGAAAATAGAAAGGAGCATAAACTGTGGCAAATGAAGCGTAAAAATATAATTAGGAAGGCCAAAAAATAATTTGAAGAACAGTTAGCCAAAGACTCAAAAAGTAATAGCAAATTTTTTTTTAAGTACATCAGAAGCAGGATGCTTGCTAAACAACTAGTGGGGCCATTGGATGATTGAGATGCTACAGGAGCACTCAAGGACAATAAGGCCATTGCGAAGAAATGAAATGAATTCTTTGCATCGGTCTTCACGGCTGAGGATGTGAGGGAAATTCCCAAACCTGAGCCATTCTTTTTAGGTGACAAATCTGAGGAACTGTCCCAGATTGAAGTGTAATTAGCGGGGGGTTTTGGAACCAATTGGTAAATTAAACAGTAATAAGTCACCAGGGCCAGATGGTATTCACCCAAGAGTTCTGAAGGAACTCAAATGTGAAATTGCAGAACTACTAACTGTAGTTTGTAACCTATCATTTAAATCAGCTTCTGTACCAAATCAGTGGAGGATAGCTAATGTGATGCCAATTTTTAAAAAGGGCTCCAGAGGTGATACTGGCAATTACTGGCCAGTAAGCCTGACTTCAGTACTGGGCAAACTAGTTGAAACTATAGTAAAGAACAAAATTGTCAGAAACATAGATGAACATAATTTGTTGGGGAAGAGTCAAAATGGTTTTTGTAAAGGGAAATCATGTCTCACCAATCTACTAGAATTCTCTGAGGGGGTCAATAAGCATGTGGACAAGGGGGATCCAGTGGACATAGTGTACTTAGATTTTCAGAAAGCCTTTGACAAGGTCCCACACCAAAGGCTCTTAAGCAAAGTAAGCTGTCACGGGATAAGAGGGAAGGTCCTGTCATGGATTGGTAACTGGTTAAAAGATAGGAAACAAAGGGTAGGAATAAATGGTCAGTTTTCAGAATGGAGAGAGGTAAATAGTGGTGTCCCCCAGGTGTCTGTTCTGGGACCAGTCCTATTCAATATATTCATAAATGATCTGGAAAAAGGAGTAAACAGTGAGAGTAAACAGTAAAATTTGAAGATGATACAAAACTACTCAAGATAGTTAAGTCTCAGGCAGACTGCGAAGAGCTACAAAAGGATCTCTCAAAACTGGGTGACTGGGCAACAAAATGGCACATGAGATTCAATGTTGATAAATGCAAAGTAATGCACATTGGATAACATAATCCCAACTATAAATATAAAATGATGGGGTCTAAATTAGCTGTTATCACTCAAAAAGAGAACTTGGAGTCATTGTGGATAGTTCTCTGAAAACATCCACTCAATGTGAAGCGGCAGTCAAAAAAGTGTACAGAATGTTGGGAATCATTAAGAAAAGGATATATAATAAGACAGATAATATCCTATTGCCTCTATATAAATGCATGGTCCATCTTGAATACTGTGTGCAGATGTGGTCGCTCCATCTCAAAAAAGATATATTGGAATTGGAAAAGGTTCAGAAAAGGGCAACAAAAATGATTAGGGGTATGGAATGACTTCCATATGGGGAACGATTAATAAGACTGGGACTTTTCAGCTTGGAAAAGAGACGACTAAGGGAGGAATATGATAGAGGTCTATAAAATCATGACTGTTGTGGAGAAAGTAAATAAGGAAGTGTTATTTATTCCTTTTCATAACACAAGAACTAGGGGTCACCAAATGAAATTAATAGGCAGCAGGTTTAAAACAAACAAAAGGAAGTATTTTTTCACACAATGCACAGTGAACCTATGGAACTCCTTGCCAGAGGATGTTGTGAAGGCCAAGACTATAACAGGGTTAAAAAAAAACTAGATAAGTTCATGGAGGATAGGTCCATCAATGGCTATTAGCCAGGATGGACAGTGATGCAAAACCATGCTCTGAAGTGTCCCTAGCCTCTGTTTACCAGAAGGTGGGAATGGGTGACAGGGGATGGATCACTTAATGATTACCTGTTCTGTTCATTCCCTCTGGGGCCCCGGCAGTATCGGAAGGATACTGGGCTAGATGGACCTTTCGTCTAACCTAGTATGGCCGTTCTTACGTTCTTACTGTTTCAAAATGATTGCTATATTGTAGATCGTCCATTTTTTCTTTGGAGTTTGTGAAACTGAGATCTTGATAATTCATCTGAAAATAAAGCCACTTTACAAGAGGTTATTAGATCTAGCATTGGTTACATGGTACTTATAGAAATGAATAATTTTACTATCATTGAAAAACACTAGTATAATGTGAACAAAGAAGATGAAAACTTAGCTGTAGCAAAGTTGATGGTAAAACTACCATTGACAGGATTTCATCCTAAATGAACGTTTGACCACTGGGAAGCATTCAGTGACAAAGGACAGTTCTCATGGGCTGGACTCCCCCTGAGTAGGGAGGGAAACAGACTTCTGGGATGGAGGTTGACACAACTCATTAAAAGAGCTTTAAAGTAGGAACTCAGGGGAGACCATTGGGAGATGCTCATGTAATCTCCATGCCTGATATTAACATTGAGAGGGAGGAAAATCAAGTAAGAATGGATACAGCAATGGAGAAAGGAACAGGAGTCGGTAGAAGAATGGACATTAAGAGGAAGGATTGTGCTGATAACATGAAGTGTTCTCATGTAACATCTTTATGGCTGACCTGGAACAACGCTTCCTCAGCTCTCGTCCACTCACACCCCTTCTCTACCTACGCTACATTGATGACATCTTCATCATCTGGACTCATGGGAAGGAGACCCTGGAAGAATTCCACCATGATTTCAACAGCTTCCACCCCACCATCAACCTCAGCCTGGACCAATCTACACGGGAGGTCCACTTCCTAGACACCACAGTACAAATAAGTGATGGCCACATTAACACCACCCTATACCGAAAACCCACCAACCGCTATGCCTACCTTCATGCCTCCAGCTTCCACCCCGGACACACCACACGATCCATCGTCTACAGCCAAGCACTGAGGTACAACCGCATCTGCTCCAACCCCTCAGACAGAGACCAACACCTACAAGATCTTCACCAAGCATTCTCAAAACTACGATACCCACACAAGGAAATAAAGGAACAAATCAACAGAGCCAGACGTGTACCCAGAAGCCTCCTGCTACAAGACAGGCCCAAAAAAGAAACCAACAGAACTCCACTGGCCATCACCTACAGCCCTCAGCTTAAACCTCTCCAATGCATCATCAGTGATCTACAACCCATCCTGGACAATGATCCCTCACTTTCACAGACCTTGGGAGGCAGGCCAGTCCTCGCCCACAGACAACCCGCCAACCTTAAGCATATTCTCACCAGCAACCACGCACCGCACCATAACAACTCTAACTCAGGAACCAACCCATGCAACAAACCTCGATGCCAACTCTGCCCACATATCTACACCAGCAGCACTATCACAGGACCTAACCAGATCAGCTACAACATCACCGGCTCATTCACCTGCACATCCACCAATGTTATATATGCCATCATGTGCCAGCAATGCCCCTCTGCTATGTACATTGGCCAAACTGGACAGTCACTACGCAAGAGGCTAAATGGACACAAGTCAGATATCAGGAATGGCAATATACAAAAACCTGTAGGAGAACACTTCAACCTCCCTGGCCACACAATAGCAGATGTTAAGGTAGCCATCTTACAGCAAAAAAACTTCAGGACCAGACTCCAAAGAGAAACTGCTGAGCTCCAGTTCATTTGCAAATTTGACACCATCAGATCAGGATTAAACAAAGACTGTGAATGGCTATCCAACTACAGAAGCAGTTTCTCCTCCCTTGGTGTTCACACCTCTACTGCTAGCAGAGCACCTCACCCTCCCTGATTGAACTAACCTCGTTATCTCCATACTGATTTATACCTGCCTCTGGAGATTTCCATTACTTGCATCTGAAGAAGTGAGGTTCTTACCCACGAAAGCTTATGCTCCCAATACTTCTGTTAGTCTTAAAGGTGCCATAGGACCCTCTGTTGCTTTTTACAGATTCAGACTAACACGGCTACCCCTCTGATACTTGGGGAAGGAAGAAAGCTACTAGAGATTCCCCTAATATAGTGCTTGGGTGTGTTACAGACCACCAGGATTGGATTTGGATATGGATAGAGACTTCTTAATGTTTTTAATGAAATAAATAGCACTGGGAATTGTGTGATTATGGGAGACTTTAACTTCCCAGCTATAGATTGGAGGACAAGTGCTACTAATAATAGGAGGGCCCAGATTTTCCTGGCTGTGATATCTGACGGATTTCTTCAACAAATAGTTGCTGAACCAACAAGAGGTGATGCCATTTTAGATTTGGTAGTGTTGAGTAGTGAGGACCTCATAGAAAAACTGGTTGTAGGGGACACCCTTGGTTCGAGTGATCATGAGTTAATTCAGCTTAAACTAAATGGAAGGATAAACAAAAAAAGATTTGCAACAAGGGTCCCTGATTTCAAAATTGCTAACTTTAAAAATTAAGGGAATTAGTTTAGGAAATAGACTGGACTGAAGAACTCAAGGATCTGAATGTGGAGGAGGCTTGGAATTACTTTGGGTCAAACTTGCAGAAGCTATCTGAAGCCTGCATCCCAAGCAAGGAGAAAAAATTCATAGGGAAGGGTTGCAGACCAAGCTGGATGAGCAAACATGTGAAACAGGTGATTTGGAGAAAGCAGAAAGCCTACACGCAATGGAAGATGGGAAGGCTCAACAAGGAAAGCTGCCTCCTGGGGGTTAGCTATCTGAAGCCTGCATCCCAAGCAAGGAGAAAAAATTCATAGGGAAGGGTTGCAGACCAAGCTGGATGAGCAAACATCTGAAACAGGTGATTTGGAGAAAGCAGAAAGCCTACACGCAATGGAAGATGGGAAGGCTCAACAAGGAAAGCTGCCTCCTGGGGGTTAGAAAGTGTAGGGGAAAAGTGAGAACTGCCAAAAGCCAAGTAGAGTTGGACCTTGCAAAGAGAATTAAAACCAATAGTAAAAGGTTCTATAGCCATATAAATAAAAAGATAACAAGGAAAGAAGAAGGGGGACCACTAAGCACGGGGGATGGGGTGGAGATTAAAGATAATCTAGGCATGGCCCAACATCTAAACAAATATTTTGCATCAGTTTTTAATAAGGATAATGTGGAGTTTAGGGGTAGTGGCAGGGTGGCTAATGGGAAGGAGGATATGGAGGTGGAAATTACCACATTCGAGGTGGAAGTCAATCTCAAACAGCTTAATGGGGCTGGAGAATTGCTAATATAGTTCCCATTTTTAAGAAAGGGAAAAAAAGTGATCCAGGAAACTACAGGCCTGTTAGTTTGACATCAGTTGTGTGCAAGGTCTTGGAACAAATTTTGAAAAATTGTTAAGGACATAGAGGTGAATGGTAAATGGGATAAGATATAACATGGTTTTACAAAAGGTAGATTGTGCCAGACCAACCTGATTGTCTTCAATGGCATGTAGCCCATTGGTGACTGCCAGTAGCAAATATCTCCAATGGCTGGAGACAGGACACTAAATGGGAGGGCTCTCAATTACTACAGAGAATTTTTTCCCAAGTGTCTGGTTGGTGGGTCGTGCCCACATGCTCAGGGTCTAACTGATCACCATATTTGGGGTTGGGAAGGAATTTCCCCCCAGGTCAGATTGGCAGAGACCCTGGGGATTTTTTGCCTTCCCCTGCAGCATGGGGAACAGGTCACTTGCAGGTTTAAACTAGTGTAAATGGTGAATTCTCTGTAATGTGAAGTCTTTAAACCATGGTTTGAGGATTTCAGTAATGCAGCCAGAGGTTAGGGATCTATTTCAGGAGTGGATGAGGTTCTGTGGCCTGCAATGTGCAGGAGGTCAGACAAGATGATCACGATGATCCCTTCTGACCTTAAAGTCTATTAGTCTGTGAGTCTATGAGTTTTTGCTTTGTGTAATATATACAGACTAAGAATAGTCTGTGATCATTAAATTAGTGCTCCATTCCCTTGAATCAGAGATGTCATCTCTAATTCAGCTGGTGCTGTTTTCTGCCATTTATCAAAAAGTCATCTTCAAATCTGGACATCTCCTACATTTGTACTGGTGGAGCTTACAAAAGGAATGAGCCTGGGCCCCAAATAGGCATTTTTAGCAAGATTAAGTGAGCAACATGCTACTTTGTAAAATAGTCATAAATTGAGTGAAGTTAGTGAGGGTAAATCTGGGAGAATAATTTATGATTTAGGAGCAAAATGCTGACATTGATCCGAACAGTCAGCTGTCACTAATAGAGTTTCACCTGTGATTGGAGAGCAGTTTAATGAATATATAACTCCAGAATAGCTTCTAAAGGAAAAAAGTTGTCTCTCAAACCTGCCAGAGTGGTTTGCACAACTTAAAAAAGGAGATAAAAGGGGTAAAGTGAACATAATTTAATCACATTTTCAAAAATCAGGGTAAATACAAAGTATCCTCTTGGATTTGAATTAGTTCAGTGATAGGGGAAAAAAAAGTCATTGTCGATGGCTACACCTCAAAGTGGAGAAGGGTTAAGGTAGTGTATTTATGAATGATTTCGAGGAGGAAATGCAGAGCATGTTGGTGAAGTTTGCTGATGATCCTAAACAGGGTTAGTAAAAATTATGGAGAATTTTGAGAAACTCTGGATAACCTTAAATACTTTAGAGACATGGCATCAAAATGACAGATAAAATTCAACTGCGATAAGTATAAGGAATGAACATTGTACAACTAGTCTCAGTTTCTTAAATATGCTGCTGGGTCTGAACTTGAGCGATCCTCTGGAGAAATCACTCTCATGGGTAACTCAATGAAATATCTTCCCAGTGAGCTACAGCAAACCCTAGTCAAGAAATAATACTTAAAAACAGCAAATAGAATGATTGGGTGTATTTAAAAAGGGATATTAAGGAAGCCGTTGCAATGACAATATACCAAACAATGGTAAACCTTCATGTGAAACACTTTACCCAGTCTTGGTCTCTACACCATAAGGAATATGTTGATACCAACAGTCAAATGGCCTGGAAAAGCAATAAAGATGGGCAAGATTTACTACTGATAAGAGGTTGTTAGAACTAGGATTATTTAACCTGCGAAGAAGTTAGCGAGGACATGGGACCTGATCCTGAGCTCACACTGGTGTAATTCCATTGAATTCACTGGAGTTACATCTGTGTAAAACTGGTCTATATGAGACCTCTGATATTTAAAATTGTGAAAGATATTGTGAAAACTGAGCAGTCCCTTTCTGTTCGGTCTTATAAGAACAATGGGTAGGATATAAAATTAATAGCTAGTAAATTTAGATCAGATAAAAGGGAAATACTACTTCACAAAGCATGTAGTGGCCCTTTATTGCTTGGGATCATCAAGTTAAATACTGTGTCTGGAACTGGAAGAGGACATGAAAATGTTATGACCACAAATAATATTTTAATCATGTAAGCTAAAATAATGGCAACCTACTCTCATAGTTTAACGTGTAAAGGATTAGCATGGAACTCTTTTTCATGCTCAGCACTCAGAGTTCGCAAAATGCATGATGAGTTGTTTCCTACCTTTCTCTCAGTCATCAGGCACTAGCCACTGTTAATAGTCTGACTGAAATGTATGCTGGTGTGTGTGGCAAATAAGGAGTTGTTTTGCCACATGTTTTTTTACATATTTTCTTAACTATAATGTAAGGTTTGCTTTAGGCCCCTCCAATTAGCATGACACACATCTCAAAGGTATATGGAAACAGATTGTATCACCCTTACTCACAATGGTTCAGTGGGACTATTCATAAAGGAAGGTACTAATCAATAAAAGTAAGGGGGGTCCTTTCTGGCCCCTTGGTGAGAATTTAGTTCTAAAGGAGCAGAATCATGGAATCTACTTTGGCCATATGCTTAGTCCATGCTAGCAACCCTGCCAAGTTGTGTACTGGCATGGAAACCGCAACCCCACATGAGCATTATAACACAGCTGCTATCATGACCAGAATATATGTTCCCAGGTCTCATTCCCATGCATGGCTTCTTGGAACTTCCTTCCCAATAACAATATCCAGCCATGGGCTGGGTAGGGAGAAGAATCCAGCCATGAAAGGGGAAACCACCTTACCCAATGTCCCACCAACTACACTCAGACATGTTGGGGACCCTCACCCACATCCCTCACCACCCATTTATCTTGCCAAGGAGAAGGGGACATTCCCCTTCTCCTTTCCCCAGCTATACTCGGGTGTATGTCACGCACACAGCCTCTCCCCCCAAATGTGACCAGCCTCAGGAGGGATACCCCACCTCTGTATTTAATTGTGAAAGGAGACATTTTCACCTTCCTCAACCTCCCAGCTGTATCCAGCTGCAGAGAGGACACCCACATGCCAACTGTCCAGCTGCAGAGAACCCCGCCCCCTTCCTTCAACTATATCCAAATCAAAATGAAAAAGTGAAAGATTGGCTCAAGTGGGCAACAAACCTGCAAGATGCACAGTCAGGAGCCTGCACTCAAACAACCACTGCTACCAGCTTGTCTGCAAATTGGTTTCTTCTAATTACAGAAGACTTGACCAGTCCCACACATGCCAGGGTAAAGATTTCAGTCTGGTTGGCAGAACTACTCTCATAGGTCTGTTTCCAAACTTGTGCAAGGTCCACTTCACTATACAAACAGCCCTGCCATCTTAGTGCTCTCTTGTTTACAGCTATGTTTCTGTCTGCACAGAATAAAATGGTTTGGATGGAGTTCGCTTAACCCCACACAGCTATACAGAATAGGCCAAACTGATTCTGATATGGTAAACATTGGCACTGCTATTCTGATATTGAGTCTTTCAAACACATAAACAGGAAGAATTAAAAAGCAGAACAGTAGATTGCAATACAATTTAATTTTAATAAAGCAACAAATGTTAATTTCAGCACTGCCTTTAGGGTACCAGTAGAACTGGCTTGGTCAGTTCGGCAGCCATCCCTATCAATGATTGCTGTGCAAGATGGGAAGATAGCTCTACAGTTTGGAAATATCAAACTAATGTAAAATAGAACTAGGATCTTGGTCTATATTTAATTGTAATACATTGTCAAAAAACGCTCATGAAATTAGTTTTGTAAATTTCAGATCAAAGCTTTAAAGCTGATCCAATTGGCTTCTCTTTCCCACGCACAATTTTGACTGTTCTTCTCAGTACTTGCAATCAATATTTAATATCAGAGCAGGCAATAAAGCTCAGTTCTTTCTCATCATTTTTTCTCAGATTAGAGGTGTCTGCATGAAACACAGAACAAAGCCATAACATGATCAGGTAGCAATTGTAAAAATGTTTACTGTAGTCACCAGAAAGGTGGGTTTAGGTAAATAATGCCAGATTTTGAAAATGGAGGTTTTATTTTGGGGACATAATAATATTAATTAATGATAATGGGTCCTGAATCCTTTAGTATTTATACTGAGGCAGCACCTAGAGGCTCCAAACAAAGATCAGGGCCCTGTGGTGCTAAGTGCTGCATAAACATAGAAATAACTCCATACCTGCTGTGACGGGGTGTATCAACCCTGCACTGGGCAAGTGGGGCTTAACCAGTCACTTTGGGCCCAAGAGGCCACGCTCCCTTGCCTATGCTGCATGTGGAAGACGCAGATAAAAGGAAGCTGGTCAGTTCAGTCTGGGCTGACTGAGGAGGAGGATGGATGTGTGCCATCAGCTCCTGCTGAGGAATGGTCAGCCGTCCAGACTGCTGAGGCAGGGATCCTGACTATGCTACAGAGGGCACAACAGCTGTGGAGACTGATGGGGATGCAAAGCCGCTGCCCAGAGAGGACAAGCCTGAAGTGGACTTAAGGGTAGGAAATGACCCAGGAAATGTATTGTGAGCCAATACTTGAATCCTGAGCAGGGAGGTTGCTGGCTGCACAGGGCCCTGGGTTGGAACCCGGTGGAGTAGGGTGGGTCCGGGTTCCCCTGCCTTCCAACCCGCACTGGCAGGTGGGCATTACTGCTGGAGACTCTAGCTATAGACTGTCTGTTTGCTTTGCTCTGCCCCACCCAGGAAGCTGAAACCTCTATTTGCTATTGTTTACCCCAGAAAGGAGGTGAGGGCCTACAGACTGTTCCTTGGCTCTGACCACTCAGAGGGCCAGAGTCCCTGATTGTGTTTGTCTGACCTAGCTGAGAATCTTGACGACTGTGTGATAGGGTGTATCAACCCTGCAGTGGTGAAGCAGGGGTGCCTTCTCCCCCCAACAAACGGACAGTGCCCTGTGACACTGCCCCAGAGAACTCACAGTGAAGGACTATGACAAGACACAAGAGATGGAAGTAACAGCAGAGGATGAGGGAATGGGATAGTAGGATGAAGTAGCAGTAAAATAAAATTGAACATGTTATGTATAATAAATAGCAAACCCATCTTGCCACCTGCTAGGCCATTTGTGGATGGCAGTTTTCTGATGCATCATGGCAGAGTTGAGTGTTAAGTGGACAATATGGTAGTTTCATGGAATTTGACAGGGTTCCCCAATGTATCAGAAGTGGCATGGGGGATAGCTCAAAGGTGCTTGTGGGGAAAATGTGCAAGCAGGCAATAAAGGCTGGTATTGTTAGCAGAGAGAAGGTGGAGGTTGACATTGCGTTTATGAAATCATAGGTCTGAAAGGCAGGGCAGGGCTAAATAGTGAAGGGTTGTAAAAGGGAAGACAAGAAGCATGTGTTTGGTGTAGTGGACAAGGGGGAGCCAGTGGAGAAACATGTGTAGGAGAATGTTGTGGTTAGATCACTGAGCCAGCAAGATAATCACACCGGGGGAGTGTTTTGAATCAATTTGAAGGGGGCAAGGTTGCAGGTGCAAAGGTCAGAGATGTGAAGATGATAATGGTCAAGAGATAAAGGCATGGACCAAAAGCTTTGGCAGTCGGGAGAGACAGAAAAGGTCAGATCTTTGAAATGCAATGTAGGAGGAAGTGACAAGATTTAGACATTATCCCTCATGCACTAATGCTCATACCTTTTGTCTTGGAAAAAATTGCTTTCCATACTGTATATTTTTACAGTAACACCAAAATCATTGAATGAAGACGGAGAAGTTTTAGATGTCAAGACATATTTATGTGTTAAGCAAGTTCACTTTAAGTCACAGCTAATCCCTATCCAGTGCTATAAAACACTATCCCACATAATCCCAATTATGATGAAAATTCTTAATTTGAATCACTGTTATTTACGTTCCTTGTCTTGCAGTTGGTTGGGCTGACCTGGGTTAACAACACATTGGAACTATCTGTTAGTAGAGTCTTTTTTTTTTTTGGTTGCTCTTTGAACTTGCCAGGTCACTAGAAGCAGAACATGCACATCTGAGCTCACAATTTTGGCTCACAATATTTATTTTAGCTAAGTCTAAAGGAGCATACTTATCCTGAAGATAAAATAAAACCAACTCTTGCAGACTTGGAGTAAGTGTTGCCTGTTACTGTTTCACATGCAGTAGACAGCTTCCCCATGTTGGATGGATATAGTAGACCTCCATGGCATGTTTTGTTACAGGTGCAACATTCTGCCTATTCTTTAATCTTGAAATCGACTGAAGTGAAGTTTCTTGTGATCTTTTAAATCCTTAACCAATGCTGTGTGTGATTCTTCCATCCTCTCACATGTCCTTGTCTCCTGAATTTCAGCTGTTGGACCTACAAATGGGCCTTGATTTGGCCAAAAGCGAGTATTTTCCACAAGCACCCCCTCCAACTTATTCAATATCTAGCATCTGAAAATCAACTGACTTGAATCCATTCCAGGAGGACAAGTTATTTCACATGCTAGAGAGACTATTTCTCCCTCTGTAGCCTTTGGTGGTAGGGGGCTGGCACACAACGTTTATGTACAAATATATTTGCTACTGTAAAGAGAATCTGAACATCTAAAATCTTCCTGTTGACTAGTTAACCTTTGGTAGTTTGGCTTCCATCAAAAATAAAATTAGAATCAAATTTCACAGCGAAAGCCATATAATTCAAATCCTTGTCAAGACATTGTGCTAAATAGAGATGGTCTCTGGAAAATTTTAATATTTCACAAAAAACTAAAAACCTCCTCAAATGTTTTTTTTTTTTTTTTTTTTTTCCAGTTTTGGGCACCTGAAATGTTTGGCTGAAAAGTGCAGAAATCCCAATTTTTTACCAAAATTTCTCCAAACTTTTTCTGACAAAAAGTGAAAATTTTTGAGGAAGGCAACACTTTTAGGAAAAATTTTTGTTTAATCAAAAATCCATTTTTTCATACAAAAATGTTTCAATGGAAATTTTTTGACCAGCCCTATTGTTAAGCCAATGTGGAAGAAAGAATGAACAGAAGCAGTCTCTACCTCATTACAGGAATGAGGCTATCTCAAGCCATCCACAAGTGCAGTTATTAAACTAAAACAACCTTGCTCTTTTCCCGATTTTCAGAAAGTGTTATGCCAATTTTGCTGCAATTTTGTCCTAATCTTGTGACTTTAATGTGTGGACAGTTTTTTTGGTCCCACAAGAGTTGCTTATATCTGCAATCACCTACTAGTCTGCCACTTGTCAATCAGACCACTTCAATCATTTGCCACGTGTGTTGCCTTCTGCAAATACTGTGTGTCATGCAAGGTGACAAGCCAGTCATTTCTCCCGGGTGTGCTCATCAGTGCTCATTACTAAGGCTAAGTTTTGTCACGGATATTTTTAGTAAAAGTCACAGACAGGTCACAGGCAATAATGAAAAATTCACTGAAGTCCGTGACCTGTCATTGACTTTTACTAAAAATACCCATGACAAAATGGGTACCCTGTGCAGCTGTGGAAGCAATGGGGAATCCCCCTGCCGACCCCAGTGGCCGGGAGCAGCGGGGATCCCCCCCGCCACTGGGGCCCCCCTGTTCCCACAGTAGCTGGGAGCCATGGGGATCCCCCTGATGCCAGGTTCCCTGTCGCCTGCATTGGCGGGGAGCAGCGTGGGTCCCCCTTGCCGCCCACAGCAGCCGAGAGTAGCGGGGGTCCCCCTTGCCGCCCACAGCAGCTGGGAGCGGCGGGGGTCCCCCTTGCCGCCCACAGCAGCCGGGAGTGGCGGGGTCCCTCTTGCTGTCCGTGGTGGCCAGGAGCGGCGGTGAGGAGCTGCGGGGCTCACCCCAGCCACCAGCGGTGGCGGGAAGTTGTGGGTGTACCCTGCAGTTCCCAGCTGGCGCTGGCTGAAGTCACAAAGGTCTTTGAAAGTCACGGATTCTGTGACCTCCGTGACTAAATCGCAGCCTTACTCATTACAGATCTGCCCCATTCCATTACTGTGACAAAGATGGGAAAGATGTGTTGAGACACACAAAGAGAAGCCATCTCAAATCCACAGAATATCTCCAACATACACAATACCTGCTGCAAAGAAGCCCTCCTCTGAGTCATCCTCCTATATTAGATTGTCCTTGAAAGCAATCATGGATTAGGGGCTAATGCACTCTTATGGGTTCAGCCAGCACTAACCAGCCACATCTGTAAGGCTTGCACTGCCGGGAGGGAGGAAGCTTTAAAAGGGAAAGCCCCTCACCCTCCGCCTTCAGAAGGGATAGTTACTAGGGGGAAGAATGCTGTACCTCAGAGACTGATGGTTCCAGGGACAGCTCATCAAAAAGGAGGACAGTGGCAGACCCTGCTGCCCCTGAGACTGAATGGATCAAGTATAAAGCAGGGGTTACCAGAAGGAGTGGCTGGAGGCAGACCCTAACCCTGATCAGGGACACTAGAACAGGCAGATATGCTGAAGCCCAAGACTGCCTGGGAGACACCACCTTTGTCTTTTTCTCTTACTCTGATTCTCCCTCTTGCAGCGGAGGGAGAGGGAAAAAAACATTTTTTGTTTGTTTTGTTTGGAGAATCCCTTGTGAGCCACAAAGGGGAAGGACTCTGTGAGCCACCCAAATCATGGTCTGGTGGGGACTCAGGCAACCTCCACATGCCCTACTGGAACCTAAATATGCTCCTCTTAAGGATTACACTACTTCAGACATGAGTAATAGGTGGACCACTCATGGGAAGGATGCATGGATGACGGAAGAATCAGTGTACATTTTATAAGTAGACGCTGAAGCAGAACACATGACTATGTTGCTTTTCTGCCTAATGCCAGTGTACACCCATGGGCAGATATGAGACTGCATTCTGAGGGGGAGTAATGTGCTAGGAGGCATGCAGCTTTGCTCATAGGCAGAGATCCTCTGAGCATCATAAAATTCTCCCTGTCAGAGTTTTGTTGCAAAACTATAAGAAAATGAGGATGGGTGCAGCTATGTTCACATGAATCCAAGAGCTGGGGCTTTAAGAAAAGCACCAAATATCATGAGACTCATGCTAAATGGTCAGGGTTGGCCCCTGAACACAGATACTTGCACAGTCTCCTCACCTCTGTGATCTCGTCTTGTTTGCATCCGTCAGATGACTTCAGAAGGATGTACTGGGACAGAGCACTTCACCCTGCCTTGTATGTATCAGCGGGAACTGAGGCTGTGGGGAAAGGAGCATCAGCAAGGAATAGCTGACAACAATAGCACAGCAGGGTCTGGAAATGGCCTAATGATCCCAGTGTTCAGGAAGCATGGCATAGAGTCTTGTTGCCCAGAGAGAGAGAGAGAGGGTGAATCTCTTCCTGAAAGAACTAGAATGTTCCAGGCTTCTTCTGCCTGGGAATCCTGTGGCGATAACATGGCTTTTTTTTTTAAATGCATTTTCCTTCAACCCCACCACATTGTCATGTATGAGTTCCTTGCTTCCCCTTTTGTAGTGCTCGCTGGAGACCCCATCCATTTGTCAGTGACTAAAAACACTTTTAAATTCATAAACCCAAGCGTTTAACTTCAGCTTGTTTTTATACATCAGTTTCACCAGGACTTAAAGGCACCTAAATGTCTAGTGAAATTATTATTGTTGCTGAACTTTATGGCATGTTTGCAACTGTAGCAAAGCAACTCATGATGTGCTGAGAGCTGGGAATAGGAGTAGAAACCAAAACAACTTGCATAAAGACAAATAGTCAAATGAGCTAAGCATAACAATTAAATATGAAATTCAATGCATCACTTAGCCCAGAATCTCCAGATTTCTTGACTTTCAGCCTTAATAGGTATGTAAACAGGAATTTCCAGGTAAGGAACAAAGTTGTCCCATTTGTCAGTTCTTGGCAAACTGAAGGTGTTGACTTACTCATAGCTCTCGTTCCATGTGTTTACAAGTAAATTACAGAAAATATGTGTGAGGATCTTTTTTTTTTAGTGGGGGCTAATTCTGCCCTCAGACATGTATGCAGTTCCCAGTGACTTCACTTATTGATGCGCTTGTACATCCAAATGCATAATTAGCCCACTTAAAAAGCTACCAAGTCCCAATGCTCCTCTGCTGAAAGACATCATAGGCCAAACTACTTTTTATAACACCTGTCATGCCACTGTGAAGTCAGTGGAGCTGGGGAAGTGTGATGGAAAGCAGAATGTAGCCCCATTTCTCTGTCTTGCACTTATAGTTATGCTCTTATTCCCAGTTGGTCTTTACAAGGAAGTGGCGTTAGGTGCCTAAATACCTTTGAGGATCTGAGCTTAAGTCCCCAGTCCTGCAAAGACTGATGCAGATGCTTAATTTTCAGCCCTGTGAGTAGTCCCATAGAAGTCAATGAAATGACACACAATGTACAGAGTTAAGCATATATGTAAGTTTTTGCAGGATCAGGTCCTAACTGATAGAGATTTGAATTTGAACTGCTGTGAGAGCTATACAGATATTCTCCCTGTTTTTCTGCTCTTGAGTTTCACATGTAGATCAGATGGCATGACTGGGCCTGTAGGTTGTTAAAATGGTAGATATTTTGGCTGTTCATAGGACTCTCTGGGTTAGCTTGAACATTTGGTCCTATCAGTGTCCAAGGGTGTATCCACAGTGATGTCAGAGGTCTCTTCTAGCTTGCTTGAATAACAATAGCAGTGAAGCCACGGCAGCATGGGCTGTACAAGCCCTTTCAGGACCTTGGGTAAGTAATCAGGTGGGTAGCGTGTGTTGCTGTCCAGACTGCCCTGGCTTTACTGCTGTTCTTTGAGCTAGCTAGATTAAAGCTAGCCCAGGTATGTCTATACGTGCTGCAGGCACATCTCTGATCGCAGTTTAGACAATGCCATAAGAGATGATACAGAACTGTGCTACCCCAATAGGAGCCCAGGAAATGAATTGTGGCTCACACAGGTACCTTCCCTACCCCTGCTTTACTCTGGGGAGTAGTGATTAGAGGTCTGGAGCGCATGACTTATGAGGAGAGGCTGAGGGAACTGGGATTGTTTAGTCTCCAGAAGAGAAGAATGAGGGGGGATTTGATAGCAGCCTTCAACTACCTGAAGGGGGTTCCAAAGAGGATGGAACTCGGCTGTTCTCAATGGTGGCAGATGACAGAACAAGGAGCAATGGTCTCAAGTTGCAGTGGGGGAGGTCTAGGTTGGATATTAGGAAACACTATTTCACTAGGAGGGTGGTGAAGCACTGGAATGCGTTACCTAGGGAGGTGGTGGAGTCTCCTTCCTTGGAGGTTTTTAAGGCCCGGCTTGACAAAGCCCTGGCTGGAATGATTTAGTTGGGAATTGGTCCTGCTTTGAGCAGGGGGTTGGACTAGATGACCTCCTGAGGTCCCTTCCAACCCTGATATTCTATGATTCTATGATTCTATGAATGTGCTACTGCTTTCATCATCAACATAGCTGAGTGTGGCCTGCATATTGGGGAGGTGGAGCCACAGGTCTGCCCATTTCTTCCTGTCCCCACTGCATAGGAGAAGGGGAAATACTGAGCATGCAACCCCTGATCTTACCACTAAGCTTGCAGTAGAAATGTAGGAGATCAAGCTGGGTTGTGTGTATGTGTGTGTGTGTGTATGAGGGGGAGGGGAGGAATCTTATCTCCTGTTTGTCCCTGTGTGGGTTATGTAGGCGGGGCCACAGTCTGGCCCGATAGGTATTGTGAGTAGAGCTGGTTGGAAATTTTTCATTAAAACGTTTTTTGATGAAGAATGCTATTGTTGTCAAAACTCAAATGTCTCAATTTTGACAAAATGTTGTTTAACCCCGCCACCTCAAAATGAAGCATTTCAGTAGTGCTAAATCATCCTATTTTGACATTTTTGGTTTTGCTATGACTTTTTGAAAGAAAATAAATTGTTTTATATATAAAACACTTTCATAAAGCAAAAAAAAAAAGGTAAAAATTGGAACAGAATTTTTCAATTTTATCTAAACAAATTATTTTGATTGACCCAAAATGAATCTATTTTTCAGAATATCATTTTGTGAAAAAAATTTGATTTTTGTTTTGTTCTGTTCTGGAACAAAAAATATTTCAAAGCTGCAGAAATTCCTGCAAAATGGAAAATTCCGTTCCCATGCAGCTCTTGTTGTGAGTCAAAACACCTGCTGCTTACCTTTATGGAAGGCAAATTTATATTAGATATTTTAAAATATATCAAAATGTTTGAGATGGCTTCATACGTTGGATCAGTCAATCACACATTTTGATTTTTTCCAGAAAAACAAAATTTCATCTGGGCTGAAATATCAGTAATAGCATATTTCACTAGCATATAAAAACCCCTACAAATCCATAACTCTCCCTGTTTCATTAAGAGGAAATGGAATGTTGAGTTTGGCCCAGGAAATGCAGAACTAGCTCTGCTGTGTTAAAGAAAAAGCTCTCTTGGAATATTAAAAGCAGTGCATCCACATTTATTACTGGTAATTTTCATTCACATCTATCTATCACTAATTCTGTAAAAATTGCATTTTT
>NW_020697707.1:281016-298276 GCF_002925995.2 Terrapene triunguis | reverse complement strand
TAGGGATCGGATACAGAGGGACCTAGACAAATTAGAGGATTGGGCCAAAAGAAACCTGATGAGGTTCAACAAGGACAAGTGCAGAGTCCTGCACTTAGGACGGAAGAATCCCATGCACAGCTACAGACTAGGGACTGAATGGCTAGGTAGCAGTTCTGCAGAAAAGGACCTAGGGGTCACAGTGGACAAGAAGCTGGATATGAGTCAACAGTGTGCTCTTGTTGCCAAGAAGGCTAACGGCATTTTGGGCTGTATAAGTAGCCAGCAGATCGAGGGACGTGATCGTTCCCCTTTATTCGACATTGGTGAGGCCTCATCTGGAGTACTGTGTCCAGTTTTGGGCCCCACACTACAAGAAGGATGTGGAAAAATTGGAAAGAGTCCAGCGGAGGGCAACAAAAATGATTAGGGGTCTGGAGTGCATGACTTATGAGGAGAGGCTGAGGGAACTGGGATTGTTTAGTCTCCAGAAGAGAAGAATGAGGGGGGATTTGATAGCAGCCTACAACTACCTGAAGGGGGGTTCCAAAGAGGATGGAACTCGGCTGTTCTCAATGGTGGCAGATGACAGAACAAGAAGCAATGGTCTCAAGTTGCAGTGGGGGAGGTCTAGGTTGGATATTAGGAAACACTATTTCACTAGGAAGGTGGTGAAGCACTGGAATGCGTTACCTAGGGAGGCGGTAGAGTTTCCTTCCTTGGAGGTTTTTAAGGCCCGGCTTGACAAAGCCCTGGCTGGGATGATTTAGTTGGGAATTGGTCCTGCTTTGAGCAGGGGGTTGGACTAGATGACCTCCTGAGGTCCCTTCCAACCCTGATATTCTATGATTCTATGATTTCACTTTTGGCACTGTCCCCTTTAATTTCTGTTCAACTAACCTTCTCATTTTTGTGTAGTTCCCCTTTCTGAAATTAAAATCTACAGTGTTGAGCTGCTGTGATGTTTTCCCCACCAAAGGGACGTTAAATTGAATTATATGATAGTCACTATTACCAAGCGATCCAGCTATATTCACCTCTTGGACCTGATCCTGTGTTCCATGTAAGACTAAATCAAGAATTGCTGCTCCTCTTGTGTGTTTCAGGACTAGCTGCTCCAAGAAGCAGTCATTTAAGGTGTTAAGAGCAGAGCAGGGCCGCCCGGGGGGGGCGGGCGGCAGTGGGGCAATTTGCCCCAGGCCTCGGGCCCTGTAGGGGCCCCCATGAGAATATAGTATTCTATAGTATTGCAACTTTTTTTTATGGAAGGGGACCCCAAAATTGCTTTGCCCCAGGCCCCCTGAATCCTCTGGGCAGCCCTGGAGCAGAGTAACAAGTAAAACATGTAGATTCAGTGGGCCTCATTCTCATTTATAGTAAGGCTCCTTTACATGACTATAACAGTGTTAAAAGGTTTTAAAATGAGAGTAAGTGTAATTTATGCCCACTGTAAGGCCCCTGTACACAGAGAGAGTGGCGTAAAGGGGCCACAGCATAAATGAGACTAAGCCCCAAAAAGTTCAGGGTGAGCTTGCATCACTGCAAAATTAGTTTGGTTATAAACGCTGAGTGACAGAGGCAGCAATAAAGCAGTCAGGGCAAAAAGCATGTGCCTCATGAAACTATTTGACAAGTCCAATAAATGATGATAAATTGTGATGTAGAATAGCAGGTCCCTCCGCTGCTGGTTTCAAAGACGTGTTTTTTAAGGATCATTTTCCCTGAGCTGCATACTTGAAGAAGAGGTGTTTTGACTGAGCCCCATTCTTGACAAAAAAATAATGTTGCTATTACCTTATTAAGAGTGAGAATTGAAATTTATTCCGCTTTTAAGCAAAATCTAGCTCCCTAGTGGCAATTTTTTCCCTTCTTTATGTAAAAGTGTTCTTGAGATCCAAGGCATATCTTCAATAAGCTAGCTTGGAAGACGTTTTCCATTACTGCATTATTAAGTTTTTAAACGTATCTAGCCAAATAATTGCTCAATTGACAAAGCGTTCCAAACCATCTCAGACACAGGCTGGACTAGCAAAGCTTTTTTTACAACAGGCTATGCAAGTGTAATCTCTTTGTATTAGGAGAAGGATGAGCAGCTTTCCCCCCTCCTTTCTGTTCTTTTATGTCAGGTCATCAATATTTATTTCTTTAAAGGAGATGTCATCATATCCTGCAAGATATGGCTAATGAGCCCTAAATGTGTAGCCACACAAGCAACTCACATGAGCTGGGGAGAGGTAATGTAGTGCAGTGGATAGAACAAAAGGCTAACATCCAAGACAGCTGGGTGCTGTTCCCTGCTTTGACACCCACCTGCTGTGTGACCTTGGGCAAATCGGTTCATCTCCGTTTTCCCTCCCACCCTTTGTCTGACTTATTTATTCAGATTGTAAACTCTTTGAGACTGGGGCTGTCACTTACCATGTGTGTGTACAGCACCTAGTACATTGGGGCCCAAGTCTTAGCTGGGGCTGCTAAGTGCTACTATAATGTTAATAATACATTATTCCCAGAAGTAATGCTATTGACTTCAGTGGGAATATTCACAAACAGTATTTGGCATATAAATATTGCCTGCATTTGAACAGATCAGATTTTGTCCAGGTTGGATCCTCTAGTGCTACCGTAGTACAAAGAACAACAAGAGTGGAAGCTGTTTTTATGCAGAAGTTGCAGAACTGTGCCCAATTCACATATAAAACCAATTCACTTATGCTGTACATGTAGATAATAATAGAGAACAGGGGTAAAACTAAATCTGAGGTTTCAAAATTGTCATTATTAAAAAATGCTCATATCCCATTTTACTGGTGATCAATGAGACAATAATGCCAGTTCTGGATGAAAGGAAGAGAAATTGTAAAAAGTTTCTGCTTGGAGTAAATCCCCAAATTAGCTTAAACCTGATCATTTCTTTTCTCTGCAGTAGCATGTACACCAATCCTTCATGACAGAGCTATGTGGGGACTGAAGCAATTTTCACTTATCAGCCTCAGCCATCCCATATGAAAGGGCCCGCATTACAACATTCCTGCCAGGAAAAATATTTCTGATGTTATAATTCATCATAATAGACACTTTCTTTTCTCCTTTAGTGTGTCCATTAATCAGTGAGCAGAGAATAATAAAATAGCAGTCGCCATTAAAAAGTAAACATTTACTCCAACACACCCCAATTGTGTTGTTATACTTAGAACAGGAAAGACATACAGTGTTTTGGACACCTTTGAACAGCAATGGTGGGTAAAAGCTGACTTGTTACTGACTAACACTGTATAAAAATCAACATACACAGGGAGGGAAGTAATTAAACTACATAAACCAAGATCAGTTAAGGATATGAAAGTAAAAATTACATCTTCCATTATTAGCTTTAATTTTATCACATACCAAAACACTACATTAAAATAACACCAAGTCAACACTCAAAGCCAACACTCAAAAGTTAGAAAATGTCAGAATTAAGGTTGCCCATGAAGCTTCATAAAATGAATTGCCTGGGGTGAGAGGAGAGAGATTCTGTCTGCTGCAAAGTATGTTGCAGAAGGACACCACTTAAATCCCGAGAATGATAATTTCCATGCGAATCTGCATACTTTCTTGTAGAAAGATTCATATCTCTCTCTCCATCATGGGGCTCTCTTTCTCTCTCTTTCCTCTCCCATTACCTATGTCTTCATTATAAATGATAAAGTAGAGTATAAAATAGATTGGAAGAGATATTCTTCTTGTGGTGTGTGATGTTTCACTCCATATTCTTTATGAAAATTTGCTTAGGATATGAATATGACATAACTGAGATATACTTTATGAAAGATGGTTCATGTAAGATATCATTTGAAAGATTATGATTTACGCAATGTGATTATCCAATTTGTATGCCTGTATCATTTCTGTATCTGAAATTAGGAATATTAAGTATGTATCTGTATTTCAGATGTGTTCCTTTGGGTGTCAACCCCAACCAGCCCTTCAGGTACAACAATGGAAAAGCTAGACAGAGCTAATGGGCCATTAGCAGAAACAATGGACTGTGAAAGAGTTTAGTCTTCCTGTAGACGCTGGAGACAGCTTACAAGCAATGATTGCAACAGCCATGCAGAGACATGGGTCCGAGTCACCTGGCACTGGCTACCCCGCCTTCCCTTTTTGGAATGCCAGTGGTTTTCCACTAGAAGACAAAGGGTTCCCGCCTTACACAAGAGTTATATAAGGCAGGGGAGTGACATCATCATGGTTCTCCTCTGCCTCCCCACCCAAAGACACTCTGAAAAACACCTGGGGAAAAAAAGAACTGAATGGGGGGGGAAGGATTGAGCCCAAGCTGGAAGAGCATCCAGCTTGTGAGTAATAATACCTGAGGTTTCAAGCTGGAGACCAGTGCATCTGCCTTTCAAGACTTTCTGTAATCTGCCTGCAACAATATCTAGGGTGAGAAATTACTATTTGTAACCAATTTCTTTAGTGAAACTAGCTTAGTTTGCGCGTTTGGTTTCATTTGCTTTGTAATCTACTTTGTTCTGTGTGTTATCTCTTATATTCACTTAAAATCCACCTTTGGTAGTTAATAAACTTATTTCTTGGTTATAATAAAACCCAGTTTATACAATTTCTAAGTGGGGAGGGGAAGGGGCGAGAAGTTGTGCATACCTGCCTCCACATGAGGGAGGAGGCAGATTTCATAATACATCTTTGGGTCTGCACTCCAAGGGAGGTGGACCCCTGTGTGCTGGGGCAAGTCCCTTAAGCTGAGTCTTCCCAGAACTGATCTCAGTGACTGTTTTGTTCTGTAGTTGGGTGTGGCCCTGCCTCTGTGTGTGCCAGAAGAGGCTTAATAGCCTGGCTCAGCAAGACAAGTAGAAAGGATGCCCAAACTGGCATAACAAGTGGGCTTAGTGGTATCTCATCACATCAGGTGGCATCCTAAGGGGTCCAACCGATCACATGGTGTATTGAAAATGAGGTATCAGTGATATCAGTTTAAATCGCAGGGGTTTTCCTGGTCCTGACTGCAGGCTCTGTAGGGTAACATAGGATCAGAGTCAGTCTGGAGACAGACAGCCTAGAGCAAGGTGGGGTGAGTTGTGCATCTCTGTTTTAGGGAGCAGCCTGCTTTGCCTCTCTCTGTTTTGGGATTCTAAGAAACAAAGTAGTGGTACTTCCACTTCCAGCAAGAGTATTTTTTGTTTTATCCAGCTTCTCTGTTTGTATGCTGTGAAATACAACACTGCTCAGAATATCTTCTTTTGACAAGGTTCTTCTTTTGAATAGCAAAGCTAACATATTTAGGCTGGGAGATTTGTCTCTCCATAAGAGGTAGAGGAAGAAGTGCTAATGTTGCTACTGATGTTGAAAACACGAGCCAGCCTGGCCAGTTTGGTATTTTCAATATAATGTGTGTCCTGCATTTTTATTTTCTGCAGTGTCCTCATCAGAACAAGGAGTGATGGGAGGGAAGAAGCATATATTAAATGTTTTGACCTAACCTGCAACATGGCATTCCTCCCTAGACTTCTGCTGTACTGTTCTATAAAGCTAAAAAAAGATGCTTTTTGTGTTCCTAACGATTTTAAAGAGATGAACTTTCAGGCGTCCTTTCATCTGTGTGATCCAGTCAAACATCTCCTAGTACAGAGCCCACTCTCCCTAATGAAAACTAGTCCATTTACATATTAATGTCACATTTTACATGTCTAGCTTTTAGCAAATTAAAGGTGTTTCACTGCATACAGAAATAATTGTATTTCTTTTTGATGAAGTGAAGGTGCCCTAGTTTTCCCTAGTTCATATATGGGCCATGATGAGTTTGTCATGTTATATGCCATTAGCAGCACATGGTATTGTTCCAACTAGCTCTGAAGGAATATGTGGTCTTGACCTATTGCTGTTAGCGCTAAGAAATAGATGCATATTTACTGATGATCATTTTCTTTTCCTTTTTGATTCCTGATTCCATCTCATGAAAAATATTGCAAGCAGAAATGGGCTTGAATCAAATCCCAGATCTCAGCATCTCTGAATTTTGAAGGGTTCAAAAATCTAGAGCCAATTTTTGTGACTTGCACTCATCCTTTCAAAATGTTAATCAGTGCCTCTGCTGTTTGTATGTAATGGAACTTGAAAGGCGGTCTCCTTTAGCAGGGTGGGCCAGATGCCATGGTGATGTAAGTGATGGTGTAAACTACATATCAGGCTTCATTTGGATCAGTGGGTGTGAAAAATTAGTCCAATTTAAAACCATTTGTCATTCTGTGTCAGCAAAATTCAGCCCTGGCACAAACAGGTGCAACAGCTCATACCACGACTAACTTCAGCCCTGGCAGTATTGGGAACAGAGTGGGATTAAGGCAAACAAGGCTCTCTCGTTTAACTTTTATCCTCCTGCTACATGATTTTCATGCTACACATTCCATTTTGCCTTCGTGGGGCCAGTCTGATCTCAGTTGCACCAGTTAAATGTGGGCTAACTTACTGCTTTAATGTAATCACTCTAGATTTATACTGGTGTAAATGAGAACAGAATCTGGCCCCACTGGTGTATAAATTACACTAATTTTGCACACCCTCTGAATCCCAGATCGGTTCATTTTACATAACTGCACCTCTTATGACAAATTTATACCCACCAGGTAGCTTACATTACCATTTACACATCACTGTCAAATTTGGCTTATGGACTTCCGTGGAAAGATGCACACACAAGCTACATGTGTCGGAATTTGATCATACATCCCTCATTATCCACCAATTCAATGACTGGGCCACTGAGTTTGGAACTGCAATGTACTTACCCTTAGTGCCCATTGTGTTTCAAAATATGAAGGATGCACATGTATGTTCTTGCTCATAGTACTACATCCAGACTGATTAACCCCAGGAGACATCAGACTTTGCACGAGTATCTCTGGCGTCACGTCTTGGAGATTTGTAACTCTTTCTTGTGGAAGAAATGCCCTCTAGACCATTGCCTTTCAGAACACTTGATGTATTCCATTACGATGCAATCAGGCTACTTTTGCTTTTGTAGATAATAAATCTGGGATTCTTTAACTCCAGGATTCTTTCATGTGTTGCTTTGATGGCAAGTTTCCCTGGAGCGGACTCTTATCAAGATGTTGTCTAAGTAAGGGAAAAGATTTACACTCCATGATCTTACAGTCACTGCTACCACTCTGAGAATCTTGGTAAATGCCCTCTGTGCTGTTGTGGGACCATAGTGAAAATTCTTATGTAGAAATTGTATGCAAACTAACCATTCTTCCTGTGCAAGTCTGGTGCCAGTCCTAGATAGAAAAATGTTAACATACCATGATAGGTTTTGATCCTGCAAAGTGCTTAGCACTTAGTCCCAATCCAACTAAGCACTTACACACAATGCGTAACCCCATTGACTTAAAATTAAGCATGTGTTTAAGTGCTCGGCTAGATCAGAGTGCTCATCCGCTTGCAGAATCCAGCCCACAGATAGCATGTATTGTAGTTAAGGTTAACACCAGGTTTGTGGTAGCCTTGAAAATAGTCATGATGAAATTCTGAAGTATTCTAAGAAAAGTCAATATATTTTACTTCAATTTTTTTCACAGAAACAGGAATTGTTCCAACAAATATTTTGCAACATGTGCCAATCAGGTATATTACAAGGTAAAAACAAGTTTAAAATCAAAATATGTGATGTTTAAAGTATTGTATTTAGACTTTCTTTTCAAAAACTGACATCTGGTTTAGGCAAACACATTCTAATCTGCCAAATGTGATCTTATATCTTCCAATAGGTATGAAGGATACAAAGAAAAATGGAAAGGCTCAACAATAGAAAGAGATTTTTTTATTTTTTAATACTGAAAGGCTTCTGGGGAAACATAAATTGGAGAGGGTGAGGAAGGGGTACTGCATGCTAGATGGGGACTCATACAAGCACCAGGTTAAATGACTCAGCCTTTGGCACCCCTTAAACTGAATCTCAGCTTTCATTTTTAAAAATAGTCAATTTCTGGCTTCTTAACTTAATGAACCTTGAAACCATAAACCAACATAAACCAATTGTTTAGGGATGAAGGGAACATGCAGCTGTGCTGTGCTTCTGCAGCAGGTGGGTTATACTAAGACAGCATTACCAGCTTGCACTAAAATCAGGACTCTTGCAATATTTAATGTTTTTTTCTTAAATTCTCAGCTCCTGGAGTCATGTGATTAAGTACCAAATATTTGGAATAAGTGTACCATAATTCTACAGGTGTTTTAATTTGTTTTAATTAAGTACTTGGATTATATGGTCTTCTCTCAGTGAAGACTATGCTCCAGCCTGTCTGGAAATCTCACCTTGTCCTGTTTGTCAAACTGATAGACTGTTTAAAATCACGATTCTCTGTTCCTAGACAGGGGAACAGTGCTGACAACTCTCACAATCTTGTTGTGAGTTTCACCATCTTTGTGTTTTTCTTAGAAGCCTAGCTCCTGTAATCATGTAATTACATGAGAATCTTAGCTTTTCTTTTTAAAAAAAAAAAAAAAGTTTCTAGGCCTCTTAGTTGCTAAGAAAACCTTGAACAAATGACATATAAAGGCTCTAAAAGCTCAGGAGGCAGATAAAAAGAACCCAATTTATTATTTTTTAAAATGTCATGACTTTTAAGCCAATCTTCTGATTTTTGGGGAGGCCTGACTTGTGATCTTTGAACACTCAAAGTTGGCAAAACTGCTCTTAAGCCGAATCAGAGTTGGCGTGCATCCTAAAGAGACACCTTAATGACTCTCCCCAGCTGCCCGACACCAGCACAATGCACAACAGTGTGATCATAGTGGACAGAAATTAACGAAGTTTAAGGTTGGTGGAGCAGCAAAAAGTTTTTAAGCTTGAGAGGCCTGAAAAATCATGAGACTTAAAATATCAACTGTCTTTGAGGGACCATTTTTAATTAATTATAATTCATAAACTGATTAACAGATTTACTGGAAAATCCTCAGAAAATTCAATTTTTACTCATGGATTGTGTGCTGTATGTATGGAGAAGGAGACACCACATTTTTCATGCAATACAAAGTTTGAATCCCTGCTTTAAATGCAAAAACAGAGCCCAACCTTACCTATGGCATTGCTGCCACTCTTCCATCATGCAACATTTTAATGGCCTAAGGTTGGTTATTGAATCACCAGTAAATTATCTTATGACAATAAACACACGAAACAAAATGACATAAAACTGCCCTGTGGTTTATAGACCGGTCTTTCACAGTGTGTCTTACAATTGCACCTCTTTACCTCCAGTTCTTCTCTACATTTGCAGGAGCCATTTACAGGGCACAGTAACCAAAAAGTTTTATTGGTCCTAAAAAACCAGGAACAATGCTGCATATTCTTGAGCACCATCTATGGGCACCTTCTCTATTAACTCACTAATTACATATATGCTGAACAGCTCTCATTTCTAGAGTCCTCCTGTGGCATGTGCAACCAATACAGGATTAACTAGATTTTCTATTTACTGTATCTTTTGGAAAAGCAGGTGACATTTTCTTTATTACAGGAGGGACTTTCTTTATATAAAATATTTTGAGTGGTAATCTTTCAAAATCAAACTATGAATTGCACCCCACATGAACATGACCCCAAACTATAAGAGGACACTATGGGCAGGAGCGCCACCAGCTTTTCTGCCGCCCTAGGTGGCGGAAAGTCCCGCCCCAAAAGGCCACCCCCCACAGAGGCAGCGGAAGGTCCTGCCGCCGAAATACCGCCGCGGTCGCCGCCCCCCAAATTGTAGCACCCTAGGCGACCGCCTAGGTCGCCTAATGGGTTGCGCCGGCCCTGACTATGGGAGATGGGTTACAGAGCAAAATAAGTAACACACAAAGGAGACAAGGTGGGTGAGGTAATATCTTTTGGTGACAAGCTCTTTCACCAACAGAAATTGGTGCAGTAAAAGATATTACCTCACCCCCCTACCCCCCACAATCTCTCCAATATCCTGGGACCAACATGGTTACAACACTGCAAATAAAATACAAGGTTCTTTTTCCAGTGCTTGTTACATCCTGCCATTGCTGCTTTTGGAATCTGGCCGCATAGTAACCTAATTTCAAAATGGAACAAATTAACAGAATTAAACAGAAGGGAACAATAGGTCATATTAAGCCATTAAATTAATGCAGCTACAGTGGAGGAGTTAAAGGCAAGAATGGTACATCAATCACTCATAGGTATTTACAAAAAACAACAACAACAGAGTCCCTGAGGAAACTGCTGGTGGTAATTGAAGAATGTGGAAACAAGAGAATCAGCAAAGACTGACAATCCCTGTCTATGTATTTGAGAGATAATGCTCCGGTTAAGATAATCCACTCAAGAAAAAAGTCATGACTGAGGTAGATCTGACCTAATACCTCCTTGTTATTTACTAACTGTATCCCAGTTTTCAGTGTTATTTAGGCAGATGTCATATCATTGGAATGCCTCTAATGTGTCTCAGACATACAGTAATGCCAAAGAATTATGATAAAAAATTACAAAATTAACAAGGAATCTAGTTACGTGATAAATAATACTAATGGGAAAAGAAAAGCTCAGCATGCTGCTGTATTTTAAGTGAAAGGCTTGTGCTTCTAGGAATCTTTTCACTGTTGAATTTCTTCCTTTAGTCTGGGTTACAGTAGACTTTCAATGGCAAAAGTCTGCACCACTGTGGCAGTCTTTGCTACACTGCAGCCCTCCCTGCTAGTGCTGACCACTAACATGGCAATATAAAGGAAGAGAGTTGGAAAAGGTCACTCCTCTTATTTTTCTTATCCATTCTTAGTTTACTTCTCATTCAGTGGAATAGTGTATTTGTTCTCCTTAGTAGAACCGATGGTTAAATTAAGTAAAAGTCAGATTCTTCTCTGAAAAAAATGGCGTTGTGTGGCTCCATGTTTATTGTGCTGCACAAGAAAAGTTAAATGGAGTTCTGACCAATCTTTCCTGCCTCTGAACAGATCAACAGAAGAGACATATCTGGTCTCTGTATAGACATTAATAAAGACCATTTAATTTTACCTAGCACTCAAACACCACAGGGAAGGATGTGACCTACACACACAGATCTTAAGTATTTGGAAACACATAAAAAAAATGTCAGTGTCAAGTAATCTCACAATGTAAAAACTGTCAACATACTAGAGTACATGCCTGGTTTTATCCATGAGATAATAGCTGGATTCAAGCAGAATACACTCATTTCAATCAACTCTTTCAGATTTCAAATTTGAGGCCACTTCAACAATGCACTCAACAGTAGATTGACAGTTTTTAAGGCATTGTGATAATCTAGTCTGAGCTCCTGAATAGCACATCCCACAGAATTTCACCCCGTGATTTCTCATTGAGCCCAATAACTTGTGGTTAAATTGGAGCATAGCTTTTAGAAAGACATCCAGTCTTGATTTAAAGACTTCAAGTGATGGATAATTCATTACATCTGTTAGTAATTTGTTGCAATGATTAATTATCCTTACTGCTATTTTTACCTCGAGTTTTTTTAGCTTCAACGTTCAGCCATTGAATATTTCTAGATTAAAGAGCCCTTTATTACCAGAAATCTTCTCTCTGTGGAAGTACTTCTAGATCATGATTAAATCACTTCTTTACCTTATAGAAGAAAAGGTTAGCTCTCAAGACATTCTTGTAGCTATTTCCAATTTTTCAACATCCTTTTTAAAGTGTTCACACCAGAACTGGACACATTATTCCAGTATTTGTTTCACCAACACTGCCTGGAGAAGTAATATCAGCTCCCTACTCCTACTCAAAATTCCTCTATTTGTACTTACACTGTAAGCTCTTTGTGGTAGGGACTGTCTTTTTGTTCTGTGTTTATACAGTTCCTGGCACAATTGGGTCCTGGTCCATGACTGGGGCACCTAGACATTACAATGATGATGATCATCATCATCTTCATCATTTTAGGATGACATTAGCCCTTTTAGTCACAGCATCATACTGGGAGCTCATGTTCCATTGGTTGTCTACTATGATCCCTAAATACTTTGTAGAGTCACTGTTTTTCAGGACACAGTCCTTCCTGCTTGTAAATATAGCCTACATTTTCTGTTCCTAGATGTGACTTTGCATGTGGCTGTATTCAAATGCATATTGTTTGGCTTCACCCATCTTAAAGTGATCTAAGTCCCTATGAATCAGTGATCTGTCCTTGTAATTATTTGTCATTCCATCAATATTTATGTCATCTGCAAAATTTATCAGCACTGATTTTTTGTTTCTTACTCATTATTGATAAAAAATATTGAAAAATGTTGGGCTGAGGACTGATTGTTTTATAACCCCACTAGAAATTCCACTCTCCATTAACTGATCATTCCCAAATGAACAAGTAGGTTTTGAGATCTATCAGTTAGATAGTTTTAAATCCATTTAATATGTGCTACATTGCTTTAGTATAGTGCTATTTTTAACCAGAATGTCATGAAATATTAAGTTAAATGCCTAACAAAAGTCTAAATATATTATGTCAACACACTTTACTTTTATCAACCAAACTTGTAATAATAATTAATGGAGATATCCCATCTCCTAGAACTGGAAGGGACCTTGAAAGGTCATTGAGTCCAGCCCCCTGCCTTCACTAGCAGGACCAAGTACTGATTTTGCCCCAGATCCCCAAGTGGCCCCCTCAAGGATTGAACTCACAATCCTGGGTTTAGCAGGCCAATGCTCAAACCACTGAGCTATCCCTCCCCCCCATCTCATTAAAGAACAATGTCAAGTTAATTTGACAGAACCTATTTTCCATGAAACCATTCTGACTGGCATTAATTATATTTCCATCCTTTAATTTTTTACTGATCAATTCCTGTATCAACTTTTTAATTATTTTTCCTGGGATCAAAATTAGTCTAATTGAGTCTATAATTTCCCAGGTTATCCCATGTACCCTTTACAACCTTTAAAAATCAGATTTTTATAAACAGGTCCAAGATTACTGTATATCAGAATTGCCTGGGCAGGTATACAGCAACCTGAGTCCAAATTTGCAAGTGAAGTGTAAAGACTTAGAAAAGCAGGTAGACATAATATCTAAGACCATTTTGTACACAACTTTGAGTAATGCCAAAATAGACAACTCACAGCACATTAAAAAAATATGGGAAGCAGAATCCCATGGTACCATGAAAGACGTCTTTCGGATAAACGTGCTCCAGAATTCACACACCACCATTGCCTCACTATCATGGAATGAATTCTAATGGAAAGTAAACACACTCTACAACATCAGCAAAACAAACTCAAGTAGCCAAAGCCCTTGCTAGAGAGAATAAAGACAACTGGGTCATAACATACATATTTTCAGAGTGTGTGCACAAAGCCAAACATTTTAGTCATACATTCATGGAAGTTTACAAAAAACCCTTTGACATACACTTAAGTAAAAAAAAAGCCAGTGTGTTATGTTCTGGCAGACTCTCCCGAAAATCTACAAAACAATACATGAAAAGATGTATTCTGAATATTAAATAACAGCAGGAAAAATAATATCACCACAAGAGAAAATCATACCATTACAACCTGGCAAAACAAAATATGGGTAAGAGAGAAACAAAGCAGGTTTGAAAAGCATTGGGCTTTAATCAATGAGTTAGTTATAACCTGCAAGAAACAAAAACAAAATATAATGACCTTGAGCTACAGCTACACTGTCCTCTATCTAGAAAGAAATTAATCTCCCATAACACCTGCCTGCCCAAGTGTCTACATGCTGCACCAAACACCCATATACCTCCATGTATATAAAAACTCTACCTCAGCTTCTTCTAGATTCATTCATTTATAACAATATTTCACCAAATAGCTGTGTATAATAAATATGCATCAGTTGCCCCTGTATATTCTTATCTGGAAACACAGTATCTGTGTTCTTATCTGCAGATAACAATAAAGCCTGTGTCCATACCTAGGTATTTTACGTGTATATATTTACCTGTAAGTAAAAGGATGTACAAACAAAAAGAAATACTGTAAATCAAGCTATAAGTGTTGGAAAGTTACACGCTACACAAATTTAGTATTTGATTTTTCACACTAATTATTTTTAAATAGCTTCACTGAGGTTCAAGGCTCAAGATATTGGAATACACAAGCATACACTTGGAGTTGTGTTAGTTGAAACAAAGCGCAAACTAGTGGAGCTACATTATCATTTTTAAAGTTCAGGGACCATTAAATCACTATGGTAGATAGATTCACACAGGATCAGGGGGAAAGCTAGGAAGTTGTGAAATCTTAATTAAGAGAGACAAAAGGTGATCACACATCTGAGAATGGTCAGGAAATTCTTTTGAGCCTCCAAAGCAAGGTCTGGAAGTTAAATAGATTAATGTGACATTTCAAAGGGATTTCTGAAATCAATACCTCTGCACAAAAGTCAATGGTTATTCTGTATTATTAGCGCAAATATTGAGTTTCTTGAGAGAAGTGATGAGAACAAATATTCCCTGCACAAAAGAGAAAGATGAGAAAAATATATTGTCCTCCTTCTATAAATATCTTTCTTATAAATGTTTGCTATGAGTCACACCCCGGAGATAATCAGCCAGGTTGAGTCACAAACAAACAAAAAACTAGCCATGCATGGCAAGGGAAACTTCTTTCTCTACATGTTCTCAAAGGCTCTGATTTAGGCAAGCATCCATAGTCAGAAAAGCATTTAAGAATGTACTTATTTTTTTGCACGCATTTAAGTCCCATGGAAATCAGATAATTAGTAGCACAAGCACTCTGATAGGCACATGCAATGCAATCTGGGGAGCACAGGTGTGGATGCTACTTGCACCCACAAAAGGGAGACCTTTTTGAAAATTTACTCAATAGAGTGATTTAGTCTGCACATTCAGCTATAGTGTGGTATAGCCACAATTTTCAAACCTGCTCCCAGGATCATAATTAGACACCTAAATAAGTTAGAATGTATAAACATCATATTAAAAGCAAATCAGTTCAGTCTTCTGTATAATTTTTTTTTAATTTTATATTTAAAAATACTCAAGGCAATGTTTCCACTGATGCAGGTTGCCCTTAAATTTATTATTCCTGTTCCCTTTACCTAACTTTCTTACAATTGTCACTCCTTTGTACAAATGACAGGACATTTCTCCTGATCTTTTTAACTGTTGTCAATAAATGAAAATATTCACATGTGTGTAGTGGAAAAGTACCCTTCAGAAGATCCCAAATAAACTGAAGGGTTGAAATCCTGATTCCACTGAAGTCAAAAGCAACACTCCATTGACCTCAATGGGGCAAGGTTTTCACACAAGATGAACAAAGATACTTGAATGCAAAACATGAGCCACGTTATTTGCTGCTGTACTTTATGCTTTTTCCACTTATTCTGGGCCAGATTCCCTGGGCCAGATCCTGTGCTGGTGTAAATTAGTATAGCTCTGTTAAAGTCATTAGAGCTCTGCCAGTTATGCCAGATGAGGAACTGGTTTCTGTACCTCTTACAAACGCCCTGTGAAGCAGTGAGGTCCCTTCTGGTCAGGAGAGCTGAAAGTGACTACTAATATCAGCCAGTCATGAGCAGAGAGTTATATGAGACATTCACCTTCCAGCCCTTCTTCCTTGGCACCCACAATCCAACCAACCTCCGGTCAAGATCCATACTGGGGTGTTTATATAACAGTGTGTTGCATGGCCACTATGTACCTGCAAGCCAGTCCCACTTTTCTCTGCTTTAGCAAATAAGGATGGGATTTTCAAAGATACCTAGGGGATTAGGATTGACAATTCCTATTAATTTTTAATAGAAATTGGGAGTCCTAAAGAAAACTGAGCATACAAATCCCCTAGGTGGCTTTGAAAATCTCAGCACAAATGTTTAGAATAATAGCCCTCTGAAGTGTTTATTCCTCTGATGCTGTTAGTGTTCAGAATGTCTGTGAGAAAATATCTTGCTTCCCAGATGCTGACACTTTTAGTAAGATTTATGTCTGCTTAAATATGACACACAGGGTCATTTGAACTGTGTATTTATCAATGTGATGTCAAATACCTAATCTTTACCAAGTGATCTGTTCACCTTGCAAAAAGGTATCACTCTTCATATTTAATCAATCTTTTGGAAAATATTAATCATCTGAAACCCTCACAACAGCTCCACTGATATACTAACTTTGTCATAAACATTCCGTGCCTCTGGAAAATACTCTCTAACTTATCTTGCTCCATGTTTCTTTTATTCAAATTGATATAAAAGGAAACTCAATCACAGGATCTCATCACCAGCTGGCGGTGTACTAGCAGGTAGGTAACTGATGACTTTCAGTAACCTTAACAATCATTCATCTTACCATTAATAGAAAGGTATTATGCTTTTCCTTTTGAAGACTAGTGTTTCATAGTAAAACATAATCTCACCTTACAGGAACTATACATTGTTATTGTTGCTATTTTATGCTTTGTATATATACACCTGTTAAAATGTATATTTATTACAAATGGTGAATGGGGGGAAGAGATAGCTTGGTGGTTTGAGCATTGGCCTGCTAAACCCAGGGTTGTGAGCTCAATCCTTGAGGAGGGGATCTGGGGCAAAAATCTGTCTGGGGATTGGTCCTGCTTGGAGCAGTGGGTTAGACTAGATGACCTCCTGAGGTCCCTTCCAACCCTGATATTCTATGATTCTATGAAAACCTTTGATTAAAAAAAATGTCCCTTAATTAATATATACAGAAGCCTAAAGATCCAGCAATGCAATGTTCCAAAAGTGATGGGAGGAAAAATAATTTCAGAATCATGTTCATTAATATGTCACAAATGGCCACTCCATTTTCCTATACAATTTGTGCTGGACTCAAGGGCTGTTCCTGCTGCCAGTGAAAGTCAATGGAAGTTTTTGCCGTTGACATCAATGGAGACACGAGCAGACCCTAATGTAAATTGGAAGTTCAAACACTTTCAAAATCCTACCTCATAAAAAATAATTTTGCCCAATATTTTCAGGATCAGCTTGTTCCAAATATTTTAGAGTTCTAATGCACAACTTATGTACAGGGCCGGGTGCTACCATTAAGGCAAACTAGGCGGTTGCCTAGGGCACCAAGATTTGGGGGTGCCAAAAAGCAGTGCCCCCAATTTTTTTTTACAGCATTCCTACACCCCCTTCTGAGCGCTCGGTCACTGCTCCACTTCTCCCACCTCCCAGGCTTGCAGCGCCAATCAGCTGTTGGCGCCGCAAGCCTGGGAGGGGAGGAGAATTAGAGCAGGGGCGGCGTGCTCGGGGAGGAGGCAGAGCAG
>NW_020697707.1:271664-280916 GCF_002925995.2 Terrapene triunguis | reverse complement strand
GTGGAAGTTTCGCCTAGGGCGCGAAACTTCCTTGCACCGGCCCTGCCTATGTAGGCCAATCCATCAGCTGGAGCACCCAAAAACCTTCCACTGAGTTTCAATGGGATTTATGCACGTTTAAATCTTTGATTGAACAAAGCACTTCAAAATGTGCTTAAGGCCCCTATCCAGAAAAAGATTTATTGACATGCTTAACTTTAACTTTAGTCTCATTGTTGGGACTATTCACACAATTAAAGTCAACCATGTGCTGAAGTGCTTTGCTGAATCAAGCAAAGCACCTATAGATTCCACGGCAGCAGAAACAGGCTTTAAATGCTACAGGGATGAGCTCCTTCGTCTGATCAAATTGTTTATTGAAAATTAGCAAAAAACGTGACACCCATGTTCAATGTTATTCCCACAAGTGGCAGAAAAAATTAACATGCTAGAATTTGTGTTAATAATGTCCATTGAAGACCCTAACTCTGCAACCCTTTCTTATGCGATTCACTATTACTCACACAAGGAGCCCTACTGACTTCAGTGAATCAACTCACATGAGTAATGGATGCAAAACCAAGCCCACGGTGATCACTAGAAATAAGGGATTTTTTTCCTTTTGTTTTTTGAAATGGGAGAAGAATTCTGCCTTTGTCTTCATTTGCACATTGCTATGAGATTAGGGCAATTACTAGTGGAGTAATTACAAGAGGAGTAAAACATATTTCATTTGGGTGTAGTAGTAATATCCTGCATGTAAACTACTGGATTTAAATCGTTGATACAGTTGGCAACAAATCTGCCCCTTTACAAAATTACTATAGAAAATATTTTATATGTGGAAAATGATCATTAAAAAACCACAACTGTTATTGAAAGCGTCTCACTTATGGCAGCTGCTTTTGCTAAATATTTTAAATGACAGATATTAATACATTCTGATTTGTTCCACTGGTAGATGCAATCTAGCGTCAGTACATTTTCAATAATTATATATCTTTCAGCTCTGAGAACAATAGAATTAACTGTTCTTCAGCATTTACTAATAAGACAGCTTAGCATAGTTAAATAACAAATGTGAAAGATGAGAAGGAATGGCCTTGTAAAAGGACTGGATGTGTTTTAGACAGCTGTTGCAAAAATTAATTGAGTCTATATTCACTGGTCTGAGTATGATCCCCTTCTTCTATACTACCAAATGCTCTTTTGCACAAAGGAAGTGCCAACATACATATAACCATTAAAAAACAGACAACTGTTCCTGATAGAAAGTAGGTGGTTTATAAAGGAATATTAGCTGTTGCGATAAACAGACTTGTTGATAACATGATAAAAAAGATGTTTTACTGTTACAATTTTTTGAAAATTCATCATAAAAATATGTTTAAAAATAGTAAACAAATACTGTGATGACACGCATTTTGAAAATCCAGGCAATAGAAATGCAGACTGTGTATTACACCAAAGGCCTGATCTTTGATTTCAGCAGGAATTTTGCCTGAGAAAAAGCTGCAGAATGAGGACCAAATATATCTAATAAAACATAGGCAAACATTTAACATAACTTTGCTTTCAGATCCAGAACACTTTCTAATGCATGTTACTGAAAAGAACCATATATTTTGAAGCCGCTGGCCTGCCACTTCCCCACAGATTTATACCTCCATGTTGCAAAGGACACTTTGTACCACATTGGTAGAAGCCCTCCCTCCCCAAATTCCACACAGCCCTGCATGGCTTAAGAGCTCCCAGAACCCCTCACAACTTATGTCAGGAACTAAAAGCGAATATGACTTTGAGTATGTTACACTTCTGTTGCTTATAGAATGGAAATGCATGACCTTTCTGTGACCTATCTTTTCAGCCTGCTTAAAGTTGTTTCTGTGGTTGTGATTGACTCTGACTACTGGAAGAACAAGTTATAAAGTTGTAATGAAAACCACAAGAAAAGAGTAAGTGGATAAGAACATTATAAAAGGAAAAAACAATGAAAGGCAAACATGACAGAATATGACATTTAATAATGATTGGTTAAAGACTTGTTTTGAACTCATGTCAAAGTAGCTTGAAGCTGTTTTTATTCTTTGTCACTGGTAATATGAAGGATAATATGAATGGAAATGTAACTGTCTACATTTCCTGTTGATTGGCTGATCCTAAGCTACCTAGTTAAAACCACAAATTGTAATATAGGAAAAACACCTTGGCTGTAAAGGTCCATTGAAACTGTCATAATTCAGAACCAGATGAGCGACAGAGCCCCAGTACTGGTGAGTTTACCTTTTCTGTTTATGCTGCTTTTAGTCTTTGATTAATAAACCAAACTTGAGCTTGATCAGTTGATATTTCAGTTAATAAATAATCAAAATAACCCATTATTTATAGTCTCCTCCATAGATGTGTGTGGGATAACAATCTGGCCCATAGTATTTTGACTTTGCCCTCATTTCTCCAGATCACATGTTATTTTCTAGAGTTTGCAGATCAAGGTTCTTATGCATGGGACCACTTTTGTGTCATAGGTTGCTGTAGGAAACATTAATTTGCAAAGAGGATTTGAAGCAGGTTTTGACACAAGTTACTAAATTTTTCTGTGGGTGTAAGCCTTTGGCGCATAAAGCACAGTCAGTCATGAGACAGGCTGAGAGAATTTTCCAGTCTCCATAAAACTCCGGGAAAATCAGAGTTTACACTAGTTAACTCTTCATAGTTTAATCTAAATTTAGTGAAGACATACACTGTGAAGACTTAACTTAAAATATTTATTATGTAACTTGCCCATAAAATGATAAATGATAATCATATCTGAGGGAGAGAGAGAAAAATGTCTATCCTACACTTTACATATGGTACTATTTAGATTGTTTAAAGTGTCATTGGAATAATGTGAATCAAACAGACTGAAGTGAAGAGAAAAATCAGATTTCAAATGTTCTTGAAATACCTGATTCCCCCTAAAATTATTGTTGTACATATATATATATGATGTGTGTATATGTCCACCTGTATATATATGTACACTTGATATAAAATATATCCTTTATACAAGTGTAATGTTGATATATAAATACATATTAGAAACTAAATATATAAAAATTAATATGGCCTCGATTCAGCAAAGCAATTAAGCATGTGAACTCTGAACAAGCATTTCCAGTATATCTTCTTTCTTTAAAGAGACACATTATTAATATTATCCAGCCACAAACTGATATTTATTCATATACCCATTTAAAATGAATTATTAATATAGTTTATTTTCAGTAATTCCAGGAATAGCTAAAACAACAACAATAAGTACCAGGGAGGGCCAGGTATTTGCATTTTAAATCTGATTTTTTTTAACTTCAGTCTATTTGTGTAAAGTGGCATTGCAATAATGTGAATCAATTTAAATAGTAAGTGGACAACATATTTAAAGTGCAAGACAGATATTCATATGTTTGCTCCTTTATTTAATTAGAAACATGTATAGGCCAGTGAGATATACAGTGTATTATTCTGATTCTTTAGACAGGGCTGTTAACCTCATTGAAATGATTCACAGCCTTAGGGATTGCATCTAACCTCTGTGTATAACAGGGTATGTATGTAATGTCCATTAGAATAGTGTGTGTGCAACCTAGTGTATAAAGAGGAAAATATACTCCCATGTGTGAGTAAACAGTAAAGCAACTATTTGTAACTCAGCTTCAAATGTGTTTTTAAATTGTTTGTATTCTGAGGTGTTTTCCCATATGACTATATTTCAGTTTTACTTAGTGAACTCAGATGAGAAATTATTTGTGTGTGTATTGAATATCCACAATATAAAAACTAATAAAGTTACACTTCTCAGTAAAATAAGTGCTTCACTCACATGATGGAATTTAGACATCATGATTTATGTGTTTAAACATATTTTTTGGTGAGGAACAGCATATTACTTGGGCAAATTACATTTGTGCATACTTATATATAAGCTGTTGCTATTCTTAATGCTAATCACTTAATATAGCTTTGTAAAAATCTCTTTAATGCTGAACAGAAAATCCCCACAGCAGTATTTTAATGTGAATATCTGCTTATAGTCAATATACTTTAAATGCCATTACACATATAAAGTGCTGAATGCAATATATTATATATAAATTGAATACAGTATCTCAGAATGTAAGAGAAAACAGTTCTACACACAACTGACATATAGGAATACAAAGCTGATACACATTCTAATTATACTGAAAAATAGCTCCTGCCTGTGTACTGTAGCCACCACTTGAAGATAGTAAAATGTATTGTATGCATAATGTTTCTCTAAACAAAAGCTCACTGTTGTAATGATTATTGTTTCGTCTCTGATAATTACATGCCAATGATTTGTAAACCTGTAGAACTTCCTAAATAAATAAACAAATAAAAAATGAACTGTAAGAAGAGGAGACGCTAGCTTTACTTACAAAATTTGGCCAAATAGAAAGTCATCTTGGATACATTTAAAAAGGAAGTATATAGAGAGATTCCTTAGATCATATGGAACCCAATCCTGCAAACCCTTGGCCAGACTGTACCCCCATAATAAATGTACAGCATAATTCTCACCCCTTTCTGAGACCCAGCTGGGGAGACATTCTATGGCATCTTCATGGGAGGAAGGGACGGAGGCTAGGAATGAGGGATAGATGGCCCAACGTTGAGGGCTCCACTTCATTCCCTACAAGCCCCAGGCATGTTATCTAGGAAAGATCAAACAACTTATGATAGGTATACCCCTGTAAGGAGACCAGCCATGGTCCAGGAAATTCCCTGGTAGCAAGGCCCTATTGGAACTCTGTTGACAGGGAGTTGGGGGTAGGGAGTATATTGGGGGTATACAGTTAAGGCAAAGGCACAGGGCCTCAATGCAGATGACATTAGTCTCCTGTTGATCCCTTGGGATCGGCATAGACCCAGGAGGTTCCATGTGGCTTGTCATTTCACAAGGGTCAGAGCAGACCAACTGAATGCCGCAAAATGATCCTGACTGAGCTTTCTTCCCCTGCTTAGCCCACTACTGTATGTTCTACAGTGACAGAAGGCAATGTTGCCCCCTTACTCATGTAAGTTAGTCTTTATCTTTGAAGTCAATGGTTCAACTTGTATGAATAATAATTAATCATATGAGTAAAGTTCACAGAATCTGTACATGGGGATTAGGTGCCTAAATACCTTTCCAGATCTGGGTCTTAGAGACTGGAGGCCCAATCGTCAAGACACTACACATGTGGGTAGTTCAACTGGAATGCAATAGGAGCATTTACAGGAGCAAAGGCTACTTGGATGAGAAAGAGCAGAGTTTGGCCCCATATTAGTAAATGTCAAAATATTTCAAGAATCAGAAGTACTTGGCACTCAGTCCTTCTTGTGCTGAAATATGGGAAAACTGCTATTGATTTCATTGGGAACAGGATCAGGAGGAGAGAAAGCAATGTAGCTTTCAAAATTGAAGTCAAAGAAAAAGACAGAGGGCCAGTTCCTCAGCTGTTGTAAAACAGTATAGCACCATTAAAGTAAATGGAACTATGCCAATTTACATCAGCTGAGGATCTGACCCAGAGACTGAAAAACTCTGGGAAAAATCCTGACCCCATTGAACTTGATGGGAGTTTTGCCACTGAGTTCAGTGGGACCAAGATTTGGCCCTCTGTTACTCCCAAAAAGCAAGTTAAAGGTCTTTAGATAATACCCCCAAATAATGTTAAATTAGCCTGACATTTTTAAACCAGTACAGATCATCTTCATTTCCATACAATTACTACAGTATATTACTTCCTGTGGTTTATTTGTATGCCGAACAAAGCCTGGGAATGCCCCTCCCATCCCCTGCTAATCTTGCTGATCATTCAGTAACTTCTTAGCCAGATAATTTATTCCCCACCTCCTCTATTTCATTATATTTCTGTGCTATGCACTGTTATTTACCAAATATATTATCACTATTTACGCCAGTCCTCCGCTTAAAGATAGTGCCAGATGTAGAGACCCTTGCATGACTGTGCCTTCTGCACATTGTATCCATCACCACAGACTGAGAAAATTGATTTTTTTAAAGAATCAGAGACAATTACCCAAACCCCAGGAAGACAAGATCTGAGCTCACTTCTATATGGAATACTATGCCCTTCTTTCTTCTGGATTTCAGTGCCTAGATACTGTGGGAAACAGCACCATATAAATATGAGTGAGAAAAGGAAAGGTTTCAAAAATAAGGGAACAACCCTATCTTTTTACTCTTAGGAGTAATTCCACTAAAGTGAATTGGGTTACTTACACGAGTAATTGAAGCAGCATTTGATTCCAAAGTGGCAGCTTTATTCATTCCACAATTTAGGTCTTAAGTAAATGTAAAATAGTATATGTATGCACTAGCAGACATCACAAGACATATTCTTAAGTTCAAATGCAGCAAGAAGGTAACCTATAATTTACTTTATATTTGCCAAATTTCAGGCTGCAAACAAATACTGTAAATATACACACACATTGCACGGGTATAGACTAGAAACAGCAACAAGATCCTTGACTGTTTTGAACTACTACGTTAATTGGTGTTTGTATCACCTTATTTTCTCACTGATTGCTCATAGTTTGAGCTGTTTGAAGTATTCTGCAACTACAGAATTGCTATGATTGGAAAGCATAAGCACAGAACAATGCTCAACTAAATATTTCGCATTCTGAGTACAATAATAAAACCATGCTCGCAGAGATAATATGGGTTCTATGTTTCAAGTAGCCATTGAAGGCTTGCAGGAAATTGACATGAAAATTTGAAACTCTTTAGACATTGACACTGTTATAATGTTCTGAATCAAAATGATCCTGGGGGTGAAGGTTTACACAGTGATTCTTACCACACAAGTTTCATAGCAGTATAAACTTTCTACATGCAGTTCTCAGCTGGGCCTATTCCGTGGCTAAAACAAAATCCTTTCTGTATGTATTTAATCATATCAGAGTTGTTATTACAGAGGATTATACAGGCATGCCTTCAAACTCTACAGCAGGAGAACACAAGCTGCTGTATAATATTATTCAGCTTTTTATGTTAGCTAATAAGACAGGTCCCTGAAGAGTGTTTCCCTTGTTTTACAGTGACATCTATCAGCCAGAGCTGGGGAATCCCAACGCCACTCACTCGTGCTCAGCACCACTGCCTGTGAACAGCTCCCCTCTGCACACTGGGGCAGCTTTACTTTGCTCCGGTGAAAGGGAGGGAGAAGGAGAAAAAAACAAGTCTGACTAAAAAAAAAAGTTGAAAAATACAGGAGCTAAGCTGAGAAGCACCTCATCCTACCAGCTTGGGCTCTAGCAACCATTCGCGCCCCAGCCACACAACAGAATCACCTTGAAACATTCAAATTAAAGAGGAGTGACAGACTGTAAATTACAGGTGTGATGAAACATGACAAGGTGGAGAGTCGAAAACAATCCAGTTAACCCAAACAGTTCACACCGGCTGGCTGGATTCTATAGGCTCCAGTCGAGCTTATCTGTATCTAGAGAGTGTTGTCATGTGCAGCCATGGTAATACAGGGGCTGGGAAGAGATCTTGCCTCCTTTCTGTGATAAGGTAATCAACGGATTGCCAGGATGATTGCAATCTGAGTAGAACAGAAAGGACCGAAATAGCCATGCTGTCCGCATAACGTAACCAAGATAGTTATCTGATCTGTCAAACCAGAGCGTAGCAAGTCCGAGGCGGGGGGCCAACCTTGCAGACCCCTTGATTTGTAACTGGACTCTTTAACTCTTCTGCATGGTCCGAGGGCTAAAGCTCCATCATCGCCTCTGATTAACCAAACTGCAACATACAAATCCAGGCTTTGACTCCCCAAAACCTCCAACCCCCCCCTACTTCTAGGGAGGATAGGGAAGCAGCCAAGGCCTTTATTGGTGAAATCGACAGCTCACCAGCACCCCAGCTATGGTGACACTTTGAAGCCTCTCCTCACAAACTCCCATTGATTTGCAAAGACAAGGCACATGCTGCCCGGCTCCTTGGCACGGAGTTCACACACAGAGCCTCTGCCGAGCACCACCGACTTCCTCCCAGCCCGCTGGATGGCACAAGTGGGCGTGGGGCTGGCTTACAAAGTTTCACCCTCCCCACGCAGCTCTCGGAAGCCATCTCCAGCCATGTGAAATACCCCCGGGCAGCGGCCAAGGAAGCCCCCGAGGGCAGAGCAGACCCCCCATCCCCAGCCCGCCCTCCAGGCGCACGGCGCGGCGCGGCTCGGCTCACTTACCACATCCCCGGCACAGCGCCCTGCTGACCTCCCGCTTGAGGTTGCGGCCGGTCTCCAGCGGCGGGGAGGACGCCTGGAAGAGCGCGGCGCCGGCGTCCAGCGGCTCCATGAAGAAGATGTAGCGGCTCTCTGCCTTCAGCCGGCCGCAGGCGGAGTCGGGCTCGCCCCGCACCCAGAGCAGCGAGTCCTTCCGCAGCCCGCCGCCCTTCACTGCCCACACCTGGTGCACCCGCACCCGCGCCACCCAGGGCGGGGGCGCCGGGCTGGGACTGGCGGCCGGCGGCGGCGGGGAGGGGGGCAGGATCCCGGCTGCGGGGGCGGTGGGCTGCCCCGGCCGCCTCCCTTGCGGCAGCCCCGCTTCTCCCAGCCCTGCCCGGCGGGCCGCCTCCCCCGGCAGCACCTTGCCCTCGATCACCACCGCGGCGCGCCGAGCCAGCTCCTGCACCGAGCCCACGCTGGGCGGCGCGGGGGAGCACGGCGGGGCCGCCGCCAGGGCCGAGGTGCCCAGCAGCAGCAGCAGCAGGAGCGGCAGCGGGCAGGCGGCGGCGGCGGGCGGCAAACGCATGGTGCCCTGCCCGGCTGCGGGGGGCGCCGCCGGGGGCTAGGGCAGGAGGGCGGGCTGGGGGCGGCGAGCGCGGGGAGGAGGCGGCGGGGAGCTGCCGCCCGGCTGCGCTGCTCCGGCCGCTGCCCGAGCCCGGCGCTGCTGCATGGAGCTGGGCAGGCGGCGGAGGTGGGGAACCGCCAGCGCTCAGGGCTCCGCCAGCCCCTCTGTCGGCCAGGCTGCGGCGCCAGGGGCTGAGGGGGGCCGGGAGGCGGAGTTGGGAGGCTCAGAGTCGCCGGAGCCGCCAGCAGCAGCCGCGGCCATGTGTTCCCGGGGCTCTGTTTACCTCCCGCGCCCGCCCTGCCCGGCTGTCACCAACGGGGGTGTATCCTTGGCGTGTCAGCCGCCCCTTCCGCCTCAGTGTGTGGGGAGGGGTGTATCCCTGGCGTGTCAACCGGCCCC